>NW_003852442.1:7783460-7887257 GCF_000181295.1 Otolemur garnettii
GGGATTCGAACCCGCCACCTTAGGTGTATGTGGCTGGCGCCTTAGCCGTTTGAGCCACAGGCGCCGAGCCGAATCATGAGCATTTAAAATGAGAAACTGTCTTCAGATATGTAAAGGCAGGAGAAAAGATGGATGGATTTCCTTTTTATTACAGAAATCTGTCATTGGATCACAAAGTTTCTTTTCAAATTATACGTGTTTTCTGGTGACAGCAGTTTATATTTTTTAAGTTTCTAAATTGGGGAACTTCAAGAAAGTTACATATATGTTTTTTACTAAAACACCTAAAATATTCACATACACACACACAGAGTTTTTCTGCAACATTTCCCAGTAAAAGTAGGGCTGCCATATGTGAAAAATCCTTTGAGATGCCCCCAAATTGTGCATTGTTTTTGGTTTCTAATATGCATATTAACATTCATTATTTTATTACTACGTATGTAGCACTTTCCATACTGATTCACCTCCTGCTGGAGGTTGTAAATTTTTAGAGCATAAACCATGATTTCCCTTAGTAAATAAAACTGCAATATCTGCATGTTCCTAAAACTATAGTAAACCCTTAAGAAATATATGCAAAATATTTTTGAAAACAAAAAGTCTTGGTTGAAAGCAAAATAAACTGATGCTGGTAACTATAAGCAATAACGAAATGGAATTCCAGGTCTATGGGATTCTCAAGGTCTTAGGTTGGAAAATGCAGGGTATTCAAGGCCGCCCTGAGGAGCCAAGAACTGGGCCCAGGCTCCCTTACCTTTGCTCAGTGGCACCAGGGCTGAGAGCTGAACAAGGAACACGCCAACTTTAGAAGCAGGCTGCTCAGGAATCAAAGAGGGGAGTGTGGCCCCTCTGGCTGCCACACTGGTAGCCCGTCCTCTGCTTCTCATCAGGCGGCTCACAGGGGAAAGGCCTCAAACCGGCAAGAGGGTAAATTTTGAGTAGGCAAAAAGTTTCAGGTTTGACTGCCCATTCGTCTGACATACATTTAGCCCACATTACATTTCTGGAAAATACTGTTCCTCTTAGTGTAATGGAATATATTTCTTACAAGCAAAATTGTACATGTCAGTTACCCAAGGAAGACAAGGTCTCGTCAGTAGAGAATCACTGGATCGTGTCCATTTATACTACAGGAACATTATATCCTAGCTCCTTGTCTGTTAGTAGAATGCTACTAACGTATATAAATTAATTAAATTGTCCAAAAGGATGCTATCATATGTCTTAGGTTTTCTTTTTAATCTATAACTGTTTACATATATGAAGACTGTAGATATCTCAGATGTCTTAGTTTTTTGTGATTAAACTATCTCAATTTTTCAAATGGTGGGAAGTACCATCTTTCATTAAATTGTTTTTGCTAAATATGTCATTATAGCAAAAAAACCCATTTAGTTACTTTTTGCAAATGAGAAAGTGAGTGCTTTCAATTTTCTTTACATTGTTTTTTGAATAGTTGAGACTCCACAGCAAAAGTAAATATAATTCTTTATAAGTTTAGTTCTAAAACATTAGTTCATAAAGTAACAATAAATAGGCAGTATGTTCTAGTATTCTTTTGAAATTTGGATTAACTTTATGGGAACCAAAGTGAATTAATTTTTGGAAGAATGGGCTCCATTTTCTTATTCTTTGTTGAACTTTCAGTGTAGTACTAGTTTCTGAAATTATGAATTTATAGCCCCTCAACACTTAAAAAATGATGAATCGGTTGAATGCAGTTAAAATAAATAAATAAATAAAAGAACTTTTATGAGTTATCAAAAAACTTCCAGCTCAGTGCCCGTAGTACAGTGGTTATGGCACCAGCCACATACACCGAGGCTGGCGGGTTTGAACCCAGCCCCAGCCAGCTAAACAACAACAACTGTGGCAACAACAACAACAAAAATAGTCAGGCATTGTGGCAGGCACCTGTAGTCCCAGCTACTTGAGAGGCTGAGGCAAGAGAATCACTTTGGTCCCAGAGTTTGAGGTTGCTGTGAGCTGTGACACCACAACACTCTATTGAGGGTGATATGAGACTCTGTCTCAAAAAAAAAAAAAAAAAAAAACCTTTCCAGCTTAGAAAATGCCCAAATTCATAACAACATAGTTATAGTTCCTTAAAACATAAATAATCTTTCCAAATAATTAAATAGAAAGAAAATCTGCATTTTAAAATATTTTAGAATTAAAAACTATTAAAGAAGCCCCATTTAAATAGTACAATAGTGGGTTCCATGGGAATTTATAAAAATCAAACATGAAAATTATTTAATAATAATTTATTTCACCAAAAGTTTTCAGATTTATCTAAAATCTACTTAGAATTGTGCTGAGTAAAACATTAATTACAATCTTACAAATTTTTAATTCGAGTGTTTTTCCATTTGTTTTATTTTGCCAATTATTTTTTAATGTATATTTCAGCAGACTTATAAATATTTCAGCAGAATGAGCATAGCAGAGGTCCTACCTCAAAGAATTACTGCAAGGATTAAAAGAGACAATACCATAAAGATACTAACATGAACGATTTTAATAACAGGAGGAGTAATAATGCTCTAATTCCTCTTCCTGACTTTAGGAATAAATATGCTTTACATTAAGATTTTCAACTTAAATATCTTGACATACATTATGTCCACTACCATGACAACTAGCCTGGAAGATTTTAGATTTTAATAAAGCAAACTGTGCGCTAATGCAGGACCACAAAGTATTCCTAAAGTTATGCCAAATTGAGTAATATGTCTCTTGTTTGTATCATAGCAATCAGAACAAGTACTTTATGAGTTTGAACATATGGGGAAAATTTAGCAAATGAACTTTTTATCTTAAAAGTTAATAGATTCTCCACATGTAGCAATGCATTAGTGAAGCTATTATCTGGGAAAGATTAAAAAATAAAGACACAAATAAATGGAACTCCTACGAGAGAGAAAGAGGAAGAAACAAAGTAAAGGAGGAAACGCACACAGCGACACACGGCCGCGGTGGGGGTGAGATGAGGAAAGTGGCTCAGGCAGCACCTGAGGTGAGCTCATCATCGCCGGGTTAGCCCACTTGTCCGCCTTCGACTTGGTGCATCAGAGTTCTGGATTCTACCTTGTAGTTCATGTGGGGTCCCCACATTTGCACTTCTAATAACTTCCCAGGTGCGGCTGATACTACTGGTCTGGGGAATCCCACTCTGAGAACCACTGGTGTAGTTCCTACCAGACTGACAGACACCGCTTCATTCTCCATCTTGATAAGGGGATCTAAAACAGTATATGAATAATATAAAGGACTGATGCGATTCATGTCTTCTCAGATTTTATCAATTATCATCAAAAGCAAGCTATTAAAGTTTAATTGTTAGGCATGTATACAATTATCTCATGTTCTGAGAGCTGCATGTAATATAAAGCTATTCACTAAGAATGTTTAAAAATAAATTATGTGCAATAAGCATTTTTGGCCATGGTCAATAAATAATGCTAGAAAACATTAACGAAATGGAAACAAATTAAAATAGCAATGCAGCTCCATTTTTCCCATTTCAGAAATGATTTCTGAAAATGTTTTATAGCACCCTTTGCCTGCTGGTGGAAGGCTACTCCCAGTTTTATCTAGGTGGTGAGATTTGGAGTCATTCTTCATGCTTATGAAGGCTTCTCATATTAAAATAAAACTATGTTTTATAAGTAATAAAAAATATATTGTTTTAAAAACCAGTCTTTCTTTAATAGAAATTATGAATATGAGTGAAATGTGTTTAATAACAAATCTGTCTTTTATGAATTCAAAAACATCCTCTATTCTATAGTTAAATTTGG
Source organism: Otolemur garnettii (assembly GCF_000181295.1). Lineage (NCBI taxonomy): Eukaryota > Metazoa > Chordata > Mammalia > Primates > Galagidae > Otolemur > Otolemur garnettii. The sequence continues at coordinate 7,787,267 of NW_003852442.1, forward strand.
TCACCTTGCAAACAACGGATTTAATGAAGCCATGGTGGAGAATAGGAAAGTGGCACAGGAAGACCAAATGTTCCCACAAACAAGCACCAAGACGACACAGAGAGAGGGATCAGAGGAATCACCACACTGCCCACTTGGGCTGTGTGACTCTTGTGTCATCACTGGACCCCCTCCCTACAGAAGGAGTCATTAGCTGACTGACTGTTCCCCACACATCTGCAGCAGGCCTGCCACACGAGTTAATGGAATCACATCTAGGGTAGCTGATGTTGCTATATTCTCACATTCTTAAAGAACTATAAACCCAAATAAAGTATATATATTATTAATACTTAACAAGATAAGCCAATTGAAATTCCCTAGCAGATCTGTAGCCATTCTCTCTAGTTCCTTGAACAAACATCCTTTATTCACAAGAGAAGCTCTTCTAAAGAAACATGAAATAACCTTTCCTAAGTGTCAGTGGTAATTATACAAATATGTATATATGGATCAAAGCATATTGGAAGTAAAAGAAAACCCTGACAAATGAGACGATCAAAACCTCTATTGCTATAGTTCCTAAAATATATCAAATGAATTAGCATTTTCTAAGAGTTAATTTTTTGATATTTAAATCAAATAAAAATACTAGGTGAACTAATCATGTTACACACTTAATAGGCCAAACGAGGCTGGGAAACATAAAGAAATTAATTCATATTCAAGACTAAGTTAACCTGTTTTCTAAGCCTCTGGGAACCACTTCACAGAAATTGCATAATCTTGCCTAATAGTGAATTGACTGAATACTCTAGAAGTTTGCTGATCTAGCATTTAATCCTCGCAGAGCAATTAATGGGAAAAAACATTCTGTCATATAATAGAATTAATATTGCTCCAGTATTTGGATTTTAAAAATCTAGTGTGAAAATAAATTTGGTAAATAGATGAAGTACACACACGCTCCCAACCCCACCTCCTCCACTGGTATAATAAAGCTCCTTTTTTAACCATACTAACAGATCTCTTTTCATGATTCCAATTGACCCAACTATGCAGTCTGACGTTGACTAATGGATGAAATACATGGTTATTCCTTACCTATCGGCCTGAAATCTGGACAGATATTTCTATTTCTCTGTTTGCTAATGTCACAAAATCCTTTAGTAATAACTTTTAGTAACAACTAGATATGTGAGAGATGCCCTTCCCCCACCCAGGTAGGTCATCTAAGTTGATAATTTTTCCATTTTTACTTCAGTAATAAAAGCAATCAACTTAAAAGACTTAAAAAAACACAGTATAAGAAATGAGAATTTCCCTTTTTCAGAAATGAGCCTTTCTTGCTTTTACACTCGAATGACTTCACCACTGGTCTTGCCTTCTTTCCACACTGACTCTAGAGTTCTCTTTCTGAACCCAGACAGATCAGAACTTTCAGCTGCTCAGAAACAACAGATAATCCCTGCTTGATTGCCAACTGGAATTTAAGCTCCTTACCAAGGACACAGCCTGACCAGAACCTCTCTGTGCAGCCTCCACTCTCACCATGTAATTCCGTGTGTCCTTCTGAATCCCGCCTCATCCCTGTAAGTCTAGGAGCCATCTAGTGTCCAAACTTCTCTTGGTCTCACCAGGTTTCTACCTCCCCCATCATCAGGCCAAGGTTATCTCTTTACAACTCCGCTGTATGTCTCTGAAGGCCTCAACTTGTGTTGGCCCAGAACCTCAAGGTCACGGTTCTGCCCAAGGTCAGCCCAGAGCCATCACTTCACAGCCTTGCTCCCAGTTCCTCAGTTCCCCACTGGGAAAATGAAAAACAGACTTTACTGATGGTTAAGGGATGTCTAACAGAAATTACCACAAAGCAAATCAAGTTTAAAACTCTCTCCTAATGTGACTGTTTACGGAGTTCAGCAGGGGAAAAAAAAAAAAAGACCAGCTTTCCTAGGGTGTTCCTCAGAGATGGACCCCACTGCTAATTTTAATTAGCTGTCTCCATGTTATTTACTAGTCCTGTACCTGTGACCAAAATCTTGGTTTTGAAGCCACTCTGCCAACACCTTCATCACTCTTTAGAAAAATTCAACTCTTCCTGTCAGGAGTTAATGTGATCCCAGTATCTTTCCCCATCTCCACCTCCAAACAGGACAGCCTGGTGGACACAGTCTCCCAGTTGCATCATGTTTTCCAAAGTTTGAGATATTACACCAAAAACTGCACCACGGTTGGACTTGGGAAGGATAAGGCAGGGTTTGTCTTGGCTCAAGTCCTTCAGGGTGGTCTGGAACTAACACACTACATCGTTCTCCCTGAGTTCTTTCCACATGACAGACAAGACATGACTCTGTCACTCCCAGCATCCTGCAGATTCACATGGACAGGAAGCAGACACACACACACACAGGCAGCTCCATTTTTCTACGTTCTTTCCTTTGAGACGGCCTATGTCTCAACCACTGTGGTAGACATGCTGCTGCTTTACAACAGCAGGCAAAGCTGAGTAGCTTATAGTCAGTCACGTCAAACACAAGTCTTTAGTCAGCGTGATAAGCACAGTGAAGGGACATTGTAAAGTACGCTGAAATTGTCCACTCGAGGGACCTGACCCAGTCTTGAGGTCAGAAAAGGTGTTACTGAAAAAGTGACTCTGAATTTCTAACTGAAGTGTAATTATTGATTAGGTGAAAGAGGAAAGCTTGTGACCAGAGGAAGCATCTCTTAAGGCTTAGAACTGCTCCCAAGTGTACCAGGCAGCATTAAGTAACTCAAGACAAAGCCATCACTCCTACAGAACGTAATCCCAATGATACACTCCTGTGATGACGGGCAGCAATAAAATCATATTCATACATGATGGCTGGACTTCTTTAAGTCCCAATGTAGCTAGATTTGAAAGTAAAAATATACATTTATCTTATATCTGAAAAGCTCTCTCCTTTGACATTTTAACATCAGCCAGTGCCAAAGTTATCTTTGGAATCATTCTCCTTTGATCGCACAAGCCTCAGTGGCACTTTATCTTCTGGCAAATAATAGACTGATTACATACATTTGCTTTAACCTTCTGAAATTGCTGAGAAAGAGCATATCTATAAATATACAGTGATAATTGATGGTCGAAATGCCAGTCAGGATTTGAGCTCATTGAACAATTTTAGGCTCAAGAAAGAGAACAAGTTAAAATTGCTCTAAGCTTCTATTGCTTCTAAAGATCCTTTCCTTTATGCACTGTGATTCCTTAATGGACACTAGTGACACTGTCACACATTTATAAAGTTTCTCTTCTGAGTAGTCAAAATGCAAGTGTTGTTTCCATAACCTATCAATTCAGCAATACTTTATTAAATGCATATGTAAAAATGACAATTCAAAAAATAGGTGCAGAAGGCTATTGAGGAAAAAAAAAGTAAAATAAAGTCTTCCTTTCATTCTCAATCCCTAATCTCACTGGCAGAGTTTCATACTATGAAACTATCTTAGTAGGAAATAAGAAACTATCTTATGTTTTGTTCTTAACAGTGCATCTTTAAATTCTTTCCTTACAAGCACACAGGGATCTTCCTTACAGCGCTCCATTCTATGGCTGCATTTAACCTGTTCACACTGATGATCATTTAGATTCTTCTCTTTTGTTTCTGTGACAGAAATGTTATAAATTATGCAAACAGTCCTGAAAATATCTTGGTATGTAGCAGAGACATTCTGATAAATCTAATATTCTCTAGGTATTTAATTTTCTCCCTTACAAGGTTGGGCAGGACCATGTGACTACTGCGTCCAGTGAAACAACCAGTGAAGAGCCACTGTTTGATCTCCCTGGCTTTCCCCGCCCTGCCCTGGTGACCCAGGGGTCTGTGTATTCAAGGAGGTCAGATACAAGATTGTGGAGTTTCCATCTGACTAGCTAAGGGAACCAGGGCATTCCCCAGCCGCCCAACCTGAACCTGCACTGGACTTTCAGCAGGAGTGAGAAATAACTTATTAGCTCTCAGTCTAAGTTTTGACCTTTGTTGTGACGTTTGTTCCACGGGGTTAATTTCCACTGAGTTAGAGCGCTCACTCAGTAGACAACCTGTACTGTGAATATAACTGTGCCCTGGTACCTCGTGTTTACGAACCACTATATGAATTATCCCCCTATAAATGGCTAACCAGGAAAATTTATGTTCAGAACTTAAAATTCTTTCAAATAAAGTAAAAATGGTACTTAAAACTCTTGTATGTGCATACACACACTAGAACCTCCACAGCTGACCGCCTCCCTCTACTGACGACCACTTTAAGTTGACAGTTTTTCTCGACCAGACATGGAGTACATGTATGAGTTCCTTATGTTGACTGCCTTTGTATGTTGACCAGTTTGTTACAGTGCCTTGAGTGGTCAACCACAGTCCTTCTTACAAGGCATTAAATTTTCTTTTTATTTGGTATATATTATTATTCACCTTGCTTACTCTAGTCTGGGGTTTGTTACCTTAACTTGATCTTTAGTCTTTACCTCTTGGCATCTTACCTGAAGCCAAGAGATTATCTGATTCCATAGATAACTGAGATCAACGGTCCCTTGATTCCAACTACCTATTCCCATACTCTGTTGAAATTTCATGAGCACAGTCATTGACTGGAATGATAATGTGAACGTCACTGACATAAGACACATGTATGGTCATACTAGTATACATATCACAGCCTGCTTCCCTGGGGAACTTAATGAGTCTTCAGAACTCACATCGCAGTTGTTAATTTCAGATTTGAATGCATAATTATTTGATGATTATGTGACTCCCCTATACTTCGTGAGGGCAGGAATCCTTTTATTTCATTTCTCTATTCTGGCCCAAACTCTTGCAACAGCATCTGGTTCATTTGAATTGCTCAACAAACATTCTTAGAATACTGTTTTTTGTTTAATTATAATGATGAGTGCTTTTATAATTAACATAGTAATATTTGAAGCAATACTTATCCAAAAATAAAAACCTTGGAGCATGAATACATAATTTGAGATCATTTTTGTCCCCTCTTGATTTTCCTTGATAGTGACTGCACCAAAGTTTGGTTTCACGTGTTTTATAAAGTATTTGGATATGTTATCATTCTTATGTGATTATGTGTACCCGTATACCTCAGTGAAGCTCTAATGTCCTTGTGTGTGCAAACATTCATACACACATGCACACGTGTATAAGTGAACTTTGCCAAACATTAATTTAAGTCAGTGGTTCTCACTGGGGGCAATTTTGCATCCTCTTCAGGGACATTCTGGCAACAACCAGAGACATTTTTGGCTGTGGAGACCCGGGTACGACAGCTCCTGGCTGCTAGTGGGTAGCGGCCGAGAATGCTGCTAAACACCCTACCACGCACAGGCCAACACCTCCACCTCCCAAAAAAGGAGTCGTTCAGCCCAAAATGTTAACAGTGCCAAGACTGAGAAATCTTGCCTTAACCATCGCCTTAAAATTTTAAATACAGAAATAGTGTAATTTTTTTCTGAGTTAACATGTCTGACATATGCCATTTTACAGAGTAAGTAATATATTGGTTCCTTTTGTTGGAAGAGAAATATTTAGCTACTAACTATTGCAACCCTTATAGGCTTATGACATCCTTGAAATTGGAGGAAAGTGAAATAAGCTTAGATTTATCACATGGCTCTCTGAGCAAGGGCCCTGACTCCAACATCTTGCTAAGACCCACATAGCTCCCTGATGTGCACAATGTGGAGGAGCTGGTGCCCAGAGCTGGGCAGCCGGCTGCAAGACAGTGAATGTGAACTACTGCCTCATCCCAAAGCCTTCTGCTAAATCTGCCTTTATACATGTAAATCTTCATTCACAGTGTGTTTGTGTAAGGGCTTATTCATCTTCAGTATTAGCAGCAAGTATAATTCCCTTGTGTGCCCTGAATGGATAATGGGAAAGGTTAACCAGTCTTTTCTGTTCCCCAGAGGAGGTGATCATCCTTATGATGCTCTAAGCTCCTCGATTAGCCTTTTACAAGGGAACAAAGTAAGCTGTTTTACGCGTGCCTCCAGCGGCAACTCTGTTCGCAACACGTTTACCCAAAACATTTTGAAAAGAGAGTTTTACCATTCCTTCACAGCCTTGAAGAATTTAATAATTTGAAGGTCTGTACATTGGCCACTGAAATATTTCTGTCATTGATGTTTCCATTAAATTATACTTGAAGACAGCATGGGGTTGAGAAGCTTGCCAGTGAATACTCTGATTTCTTTCACTCATTTATCAGGGATATTTATTGACAGTTTACATAAATAGAATCCTGCCTTTGGACATAATTTTTCTAAGAAAGGAACAATCATAACATTCACTAAGACTTTTTATGAAGAAAAGAAAAACTTGCACATCAATAAAAAATATGCTTCTCATTATCAGTTCCTTTATGCACTAGAAGATTTCCTACTTAGCTTGTCTCTGAATGTCGTGTATGTACCACTAGAGAAGCAAGATCTCAGATCCAGTTTCAGATCCCAACTGGTAACATGCTCCAGCCCCTTGACTGAGACCAGATTGTTGGGGAGGGACGAGGCAGGATTTTCTAATCTCTGAATAACAGCTCACTTAAAGGTGTTATTTATATCTCCCTCCTCCAAAATGGAATGACAGAAAAGTGATGATAAATCGGAAACAGTGGGTTCTCCACTAGATGTTTGATAAGAATTCAGAAATTTAATAGCTACTGATTGGGCTTTACTATGAGTTTAATAATAAACTCCAAGGGAAGGATGTGGATACAAGAAGGAGCCTGTTTTAGGGTGAGGAATAAGATGACACATATGTAGCCATTACAAATGATAAATTAGTGTTAAGCAACCCAATGCTACAGGGAGGAGTTGGCATTTCAGCTGGTATTTAAATAAGAGAGGCAAGCAGTAATGAAAGAGGGCCTCTCTTATAATAGGGACCAAAATAAAGAAGAGAAATAGCCCAGAGACTGAGAATAAGCTAAGTCCAGCTTTCTAGAGCCTGGCTGACAATAGAAATAGAATATATAGCATATGCACAATTTAAAAATTCCTAGTAGCTGCATTATAAAAAGTAAAATAGTATTAAAAAAGTTATATTTTAACAAATGATGAATATAAAAATTATTGAACTTATTTTGATATTACGTTTACCATGTTAAGTTTCTGAAATTTGACATGCTTTTGCAATTACAGCACTTCTCAATTTGTTCTGGTCACAATTCAAGTGCTCAGCAGTCACGTGTGTCTACTACCCACCAAACTGTGCAGTATAGCTCTAAAGTTTTAAACAAAATGCCCAGGCTATAAGAATAGAAGAGCAACATGCACATCTCCATCGTGGATTCTTTGTGCAGTGGAATACTTACACCCAGCAGAGGGACACGTGACTGCTCTGTGCATTCTCCTGGACTGTGTGAGCACCTGTCCAGTTGTAGTGAAGTTACTGGATAACACAGTGCACCATCCCTCTCCCCTGGGTGCCTTTCCTGTAAGAGATAAAGGCTAAATATTCTTATAACCAGTGGAGAGGCCCTGGGAAGATGGACTGTGTCTCAACTGCTTCAATGTTTGGTACAAGGAGTAGACTAATGAATTTTGGCTTAATAAATGATGATGGAATTCTTCAAGTAGGAAATGAAATTAATAACATAGAAGATTAAAGACTGGTGTAAAATATCTACACTCATTCATGTGTTTGCATGCTACGAATTTATACTCAAATATAAATATGCAACTGATGCCCAACATATTTGAACATTAGTCTACACTTGGCCAAGGTGGCCTTAACGTTTCCATCAGGTGAACTTCAGACATGTTTCCTACTGACTATAGGCCTCTTTCTATTCAGAGAGCATTTACTTTAGAAAATTTGTGATTGCAAATTCTTTCTCTGACCCATGAAATATATACAAATCTTCTCCCAGCCTCCTGCTGGTTTTTCAACCTGGGCAATGTCTTTTTTAGAGACCTCCTCAGAACCAGCTCTTTGAAATCTAAACATGGACAAAGACAGGGGCAGCACCCCTATCTCCCAATCCCACTGGTAGGGCAGGAGCCTAACTGTGACAGGTGCCCGTTAGCAAACACAGATGGCCTAATGGCAGAGTAAAACGTTTGCAAACTCAGGAATAGCTGTATGTACTCAACATGCTCATTAATCAACTTCTCTCTGTATTATCCCCTGGTATTTTTCTACTTTTCACCTTACTCTTTAGAAGCCCTCCACCTTTGCTTCAGGGGAGTTCACAATAGACTAAATAAAGTCTGATTGCCTTTCCTGTTTAATATATTTTTGCTTTGACACACTTTACCACAAAATTTTCCATAATATAGAAAATAAAGTAGTGCTAAATAATAAAAATGAGATGTACAATAAAAAGAAAAAAGAGCAAAACAAAGACATATAATGGTACCAGTCAAACTGCCTTGGAAAGTGTGAAAGAGGTGGACGAGGAAAAAAAAGCAACTGAAACAGGAGTCAGGATGTTATGGACATCCTGGGGGGAAAAGTAATTCACAAAAATTCCTCCAAAGCAGAACAAACTGAGAAGACCCCAACTTATCACTCAATCTGCCTAGGAAGTCTTTCGGTCTCTCAGGAATGCCCTACTCGTCTATAATAATTTTTCATCTTGTCCGTGGCTTCTCCCATGCCCCTTTCATTCTGCTGCTGGGCGCTGGCCGCCTCCCTGGCTGCATGTGGACATTCTCACCAACACGCTGGAGGCAACCTCCAGTCTCCCTGTTAAATGTGGATTCATAGGTCAGGGTCGTTCACCATCTTTATCCTCTACAGCGTCTTAACTATCCAGAAAAAGTTATTCTTTTTCTAGATACTTCCTCAAACATGCAGGTATCAAGGTATCTCTAAAAGATCTAAAATTTACACCATCTGTATGTGTCAGAATACTATTGCAGATGGATAGATCATTAGCCCGTGGAGTGTGGCATTTAGAAATGTTTTATAGGCAAACATCTGATCGGAACATTTATGAGTAGTGCTCACATAAATCCTTTAGCAAATTATATCTATAAATGCAAATAAAAACATCTTGGAAGCATATTTTCCATCATTAATCATAAATATGTTGCTCCTCATAGTTATGAATTCAGCAAAGCAAGCAAGAGTTTTATATAACAACAGAACTTAAAACACTGTTAGGTGAAATATAAGATATGTAAATTAAGATATTTAGCTTAGCCAAACAATAAAGTCATTGGAAATAGCAACCATATCAACAGACATCATTAGAAACTAATCATCTTTTCCAAGTTACCAGCATGGAAACATCGGATTATTTATATGAACCAACAGTCTTAAGATGTATATTTCTCCCCCAAAATCAACATGCATACGTAAGTGGATGTCCATTTTAGTTTCAGAAAAGTTGGCTTATTGCATGTCATGTGTAACCTAATATTAAAATAGACACTAAAATTTAAAGCCAAGAATTTTCAAATCAGAACTAGATTCTAACAATTATGAACGGGCTGGATATTCTTTACTTTTCACAGTGTTTTCATGCTTCCTTCCTCCAGTTGCTTTGGAACTTTTAAGTTTTGGCGAATATACTCTAGAATTCTGTGAGCCACAAGAATAATGGGCTGTGTGTCAGGCATTTTATAAAAGAAGAGATACATTCTCTAGCTTTTCAAAAAAGAAAATTCTGCTTCTCTGGAACTTATCATTAGATTTTTATTTAGATAACAAAAGAAGAAACTGGAGGAAGGAACATGGGATTTTTCTTTCCTTTAATATTCATCAACTCTGAGAATACATATATATTTTAAATAAACACTATGTATTTTTTAAATAAATAAATAAATTTTATGTCTCTATTTTACCTCCCCAATGCAGTCACTTCTATGTGTTTGTGATCAATGTCCCTGTTGCAAATATGTCACCTTGCAATTAAACTATTTGACTTAAATGCAAAGATTTTAGACACTTAAGAGTAAGTAAACTATTAGGTTCTTAACATTATTTCTAAAACAACCCTTCAAATCCTGCAAACTAATCAAAAGAATGAACAGAAAGATAAGGACTTGCCAGGAGTTACAACCATAAAACAGTTTAAAGAATCAGTGTCTTTGAATTTTAAGACACGCCATTTTAAATGCATGACATGAATCTATTTGGAAAAAATAGATTATGAAGAGAGATGTAAATCAGCGAAACAAATAACTTTAATACATTTCTGAGACAAATACGTTTTCTGAATTGTCCTCATGTTCCTGGTGGAGTTTGTCTGCTTTTCTGTTCTGCTTTGTTTTGCCCTTCTGTTTCTTCAAGTATTTAATATCCCAGTGCTTCAGTTTCTTTATAAAGTGACAATTGCCTGAGGAGAGGTGGGAACGTGTGACAAGGTGCATTGATCCTTCATTATCTATTCATTTGCTGGTTTACTGTATTGGTTTGTGCAAAAACTAGTTAAATTATTGCAAAGCGGAGATTAGTTTATGAAAAGCTAGAGACGCAAACAAATGCTCAGAGCCACTGGATTATTGACTTAATGGTCTGTCTTAATGAGCTGTATAAACACCCTCTGTTAAGCATGTTGCTAGTTTACCTAATATCACATTGTTTTCTCCTTTAAATGTTTCAAACATTGAAGTCTTAGCAATTTGAATCCTTATTGATTGCAATCTCCCAGCGCTCTCTCCCAAGGCCTCCCTTGAAGCTGGTTTAAATCGTTTTTATTTTATTTAAGTAACAAAATAGAGGTGGTCATTAAAGGTGAGAAGTGCTTTATTCTTCCTCAAGTCAAAAAAAACAATCATAGGATTTGTCTCATAAAAATGTCAAATGTCTGCTTCACTTCCAACTAAGCATTAAAAATACGACAGGTTGTATTTGTTAAAGCTGTACCCAAGACTCATACTGCGCCCTATGATCAGAGTATTTTTCATAGAGATGAACTCTCACTGGACCCAGCATCTAGCATTCTTTTTGAAAAGCTTCTCAATTTTAGTCATGCCCATATCCTTTTAAAGAATTATCAGCCAGTGTGCCTTTGCAGTTAAACTTCTAAAATCTTGTCTAGAATAAAATGCTGGATGATACTCTGGATTAAACAAATTAGAATAGACAACCCAGACCGATGCCAACTCAACTATCCATTCAAAGTCAATTTTTAGCAAATTGTATTCATCCTCCAACATATTGGTCTCAGTTCTCTCCTGGCTCTGGGGGGACTGATATATCTGTCCTCTTGAGTGTTTATTACATAACACAATAATGTTAAATGCACTCATGTTCCCTAGACTTGATTAATTGTGGGCAAAGTGAAGCTATTTGACTATTAAATTTTTAAAATCTATGTCTCCACTGTGTGCTTAAATATTAGACTACTTCATCAACTAGCAGGTGAACTGCTTGTTTTCACAGGATGAAGTGTGATAATATATTTATAATCATTGAAACATATGAAATGTTTAATATATTACAGTGATTATGACTTTTGATAAAGTTTTCAATTAAGAAAGTTTAAAATTTCTAAACCTTTTTTTACCCATCCTCAAAACACAGAAGAATACACAGAGAATCATTGTAAAGCCCAATGAATTTATGAAGCTAAAACCTGAATGCCAAAGACTGCATATCTGAATAAAAGTCATCTGTTTTACATTATAGTTATTCTAATTCTGTTTATCTCCATGTAATCTAAAACCTGATAAATGTTCACTCAATATCATAAACAATATAAGCTTGAGGGTAGAGTTTTATTACCTATACCTTGACCCTGAACCTTTTTTCACAAAGCAATATAAATACAAAATCATTTCCTAACTGGGTATTATTACCTATTAAACATAGATTTTTTTTTCCCTCCTGTCTGCATAGGAGGTAAAGTACAAAGACTGAAATTAACTTTTTTTTAAGTTTCCGAATATTACAGGGGTATAAATGCTTAGCTGCACGGATTACTCGTGTACTTCTTGAGCCGCAGTTGTAAGTGTGACCAGCACCCCACTAACTGTTACTGAGTGCCTGTAAAGATCCAGGCACCGTGATAGACACGGTCATGTTGGTTTTCCACAGACGGATCCTGAATCTTCACAGCATGCCTACAAGTGAATAAATTTTCTGAATGCTTTTAAATTGTTATTTACAGTGCTCATCAACATGATGTTCTGAGATATATATGTGTGGATTTGGACAAAATTTCAGTTAGACAAGAAGAACATGTGTAAGAGCTCTACTATATATCATGGTAAATATAGTGAATAATAAGCTATTATATATTTGAAAATTGCTAACAGAGTGAATTGTAAGTTGTCACAAACAGAATTTCATTTATTTTTGCAGATGAAGAAAATGAGACACTGAGGCCTTGAGTATCTTGCCTAATGTCCCTAATGTCATAAATAAAATCACCGGGATTCCTATTGCAACGTGATTCAGGGTCTTTCTACCACCCCAGGACAAAGACAGAAAGGGGACAACTCTTTCCTCCACATCATGAGAGTCATGTCCAACAACCTATAACAAAAGAAGGCTAACAAGCGAAAAGCATAACAAATTTATTAACATGAGTAAGCATTTCATACAAAAACATAAGAAAACTCAAACAAGCATAGGTGGTTGATGCTTAAATACCCTCTTCATGGGAAGGGGTAGGTTGTAGGCAGTTTCAGAGAGGTAGTAAATGATTTGGGGAGAGATGAACAGACTTGGAAACAGAAATATCGTGTAACTGATTCTCTTTGTAACTTGAATGGGACCAAAGAACAGACTACAGTTGGGGACAAAGTTCATATGGGCTCTACATGTGTGTTTAATTTTCAGTATCTTCCTCTACAACCAAGTTTTAATTTTTTCTAGTTAATAAAATTTTAGGGAAACGACTGAGAATGATTATTTCATTTTGGAAGGTCCAGTTTATAGGTAGATAAGAGAAGTTCAGAAAATAACTTCATCATGTGTTTCAAGAGAGACAGAGAGTCCAGAGAGAGAGGTAGGGGCTGAGTCATCAAGATCATGAGGCTTCCTCTTTTGTGCAGTACGTCAAAGTGCCAGATTCTGGAGGGTTGTTTTCCATGCCCCAGCACTAGGCTGCCACTGAAATTGTAGCTCAATGATCCAGTCACCTGATTCCAATCACCCCTTAGTTCATTTTCAGAAACTGCTATTGAGTGTTTCCATTGCAAATGTTACTCTTCACATCAATCCCCAACTTTTAAAGAAGTTTTTTCCCTCAGGATCAACTTGACAGTATTCTCTCCCATCCACAGGCCAGTAGAGCACGCCCCAAGCCAAGTACTATCTGCTCAGTCTTGCGCGTCAGTCTCTTGGCCGACTAGTCAGTTTCAGAGAAAGGGAGGCAGAGAGGAATCAAATACATCAGCTAAAGCAGATAGAACATAAACCTGGTGGACGCTCCCTGGTGCATTTCTACTGGGAAAGTCTGGATCCTGGCTTCTTGCTGTTTCCATTTCTGCATCACTTATTTCTCTTTGTTCACATTCATTATTTCTGACCCTACCACATCTTCCCTTCATAATTGTTCCTCCTCTCATGTGTTTTTCCCAATCATCTACTTTTAAAATCCTGAATATTTGACTTAAATCTTCCCTCTCCTCTTTTTTTTTGTAAAAAGTCAATGGATTCATTAAAGTATTCTCCCCCCCCCCTTGTGGTTTTCACTGGACAATACGGTCTGAGTGCTTATAGACTAATTCCTTACATCTTCTGGTCTCCTTTTTTAGTCAGTGATCCTGTTGCCATGGCCTTCTACTTGCTTAAATTCAAATGTTTCTTCCTGTATTTTCCGATTATTAAAGTCTCATCTTGGCCTTCCAGTGCAGGTGCATCTGGTCTTTATGGCACAGGGATTTTAACTCTTCCCTGTATTGATCATGCCTCTCCCCACAAATACCTCATGCACGCTTTCCATTTGGAGGACTCTGACCATATCAAGAGAGGCTGTGACATGATGGTACTCAAAGCAACTTCATTCAACACTTCAGCACCACGCTGAACCAAGAACAATATAACAGGTAGAGGAAAATTAAACAGATGAGGGAGATACATTAACATTTATTAAACAGTATGCAAGATTTTTCCTTCCCTAAAAGAACTAATATGATATAACTAACATACCTTATTTGTATTCCCTCCTGTACAACAACTGTACCTGCATGAAAACCCACTGACTCTGCACCACCCAGAGGTCATTACTGACTTTTCAGTCTGAATGACTAAGTTTAAATGAAACAACTTTAAACAAAGTTTAAACTGAATGATTTTGGTTTTAGGCTTCATTTTCCACTTTTAAAACATTCTTAATCAACATCTTGTTATATGTATGAAGTTCATCTTTTTCATCAATGGCCTTTTTCTTTTCTTTTTTTTAGTATTCCTTTAATTTCTTATTTCAAGCACATGTATTACTTTATTTCCACTTAATTTCTACCTGGCACTATATTAGTTTCCTGTGACTGCTATAACAAATGAAAAAATATATTTTTCTTTTCTTTTTCCTGTTTTACTTGTACTGTAACCCAATGTCTTTAAGAATTACTTAGCACATTTTGGCTCAGCCTCTGTAGCTGAAGCATCTAAGGTGCCAGTCACATACACGGGACCTGGTGGGTTATAACCCAGCCCGGGCCTGCCAAACAGCAATGACAACTACAGGCAAAAAAAAAAAAAAAAAAAAAAAGCCAGGCATTTTGGCAAGTGCCTGCAGTCCCAGCTACTTGGGAGGCTAAGGCAAAAGAATCACTTAAGCCCAAGAGTTTGAGGTTGCTATGAGCTGTGACGCCACAGCACTCTACCCAGGGTGACAGCTTGAGACTCTGTCTCAAAAAAAAAAAAAAAGAAAGAAAAGAAAAAAGAATTACTTAACACATTTCAGAGGCTCAATTAATATTTGTGAAGTGCATGGATGTGTGTTATCTTTATTTTTACTGTGTCAATACACTTTTCCAAAGAGTTATGACTGGCATAATTGTTCACTCTAGATATGTACAAATTTTGGGTCAGAAATTTTTATGTAGCTGTAATTAAATGATAACCAATAGGTGGTATTAAAAGTTTAGAGTCCTCGAGTTCTTTTATACCAAAAAGAAAGAATTCAGAATATATTTTGCTTAAAGAATTTTTGTGTAGATAAAAATAAAAACTTAAGTTATGATAAAAAAATTTTAAGGTGCAAACACTACAAATATCCTCTGTAAAAACTATTTCATTGATGAATACTTTTAAAGTGCTTTTAAAGTGGAGAATATCAAAAAATGGATCTGTGTGGTGACTAATCACATGTAAAAACTTTACATACCATTCTTTTCAGGTTAAAAAAGTATAAAAAGTTCAAAGTGGAGGCGGAAAGAAAAATTCAAGTCCAGAATGTGATGTCAGGGTAATTAAGTATGAGCAGGAATGGAGAATTCTCACTGTACTTTCAGTTAACCTTTTAGAGAAAATTATTACAAGTGTCAATATTTTTTAATTAAGGAAGTTTGGGTTCCAGATTCTCTGTTTTCTAACACCTTTTTAACATTGGTTTCCTACCTTGTGATTCTAGTCCTTTCAGTTAGGGGTATTTTTTTTCTACAAAACTTGGAAGTTCATCAACAACTATTTTTGGTAGAAACAGTGCTTTCCTGGCTGATATTGATTGAAATAATACACTTCAGAAGGACATGAAAATGTAAAGAACTATTTTAAACTTCGAAACTATTTCCATTTGATTTTAGTTTGACAGTTTAAAGTAGATATTATTTTAAAAGAATTCTTTACCTCCCATCAACTAATATCATAAAAAGGAAGTATTTGCTTACATAGAATTTTATACTTGGGATAAAAAGGGAGAATGTCTGAGATAGCACCTCTTTAATAATCCATAAAATAGTGTCAGTTAATAAAACAAAAAAAAGTGGGATTAATGCTTAGGTAATTTACATTAATTCTAATTTCAATATAAGGAAAAACAATATTGTTTACTGAAACTACACACATCATTAACCTTGGCTGGCTGCAATAACCAACATTATGTGCTTTGTTCATATATGAAAGGATTTAAACTATTAAAACGTCATAGTGCATACAGGTATCTGGTATTTTCTTGCAGTTTTCCTTTTCTGTTGTCAGAACTTTAATCCTTCATGCCTGTGAGCTCCCCAGCCCCTATACCAACTCCTTCTACCATCTGCCACCCAACTCAAAATGTTATCCCCAAGTTGGGAAGCACTGTTATTAATATAAGTGAAGTCCACGTCTTTATTACAGGACAAATACTTCCTAATTATTTCTATAACCATTCATACTTTACTCTCTTCCTTCTTTTATTTATTCAGGAAATATCAGTTAAGTGTATTTCAGGCTTTAGACCGGCCACTGAGGACATACAGACAGACAGGACAGAGCTTCTCCCTAGGGAAGCTCACAACTCAATGGCTAGGACAGGCTTCTATCCACCAGGTCTTCCCACCCAGGACTAGTAATATGTGATACTAGATAATCTTTGCTGGGAAAATCTGTTCTGCGCATTGTAAGATGGTTAGCTACATCTCTGGTCTATACCCACAAGGAAGCCAGCAGCATTGCCCCAGTTGTTAACAACGGTTGAGACTCAGAAATCAATACATCAAAACCTGCTGGACTGCAGAAGTTCCTTGCCTACCTAATGGCACAGACCTACTACAAAAGAAAACAATTACCTCTGGTCCCTTTCCTGAGTTTGCATTAACTGAATTCATATCTGAAAAAAGGAAGACTAAAGCTGCCAGCAAACCTGGGCAGGCCTTGGCCATCAACCACTGTCTGTTCTGCAGGTCCCACAGACTTCGTCCCAGGTCGCTGAATGTTCTTCAAGTTCATTGAATTCCCCTAAAAATCATTTTCCACCCCCTAAAATCATCCACCTTTTCTCGTCTCCCTTTCCCCTAAGAATCAGGGTATATCAGCATCTCCTCCCCATCGGGACACTGAGCAATCTCTCTGTGATTCCCCTATATGCATGGTAGTAATACATGTGTACACTTCTTCTCTTACTAATCTGTTTTTTGCAAGGTGATTTTTTAAAAAGTGTACTTTCCAAGCATGAAGGAGAAACTTTCTCTTCACCCCTTCACAACCAAAATGTTTTCAGACATTTTTTCTCCTTCAGAGTAACATCTCCCACAGCTGAAAACCACTATCACCAATAACAACACACAGCCCCAGGGTGGAACAAGAAAAAAAACCTGAGAAGCCTTTCTAGGGAAGATGGAGTTTGAGCTGAATCTTAAAGGACACGCAGCAATTAGCCAGTTTTATGTTGTTTCTGGAGAATTTCAAATAAGAAAAATATCATACACAAAGGAATAGAGACAAGATTCTGTATCATTCATTCATTCACTCACAGGTAAGACAAGAGACTCAATATGCAGGTGCTTTGAAACTGAAATGTAAGAACAGCAAAGGGATCCGTGAGGCTGAGGTTGTCAGGAAACGGAACCAGATCATGGAAGACCTTGCATGGTACATCAGAGCAATTGGACTTTATCCCATAAAAAATGAGTAGCTGTCGCAGCATGATGTGGAGAATTGGATTTTGAATAGATGGGTTTTGTAAGCCTGTTAGAGTACTGTGTAAGATCTATAAAGACGGAATCACACCTGGGCGTTTTATGTTTTCCCCTTTTTAAATCTAACACACAGCAGAGTAACTGTAGGTGTTCAATAAATATTTGTCCAATGATTAATAATACTAGTAATAACTGCATTAATAGCTAGTATTTATTATATTCTCACTGTGTGTGTGGTAGTTCTCCAAATGTTTATTGAATAACAGAGGATTCATGTGACAGCAGTAATCCTGGAGGCAAGGAAGTAGTTAGAATGTATTGAATTATTACAAACTTTAGAAATAATTGGTAGGTAAGAGCAACACTAGCAAACGCTAAGGTTAAAGGATACCAAGTGACAAGTGACATCGTCCTTCTAGTTAGTGTCAAAGCTCAGGCAAGATCCCATCCAAGTTTATTATCTAGTGCCCTTTTTAACAAAATCTTTCCTCTGCCCTATCATAGTTTCCCCGTGTAGTTCCAAATTCCTCATTTTTAAGTGAATATCAATACCTATCTTGTCTTTCTTAAGTTCTACAGTGAGCAAATGAGATAACGTTAAGAAGTTGCCTAGGCAACATAAGTGATCGTTAAGGCCTATGGTTATTTGTACATTGAAATATATGTTTTGCCCAACATGGTATATAGTGATATCCTATCAATTCCTTCTTAAGAACTTTCCAAATTGAGCACAGTGTAAAGGTATATGGCAGGACACCTCTTGGGTGCAGACACAACTACAAGAGGGACTCTACCTAACAAATGAAAATAATATAACCTAATTGTTTATACCCTCACATTAACCTGAAGTTTAAAAAAAATAAAAAGAATTTTCCAAATGTTCCTGAATAAATTAGTTTATTGACTGAGTTTCAGTGTAAACATGTGGAATTGAGATCTCATCAAAGTAAATACAGAGAATCCACTGAATACTGTGTTAAAGTCCAACCAGGTTCATTGCCCAGTGCTCAAGAGGACACCAATATACAGAAAGTAGAATTTTCAAGGTCAAACAATTAAGTTCACATACTCATCCTAGGAAAAGTGCTAATACCTCATTGCTGAACGTGCTACAGTCACCAGAGGGCCACGGGGAGTACTTTGAAGGTAACCATAGTGATATTCAGCAATGAGGTATGTAGTTCTTTTTCTAGGATGAGTTTGCAAACTTAATTGTCCACTTTCATATAGCAGAGAAAGAGTTTCATATCATAGATGTCATGCAAAAAGACAAGAGGATTTTCTCAAATCCATCTTCCAAAACATTGGGGAGAAAGGATTTTTATAGATAGTTTGATGGACAAACGGCTAGGCCACTGGATCTGCTAACTGGCCGGGTTTGGGGAGGAACCACAGAAGTTAAAAATTGTCTCTGTTGCTGAGTTACCTCTTGGGTGGGGCATGGGGGGAGTCACAAGACCAGTTAAGTAAATTTCTTGCTGTGGGCCACTGGTCTAAGTGGGTCAGACTTCCCCGGATCCTAATCCTAGGTTTCACAAGGGGGATGTTGTCTATGGGGAAAGTTAAGAATCTTTTTGAGCGTTGGCTATGTGACTTCTGAGTACAAATTACAGGAAAGCAAAGAAGGGGGCAGTGGCTGGTTATTATCATTATGTTCTACTATGCTTGTGTCTTCGCAAAGTTTAGGTCCTTACCACAGTTCTCATCTTGCAGCTCTTTATTATTTTGTGAAGGGCAACTTCAATAGTATATGAAAAAATGTTTCCTACCCAAATACTTTAGATATTTGTATTATCTTTTCTTTCACTTCCCAAAACAAATGCAAAGATCTGAAAGTAACAAAGGCTAATTACCTTAAAGATTTTGGGAAGTTGTTGACAGTACGGTGATTTTTATCATCAACAAATACTAACAGTTAAAACTTATTTTATGGAGTTTTAAAAGAATTTAAAGAAAATGGCACTTAGAATTAAGTCAAACATTAATAGATTTTTGTATCCCAAATTTCTCTAACAATGCTCTACATTGGACAAAGTCTGTTGGGCCTACAGATTGGACAATGGCTTCTGGCCAGGGATTTTGTCTTTTGTTTACAGAGAATTTATGTCTGTTTTTTAGATGAGAAGCTGTAATAATGGAAATGTATCATGAGCCAATGATGTCTCACTTCAATTTCATTCTGTTTTGATGGTTCATTTCATTTCTCCAATTTATAAAAGAAATTTTGAGTCTTATTTCTGTATTGCAGACTATATGTCCTTATATCCAATATGTGTCATTTGTGATTTCAATGAGAAACAATTCTGATGCCTTCCTTTAAGTCACTAGTATCTATTTTAAAATAGAACAGGCCCTCTGCAGAAAAGTACCAGGAAGTTTCTGTTCACTCAGATGACAAGTATCTGAAGGAGATAATTTAGCTCACCAAATAGTTATCTCATAGGTACATGGTCTACACAGCACTAGAAACTGTCCAATCATTTCTGCAGAATAAATTGGTTTTGCTTCTCATTCCTTCTTTACTGCCACATAAAATCAGTTCCAAGAATCTAAATATCAAAAGCATTTATTTTAACAGATGAAAAAGTCTATGGTCCAGAGTGAGTTTAATTGTTTGTGCTACTGGGTCTGGAAGGGAAAGTTCTCCTACTGACTTAATAAATATTCCTTCCCTTTGTCTTTCACCTTTTTGCCTGAAATCCTAAATTCTCTTTTATCCCTGAGGCTGGAAGCCAGATTTTCACACATCCCAGGTTCCAATTACATGCAAATTCTTATGAGCCTGGAGTCTCTGTGGGCATGTTCCTGAAAATATATCCATCTAGGTATTGCTATCAGTATTTTTTGTTATTAAAATTTATTAGTTTTACTTTTTGTTCAGGTTTAATTTACATAAAGTAAGATTCAAATTTTCAGAGTTGGCATTACCAACCTTCTGCCTTGAAAATATAAAAATTTTCAATAGAGCATTCACAGAAAATCTGATTTGAAGGAAAAAGAACTTTCTTTTGAACATGAAAACATAAAATTATCAAAAGGATATTCCCTTGTAATTCACTGTTCTGATATATAATGTGATTTTATTAAGATTTAATGAAATAAATATTACATTCTCTGCACAGTAAATGACAATTTTGGCATAGGTAGGCAAGCAATTCTTTTGTATTGCAATTAGTAGTTTATTAAGAGCCCTCCTATTAAATACTATATTAATGACATTTGTTTCTTTTAAATTTTCTGTACTTCCTGATTCTCTAACATCTATGATCTCGCTCACCCAGGTAGAGAAAAAGCCTCTCCCAGGGTTAAAGAACTCCTGGAGATAGCAAATAACTCTTCATGCTTCTCACATGCAAACCAACCAATCCAAAGCTCAACACTCTAACCACCTCCTTTATCACACTCCATCTGCTATTCCCCTCAAACTCCACCTAGTATTCCCCTCCCTAGAACCTGGCTCCACATAGCTAGGGGCAGCCCCTTCTCCCAGAGCTGAAACTACTTACACTAGCCGATCAGGAGCTTGCTCACCCTGTCGTACAGGTCTTTCCCACAAAAACCACAATAAAGGCTCTGGATAACATTTTCCTCATTCCCTCCCTCCACGTGTGGCCCTGCATGGAGTAACATGCCCTCTCCTCTGGGAACCATGAGTAACAAATTATTCAATAGCAGTCACCTCCTGATCTGCTGGCTTCAGCATACCTGACTATTAATAATGGTACCAATTAAATATAACATTATTTTTCCTCGACCAAAACATGCCTTCTCACATTATGAACTCAAGAGAAGACATGCCTTCATACAGTACCAATTCAAGCCATTAGTTAAGGAAAAAAAATGTTGGTTGTTCAATTTTATGTTTGAGAATTACTCTGGAAATAAATACACACATCTGAGACAGAGAGACTGATTTCATCTCTGCAATGTGTTAATTTGTTTCTCACTGTACTTTGTCACATAATCTTTTCTTTAAATGTTTCTAGCTTTTCTTTAAGAAATTTGTTTAGGGAGTTTTGTTAATGTAAGTTATTTTGATGACTTCTCCTCTCCTCCCATGGGCAGTATCTTACAGTGTATATTCTTTTTCTTCCTATATTTCAATATCTCTTCTTTTGTGGCTGGTAAAGGTGGGGGTTGACTGTGCTCAGATATCAGGTTGGCTCTTTGGCTCATTTCTCATTCATCTATCTCCTGGAGGCATCCATAACAAACTAGGGTATGCTCTGTTGCTATGTCAAATGCACTCTCATCAAAACTGTTATTTATTGTGTCTCCAGGATGCATCTCCCTTCCGTGTTAGTATCCATGACACCAGTGTGCTCAGAAGAAATTTCTGTGAATTAATTTTTGACCTGGCAACTAACTACCTTCTCATCTTCTTTACGTCAAGCAGCCCCACCTCTCAGATTGTAAGATAACCTGTAAATTACAAGAACAAGCTCCAGCACAGCTTTCCCTCATCAGCATCTCTCCTGCCGTTCTAGGGTGCTGATCTCTGCAGCAGCATTTCCCATCTTGCCTGTAGCTAGGTCTCATCCCTGGTTCCCATCTCCCTGAATTCCAAAATAGTAGTTATTCTACATTCAGTCACATGACATCAGGGGGACATGTAACCTCTCTGATATCTGAAAGATAATATTTTAGCTTCTCACATCCTCACTGGTCTCAAAGTGACTTTCATAATATTGTCTACATCTTCCACATTTGTAGTATTGGGTTGTGTGTGTTTCTTTACTTTCATGAACATTGGTTTAATTTTTCCTTTATTTTTTCTTGTTCTTTTCTTTCATCCAGTGGGTTTTGAGGCAGAACAAAGAAGAGAACTGTCTATTCTGTATCTTCTTTAATGTGAGGGCACTTCATATCCTTTTCTTTTATGGACAAAAGGAATATATAAAGCAAGCACAGCAAGATCCAAGTTGAAAACTATATTTAATATTGGTTGAGTGTTCAAAATATACCACAAAGCTATGGTAACCAGAACAGCATGGTACTAGTGTAAAAATAGACACATAAAACAATGGAACAGAACAAAGACCCCAGAAATAAATCTTTGCATTTATAGCCAGCTGATTTTCAACAATGGTGCCAAGAACATACAATAAGGAAAGTCTCTTCAGTAAATGAGCTGGGAAAACTGAATATCTACTGAATCCTTATTTTTCACTAAATTAAAAAACAATCATTTCAAAATAGATTAAAGTCATATTAAAACTATAAAGTTACTAGAGGGAAACACAGAGGAAAAGCTCTATGACACTGGTTTTGGATATGACCCCAAAAGCACAGGTAACAAAAGCAAAAATAGACAAATGGGATTATAACAAACTAAGAATCTTCTATACAGCAAAAGAAATAACCAACAGAGTGAAGAGACAACATATAGAATAGGAGAAAACATTTGTAAAGTATATGTACATCTGATAAGTGTTTAATATCCAAAATGTGCAAGGAATTCAAACAACTCAATAGTAAGGAAACAACCCAATTAAAAAATAGACAAAGGACCCAAACAGACATTTACCAAAAGAAGGCATGCAAATGACCAATAGGTACACATTTCACTAATCATCAGAGAAATGCAAATTAAACCACAATGAGGTATTACCTTACACCAGTTAGAATGGCTATTACTAAAAAGACAAAGATAACAAATGTTGGCAAGGATGTGGAGAAAGGGGAACCCGTGAACACTATTAGTGGGAATGTAAATTAGTATAACCATTACGGAAAGCAATATGGAAGGTCCTCAAAAAATTAAAAAAAGAATTACCATATAATCCAGCAATCCCACAACTGGGTACATATCCAAAGAAATGAAATAACTATGTTGAAGAGTTATCTGCACATTCTCCTGTTCACTATAACATTGTTCATAACAGCCAAGAAATAAAATCAGCTTAAGTGTTCCACAGTGAACGAATGGATAAAAAAATATGATACAGTATATACTTGATGGAATACTATTCAGCCATAAACAAAAGAATGAAATACTGTTATTTGTGACAAGATAGAAGAACCTGAAGGACATTACGTCAAGTGAAATCAGCCAGGCACAGAAAGACAAATACCATGTGGCAGCATTCACATGCGGTGTCTAAAGAAGCTGAACACACAGAATTAGAATGTTGAATGGGGGTCACCAGAGGTGCGGGGGTGGCTGTGGGGAGGAGGCCATTCAGAAGATGTTCATCAAAAGATACAAAAGTTCAGTTAGATAGAAGGAATAAGTCCAAGAGATCTACTGCATAGTTAATAATGTATTGTAGTCCTGGGCGGCACCTATGGCTCAAAGAAGTAGGGCTCCGGCCCCATATGCTGGAGGTGGTGGGTTCAAATCCAGCCTTGGCCAAAAACTACAAAAAAAATAAAAAATAAAAAAATAAAAATAAATAAATATATATATATATCCCCAAAAATGCCTAGAGAGTGAATGTAAAGTGTTTTCAAAATAAAAATAGATATTTGAGGTATATGATAGATATATATGATGTATATAATACTTAGCTAGATTTAGTCATTTCATAATGTATATACATATTTCAAAACATCATTTTGCACATGCTAATTACATAAAATTTTATATCTATTTTTAAAAAACAATAAATATCGTTGAGTGTGTGGTTATTTGAAAAGAGGATACTATATAAGATAAGATAATGAAAGTGCTCTGCATGTATGGAGTAGGAATTTTGTGGGGGGTTTTTTCACCTCATTTGATTTTTCACAATTGCCTTGTGAATCAGCAAATCAGTAGTTATTATCTGTATATTATAAATGAAAAAACTAAGCCTGAAAGCAAATATGTGACTTGCTCTACTGAGAATTAAAATACGAATAATTCACATTCTAGTGCCATTTTTCTAAACAGTTCTGCTTCTTAAAATTTATAATGTGCACTAAATGCAGGAGGGAATATGTTATTAACAGTTATTTGACCTCTAAGGGAAATTAAAAAGCAGAAACACCATGTCTTAATCATGATTTTCCTGGACAAAAAGTGACAAAATCTCAATTCAAATCAGCTAAAGATAAGATGTGGGAGATAGAATAATGGTCCCCTAAGAATGTTCATCTCCAGAGCTCTGGAATCTGTCAATATGTCATCTTACATGGCAAAATGGATTTTGAAAACATGATAAAAGTGAAAGATCTTAAAATTGGGAAATTATTCTGGATTAAACTGTGGGCCCGACATAATCACAAAGGGCCTTATAAGAAAGATGCAGGAGGGTTAGCATGAGGGAATGTAATAAAATACCGGAAAGAGAGAGAGCGGAAGATGCTACACCCCTAACTTTCAAGGTAGAGAAAAGAGTCACAAGCCCAGGAATGCAGGCAGTTTCCAGAAGCTAGAAAAGATAAGGAAATGGATTCTCTCTTAGACTCTCCAGAGCAAACATGATTCTGCCAAAACCCTGATTTTAGCCATGTAAGACCAACTTTATACTTCTCAGCCCCAAAACTGTAAGATTATAGATTTGTGTTGTCTTTAGCCACTAACTCTGCGCCACTTTGTTGTAGCAGCTATAAGGAAATGATAGAGCAGATAATTTACTGGGGCACACCCCTGGAAAGCCCAAGGCCTGGATGAGGTACAAGGTATGGCTGGATTTCTTGACTGTCTAAGCCTCTAATTCACTTCACTCTCACGCCATCTCCATGTTCCTGGCACCCCTGGGCTCTCATATTCCCGGGTGAGTCTCCTTACAGAGTATGGCTGGCTCTTCCGGCATCCACCCACATACGTACCAGTGTGCCCCAGGTGGCCTGCCATGATTTGTCCAGTTGAGATTCAGTGCCCAGGGAGCCAACTCACTTGATGGACCCCACAGAATTCCCACGAGTTCCCAAAAGGAAAATAAAGGTTCAGCAGACGAAAATGTAACTACATTTATCCTTGACTTCTTACCATACACACACACATATACTCTCTCTTCTCCTATACATAACATAAAAAATAAACCTGGATAAAATAATGCCACTTTCCCACACACATCTACAAGCAACTAGTCTGCTAAGGCCTGGCCCCCAGACTGCCCCAGGCCTCCATCCAGGACCTCTGGGCGATGTGCGTTCCTTTCACTGAGATCCAGAAGTGGTTCCTCATGTTTTGGCTACCTACAGCCAAATGGTCATCTTTTGAGCCCCCAACATATCTAATATCTACTTATGATGGGACAACAGATTCACCACAGTGATCACTTTCATTTTTAACAAGAAGAAAAGATAGTGAAGTATGTTCACGGTTCTACCGCTTATGCCTCATCCTGGAGACAGCAGTGACCCGAGCAGTGAAGCCCACCTGGCCCCACTCCAGGGAGGATGGCCCGTGGCCTCTAAACAGAGCTGCATCATTTTTGCCTTTTACATCCTGTTTCAATGGCACAATAGCCAGGGGAGGGCATTAGGCCAGGATTAATCCCAGACTTCCATTTTTCCGAAGTGGGTTTTTTAGAATAAAAGTTCCCTTAGTTGCTTTGCAGTACTCTGTATCCACAATCTATGGGCCAAACCCTGGCGTCTGGATCCAGATTTCTCTGCGTCTCAGCCCTGTCTGCTCTCTAGCATCTTGGAACAATGGGCTGCTTCGATGATAAGTGCTCTTCTCTTCTTTCCAACCTGAAGCTAGTAGTTGGCATTTGTGGAACAGGTTAACAGTTACTTTTGTTGAATAGTAAGTCCACATCAGGAGGGAAGTCAGAGCAGCCCAGAGAATCAGGTCTTAATAAAAAGTTGCCTTATTTTAAGAGCTTTATTTCGTTTGAAAATATCTCCCCTTACATTGTTCATACTAAGGAGTGTTTAACTTAAAAAAAATTACTAAATTCTACCTGTGTTCTTTCAATTAAAGATTGAACCATTTTCAAAGCTGTATAATCTTGTTAATTTATATAATAATATCTTAAAATTGTTATCTAATCCTCAGGCTGAGAGATTGGCAAATTTTCCTGGGCTTTGTTTTGCTATATTATGATTTTTCCCTTGGATTTGTGATAAAGCAAGGCCATTAAGGATCAATGGACATGTTTATAACCACACACACTAACATCTCTGCAGCCAACATCATAGCAACCTGCTGTGTGCCTATTTTCATCAATTGACTTCAAAGATGAGTCTGTAAAGAGAATTTGCAAGAACGGCATAATGGAGCATAACAAAAGGTACCTTAGTTAGAGGAAATTTAGGCTGAATTCACATAGGGAGCTCTTTCCATCTCTTCCAAGCAATAGTCATGAGCCAATCCACTAGCAAGTATTTAGAAATAATGAGAGACATACTCTGGCAAGTGACAATAACTTCATGAGAAGACAAACTACAACATCTCTGAAGCATCTGGAATTGTGTTTCATCTATCAGTGTATATAGCTATAAATCTATCCATTTATCTATCTTGATAGTCAATTTGATAAGCTTCATGGTGTAATACTTGCAAGTATTACATTAGAAAGACGCATTATTTATTTTTAGTATATTAGGCTCACTTTTTAATCCTCCATTAAAACTCTATTAAAAAAGGGTTTTTTTAGAGTTACTGAACATTTAGTTTCCTATTTCAAGTCTGCATCTCTCTTTTTCTGGCATTGCAGATGGGGATCAATTTCAGATCCTGAAATGAATAAAGACGGAACTATTTTGCATTCATTAGGAATCTGTGCTAACAATAGTCATACTTTGCTTATTTATCATGATGCTTCTTTAACCTTTGAGCATTACTTATCTTTCACAATTTTGAATGGAAGAAAGTAAAATTAGAACAAAAGAGTTATTGCAATAACATTGAAAACCACCTGTAAGTACACGTGCTCTTATGTGTATGTATGTACGCACTAGACAGTCAGAAAGCACGTTTTAGCTCTGCTGGCCAGTGTATAACTTCTTTAACTGTTCACACTTTTGACTGAGGAGTTTAAGAATGGAGAATATATTGCAGTGAGAGTATTACCCAGGAATGGAATTGTCAGATGCTATTTTTATTATATCAATGTATTCTATCCACTAACACTGTGAGTATAGGACATTGAAGCTCATTTTATGATCTGTGACAAAATGTGATAGAAGTTCTGGCCACCAACCAAGTAAAACGCATCCAACATGCACCAGCAGTGACAGATTTCTGGATTTCAAGCTGTTAATCATTTGAGTCCTAACCGAAGATACAAATCTATTAATTGTTCTTTCAGTTTGAAATACTAACATAAACTAATTCATTAAATCCAAAAAGATTATGAAAATACGATTCTCATATGTCCTGTGTTAAAGAATTAATGTTTTCGTTTTATGCTAATAATGTCCTCAGAGCCTCGATACTTACCCAGAAAACCTATTTGGACCAGAGAGCTGCCTACAACAGCCCTATAGGATGCAACTCTCATTCCCAGGATCTTTTCCTATTACCATCATCAATATGTAATTCAGAGAAAAACGTAGAATATTCCATTTAAATCCATCATTACATGAGAAAAGAAATCATATCTGGTTGTGAATATATTTTGTATGTCAACCTGGCATACAAAAACATTCATATTGGGCATCCGGACCTTGGGGATTTCACTATTTTTCCCCATGAAGGACTCTAGTGAGTCCCCACTGCCTCTGTCATGAAGCACAGACCTTCCTTACCCCAGGAACAAAGAGAGCAAATCAAGAATGCAACCATAGAAGTCACAATAGCACACAATTGAGTTTTTTTCCCTGGGGTAATAAAATAGAAAGAGCATTGAAAGTGGAAGATGTTTAGAGAAAAGAACAGACTGAAGCGTTTTGCATCCAGGCAAATTATGTTTTCTTTTCACAGGAATCTCCAGAGCCCATCCACTACAAATGAAGAAGCAACATTTACTAGAAACAATGCCTTGTTTCTAAGTCTCTGCAGCTGAATTGTGGTACAAATGCCCTGACCACTTCTGCAGGCCATCAATTCCCTCATTGGCTCTCGGAGTATTTAAGATGGTGAGGCTGTCTGCAAACGAGAACACAAATAGCAGCCTAGGTCCTCTCCTATTGGGGTACCCTTCCTTACTTAGAAAGGGGAAATGTTTATACTCCTATCAGCCTTCACACAGAAACATGTGCTCTGTATACTGTTGATGTGTCAAAGGAAGTGCCAACAGAGATGGACAATTAAAAATATTCACCCAAAGCCTGGGAGACAGAGCTAATTTTGCAAGCAGAACGCTGACATAAAGGAGGAAATGCATGAACAGAAGGGGAAGTTGGGGACCCAATCAGAGACCAGGAGAGAGAAAAGTCAATCACTGCTTGCAAATGTACCAACCACATTGTCCTAAGTACCTTGCACACCTTCGGTATATGGGGCCAGCGCCCTACTCCTTTGAACCACAGGCACCGCCCTGGTTTAGATCTTTTTTTAATTCCTGTTTTACAGGTGATGAAACCAAGAAATATTGTGTTAAGTAATTAGCCTAAGGTCACACAGCTAGCTAGTGAGTGGTGGGGAGCAGGCCTGACTTCAGGTAGCCTGACTGTGAAACCCTGAACTTGGACCTCCAGGCTTTCTTCTCTACTTCTGCAGTAAGGGAGGCAGTGTCAGGCTCTGCTATCAAGGCTTGGGAAACGGAGTTTCTTTTTAGCTACAAGCAATTGGGATGGAGGCTGGGAAAAAGGGTTTTCCTAGGTCTTCACCACAGTTAAACATGCCAGGACTCAGCCACAGGTAAACCAAAGACCAGAAGCACTCCTGAGGAGTTCTTTGATGTCCCTTCTGATTAGCAATTAACAGTGATAAATATTAAAGAGGAAGTACTGGCTTCACTCCCTACTATCTGGGCATAATTTCTTTCAAAAATATTGACTTTCAAAACATTGAATATAATATAATCAAGTGCAGATATCCCACAAATGGTATGATATTTAATGATTTATGCATTTGGGAAATGATTTCTGCGACTCTATAATGAACAAGACATTTGTTTTAGTCTTCAAACAGGTTGACGTCAAAGGAAGACAGATATTTACTAAGTAAGTACTGGAAAAAGTAAATAAAAAGAAGAAAATAATTTTTTTCTTTTGTGATTCATTTTGTATGGTAGTTTTTAAAAAATTATACTGAAAACCTTCAATACTATTAGAATTGAAATCTAGGCTATACATTTTCTTCTTATTTTTTAAAAAGGGTTAAAATAAATTCAGTCTACATAAAAACTACTTTACCATGTCAAATGTGTTCTGGGAAATATCACCCTTCCCGGCATCTAAACATTTCTATTTAAGCAGACTTCAAAATGACATTGAGTCTTCATATTTCTCATATTCTTTTGTAAAAGTTAACTTGCACTTGAGCTATTCAATAATGGGATATTCTCCTTAAGGGCAGTATCTGTTTCCTTCACATTTATATTTTTAGATCTAGAAAAAAGCAGGCCTTCAATCAACATGCAATAAGTAAGTTAAACAGATTAATGGAAAATAACTCTGTGAATAATGTTATACCAATAATGTTAAGTGCTGTACATAAACTTGCAACATTCTACTAAGGACGTACAGGCTACTATGAGAATAGTACTTCCAGTCTACTCAGGAAAGGGAATGAAATTGAATTTATTTTGGTACCATCTGATTATGCTCTTTCATATGTGCATTTTAGAGACTCTTCAGTAAAGGAAGGAAAGCAGTATATCTCCATTGCTCGTCATACAGCTGGAGATAAAGTATTAGCTATAATTTTTGCAGAAACACTATTAACATACTGATTATAGTACTCATATTTTAAAGGTTGTTTCTGATAACTGTGGGTAACTAACACATACTTATTGTATCAGTTCTGTATCTATCCCAAAACATGGTAGTTTTAAACATAAATTACTTGCATTATAGCTCATGTTTGTGGACTGACTGGGGGAAGGCTCGCAGTGTCTAGGCTGGGCTCTGTGGATCCTGGCTCATTTGCTCACGTGTTCACAGCTCACTCGGAGGCATATGCCACAGGAAGCCCTGCTCTGCTTCTGGAGTTTTCCATCCTAGCCTGGACACATTCTCCTTATGGCACAAAAGGGCAAAAGAGAAATACAGGGTTTCACAAAAGTCGCCCATAAAGTCACCATACATAGGGGAAATGGAAAATTGTAGCTAAATGTATCTTTATTTATAAAGTATGCATTATGAAATTTTACAAAGAGGTGGCTGACACATCGCAAATATCTTATAAAATTTCGTAATGATTATTTTGCAAATAAAGGTACATTAAGAAATAGTTTCCCATTTTCCCTATGTCTGGCAACTTTATGGGGGATTTTGGGACACTCTGTAAACCAGGCCTACTGTATGCATTCTCCCAGGTTTAGGCAGGCACAGGCACGTCCAGCCAATGCTCTTGGTTACATTGTGGAACCCAGAGTCAAGGAGTATGAAAATACTGTCTGTGCCTCATAAGGGAGAAACTCCAAAGTCTCCTGAGTAAAAATGTAGGTACTGGGAAGGGAGGAAGTGAACCCTTTAATACTTAGATTTCTCATCCTGAGTGCTCATGCTTCATCAAAATACATGCTCATTTCCACTATTTTACTTCTAAAATAGTAATTAAGAAAAAGATGAAAGCAATCTTCCTATCAACTGGATAGGTAGATTCAGCAGATGTTATGGATAATCAACTCTTCACATGAAGATTTAGAAGTATAAGTTTGTTTTTTTCTCATTTCTGATATCAGACAAATAAAACATTTATCTTAAATTATATAAAGATGATTTCAAAATCCTTATATCACTAAATTAAGGTGAAACATATTTTGCAAAAGAAAATTTTAAAAGAGCTCAAAAGATCTAACTAAAAGGTGTTATTATCAGATTTGAAAAAAAGTCAGTTGCTTGAATTTTATTAGGAGATGCAAATCATTTTGTTGTACCTTAATTTAGAATACAAATTAATATTTATATAGCAATGCAGCTTTGATTGTGTTAAAAATGCAACAGCTAAATAGTTTCTATGATTCAGTCTATACATAATCCACTTACCTTTCAAAAACAAAACTAAAAGCATTCAAGATCAACAGCAAAAACCAGTATTTTTAAAAAACCAAACAATCTTGACCCAATGTAATACTGCTTTTACTTACTGAATTATTTTTAACCTTCTGTTTGCCTATACATAGCTTAGTGTTTTTAGTAGATCCATTCCCTAAGGCAGCATCAATACGAAAGAACCTAAGTGGCCATTGTCTGAGGTATGAGAAGTACCTTCAAGTTCATATATTGGATAACATTTCTCCAAGACTAGGACTTTGGGCTTAAACAGTCAAACCATTACTAGGTATCTACCCAGAAGAAAAAAAAATCATTTTACCACATATGCTCTAGAATGTTTATCACAGCTCAATTCACCATCACCAAGATGTGGAATCAACCCAAGTGCCCATCAATCCATGGATGGATTCATCAACTGTGGTCTATGGAACACCATGGAATACTAGTCAGCCATTAAAAGATGGAGACTTTACACCTTTTGTATTAGCCTGGATGGAGTTAGAGAAGATTCTCCTTGGTAAAGTACCACAAGAATGGAGATTCAACGTACTCAATACTAATGTGAAACCAGTAGATGAACAAATACATGCCCACACAAGAGAAAAACACAACTGAATTCAAGTAGGGGAGAGGAGGGAGGAAGAAAAGGGAAAGACGGAGGAGGGAAGAGGAAGACGGGCGGAAGAAGGAGGGGAACTGGTGAACTCTCCTTAACAGGCACAATGTAAGATTATAGGATGGAGGGGCATAACAACTTGGACTTCATCTAACAAACACAAACAATGTAACCTAATCGTCTGTACCCTCATTTTAATCTGAAATTTTTTTAAAGTTATTCTTGTAATGATTAAATGTATAAGTCACACACTGCTTTTCAGGCTTTTGGCTAAGATCAAGTGACATATATAAGTCACAGTGCCTCTAAAACACAAGTGCAATTTATGCTTAAATACTGTTATTAAAAATTGTATTGAGCATTTGCTTTGTGGCAAACGCTTATGTCTGGGAACACAGACTCATCATACATGATTCCTGTTTTCTAGAAAGTTCCAAGACTATTTTAAATCCTCCTCAATTGCAAAGACAAATTTTACCTGTGCTTTGCATAGCCTCACAATTTGCAAGAAGCAATTGCAGTGTGTACTGGACACATCTTGGGCAGCTCTTCAGATCCTCCAAGCTTCAGCGGCCTTCTATTCCAGCTGCTGCTGTGACAACCAGCTCTGCATGAACTCTGGCTGGTGTCGCGCAGACTTGTCCTGACAGCACCTCTATGTCTGCACAGAGTCTTTGTTGACTTCCCCGGGAGAACCAATGACATACAGATGTCCATGCCTCCATCACGGGGTGAACCTTTGAACAATCAGAGATGGGAGCCAGTGAGTGAACTGTTCCCCCTCACCCTGAAACTGGATGCAAGGCAGTACATTCAGCTTCCTGTGGACACAGATGTAGCAACCAGGGACACTCCATAAGCAGCAGCAGCAGCAATAAGCCCCTTCACCTTCAAGGTCCCTCCCTCCCCACTTCCCCTTTCCCTGCCCACTCCTGCCTCCTCTGGGAACAGCACATACTCCCTCCGCCTCAGCCTTAGCTTTCTGGGAAACTCAGAATGGGTAAAAAAGAAATCTGTCACAGGGTCATGTGGGAACATGGAATGAGTTAGAAGTATAAGAGAAGAAAATGAGCTAGAAATGAAGCTCTGTTATAAAAGGCAAAAGGAAATACTAGAAAAAAGAGATTTAACAGATACCAGAGGTGGCGGGTTCAAACCTGGCCCTGGCCAAAAACTGCAAAAACAAACAAATAAATAAAGGAGACTGAACAATGCAGCTGAAAAACTAGAAAGGAAATATTTTAATCACTCTGGGCAGTGACAACACTCTGAAGAGCCACTTGTCTTACTTTGCTGTCTCCTCTGCTGTGAATCTTTTTTTCCTTTCTTTTCTTTTTTTTTTTTTTAACTAAAAAACTCTTGAAAAACAAAACTCATTAGTGAGTCAAGGTAATGGTTCTCTTCCAAAATATCTACTGTTCACTTTTATTACTGTGTTACTGCCAGCAATACTGACAGCCCCACGTCACTCCAATAGCAAATGGGTGGATCCGTGTCTTTCCTCAGAGATAAATGAAGCAACAATGTGGTAAAAGCTCTTGGTTTCAAGAGGTGAACAGTTGGATCTTTAATTACAAAGGACTGAAATCCATTACAACACGACGGGGAGTGTGTTTAATTTGCAGAGAGAGGGGGGAGAAATAGCTGTTTTTTGTGACTTAAATGACCTTAAAACAAAAACCCAACAGTCCCTCCTTCTGAAGGGCAATGCACCGTCTCTACCCTAAATACACAGGCAGAACCAGGGATTAGGAATTGCCTCCTTTTCAAACCCGAAGAAAGAATGGCACGGAGCTAAGCGTGCTATTGTCTGCCTGGTTTTCAATCATGAGTTCAGCTGTATGGTACAGTAAAGTATTCAAACCTTTGACTTGTTTATAGAAATGAAACTGTATTAGAAAGCAAGTGGGTGTTGTGCAGAATTCATGCTTTTAAACTTTACTTTCTTTTTAAGCTATGCCACATCTCTGAAGTCCTTTGAGTATAGCAATATACTTTTATCTTATTCAAATGGTTTTCACAGTCTCTTACCTTATTAACGTCACAATGAATGCCCTGAAAACATCTAACTCTCTTTGCTCCAAATTCTGAATGTTTCGGGTTTTTTTGCTGTCAGTCTCTGGTAAATAGTATTAAAGCTTCTGCCCCAGCACAGCCCTGCTCCTTTGCTGAATGGATAGGGACACATTCTTCTTTGTGAGCTCCCCAATATTCAAAAATGCCATTAATTTGTTCTAAAGGATCCAAAATGCATTCATTTTGCATCATAATATTTGGTATTATGATGTCATATGAAAAGTGGAAGGACACCAATTCTTCCTGTGTGAAGCTCTCATTCACTTACTTCCCACCCCAAGAAAAAAGGTGTGACAAGACTGACCAGGAGAAAGTGCTGGAATAAATGGACTTGCAGGGCTAGACGCCTCTGCTCTTACTCTCCTGTGGACAGCGCCAGTAAACACCCACCCTACATGATGAGCCCTCACTGGAAATTTTTATTTTAATTGATTTGAAGTTAATCATACCCTCTATACCAGGGGTCCTCAAACTTTTTAAACAGGGGGCCAGTTTACTGTCCCTCAGACCATGGAGGACTGGACTGCGGGCCCCAGGACGAGTCAGCTGCTAAGCAGGACAGGCAGCAGTGGCAAAAACATCCAGTGGGCCAGATAAATGTCCGAGGCAGGCCGCATGTGGCCCACAGGCCGTAGTTTGAGGACGCCTGCTCTATACCTTCTCTAATTTTCTTTCTCCATCTACAGAGGGGTCTCCTTACCCCCCTCTTTTTTCTTTCAAGGAAAATGTAATCTAAAATATGCTCAATTTCATTTTATAGACTAATCTAAAAGCTACTTTTAAATGGTAATTCAAAAGTCATTTTTGCTAAACACCTTCAATGAAATTATTGATCTTTGTCCTCTGTTGAATTTATAATTTTAAAGAGAATAAAGTCAGCATAGCAAAAATCCATAGAAAATTTGTATTTGCATTTCTAGAAAAAGAGAAAGACCAGACAATATGGTAGACAGACATTTGCAGCAACTTTGTTATATCCAATGACTGGAAACAGACCAGATGTTTTTCAACAGGTGAATGGTTAAAAAGGACTATGGTACATCCACATCATGGAATACCACCCAACAATACGAGGAAGTGAATTACTAATACGCAGAACAACTTGTATAAACTCACAAAGGAAATGTGCTAACGACAATGCTGCATGTTGACTGATCCTATTTACTTAACCTTCTTGAAATAACAAAAATCACAGAGATGCAGAATGTATCAGGAATTGTCAGGAAAGTGGAACGGGAATGCAGGGTGGAATCCTGAAGAGTATAGTTACGAGAGCATAACGTGAGGGATCCTTGTGATGATCCAACTGCTCTGAAGCTTGACTGAACACACACATACAGATACACACCCATGTGAAAATGGGGAGATAGGATTAAAATGTTGGGATCGTATTCAAGTCATTTCCTGATTTTGATAATGTACTATGGTTTTACAATACAGTAATTGGTGATCATTGGCAAAACTGGGGAAAGCACACATGGGGTCTCTTATTTCTTAACAAATGCACATGAATTACAATTATCTCAAAATAAAAAATTAATTAAAAAAGAAGAAATACATAAAATATGCTTTTTTCCTTCATCAGGCTGATCCATATAACGATCAGAAATCAATTTTGTAACCATAGAAACAGAGGTTTGTCAAAGTGAAGGAGAAAGAGTACATCCAGTTTTAGAAAGCTCTTTCTATGTCACACGAGACAATATCTTACATACATCATCAATCCTGTTTGTTTATAAATCCTGAGAGATAGCAGCCTAGCTTTTTAAAAACCTTTTGCAGAGCAGTTCATAATTCTGATTCGCAAAGTATTTCTTTGTGTGTTTTTAGTATATTCAAAATCAGTTAAAGAAAATCACTTCCATCGTGTTACCATGATGAGAGTGATGATATAGCTTTTTGTTTTCACCTGTTTCCCTTGTTTGGCATTAAAATGGCATGAAGAAAAGTGGGATTTCTTCCTTTCCCCTATGAAGCTGTTCTTTCATTCCAATTATTAAGGCAGAGTTAACTTATTACACTATCAAGAAACATATGCCTTTCCTTTATTTCAGAAAATGTTAAAATGAGAGAAGCCAGTCATTCTAAACCTGTGATTTAGCTCACTGAACACTATGAGACTAGTGACTGAGATTATTTTTATTATGAGAGTGTGAGTTGATTTTAAGATTTATTTTAACTTCTAGTATCCAAAATCCTGTTTCTGAAACTCAAGTAAACACTCTGTTAACGTGAATAGTCAATCCATAATTATGCACCGAGTCACTAATATTCAACATGATCATTAAATTACTGCTTTCTACTTCTTTTATCTAGTTGTGATGACTCCATTTCTAATTAACTAGGAGGAGTAGCAGAACTCAGCCCAGGTCAATTATCATGATTTATGCACTTTCATTAGCCCATGGGAATAGAAACTCTGCTAACAACATCCCTGTGATATCATTTCAAATAATAACAGAGCCAAGCAAGAGATAATCTAGACAACATTCTAAACAGAAAGATAAATAACCTATTAAAAATTTAGGTGTAAGATTCAAAATTCTAATCTCAAAGGCAATGTTAAGCAATCCACATGTACAAAAGACTAATTATTTCTATTTAACTCTAATTAAAGTTACCTTTTTTTCTGGAAATAAAATATTAATAAACAAGGACAGAAAAAGTGAGTTCTGGATGTATATGTAAAGAGTTCCATGTACGTATTACTTTGGAGACGTAAACAGAGAAGACATATTATTTGCTTGCCGCTGCTGAGTCATTCTAGACATTATTCTCGTTGTTATGGTGAAATTGTGCCTATGCTCTTTGTCCAGAAGTTCTTTTCTGTTTCAATTGCTAAATTCCCCGTCTTTAATATTTATGTCTTCCCGGAATTGGTATGGCTCCGACTAGCGGGATTAGCGGTCTCCAGCATTGTTCCTGGGATTTCTGTCTTATTTATCTTTGCCAGTTCCTTTTCTCTTGTTGATTGTTTTTCCTACTGCAATCCAAATGGAATGCTAGCCTGTCTGACCCACCTCTCTCCATCAGCTGAGAGAGTACTCTTCAAATCTCATTTCCAAAGCAGTGACGGACACAGTATGATGGATCTTTGAGGGAGAGACAAAAATAAATACTCCAAAATCATAAACTAATGTGGCTATTGAGAATTTAAACTGTGGCTCATCTGTAATGAATTAATACGTGCTGTAAGTACAAAACACACGCTAGATTTCAAGACTTGGTATGAGAACATTTCTACCATGTTTCATAACCTTAATAACTTCTGATATTCATTATAATCTGGACTAATAGTTCCACCTATATGTGTTTAAAATCCCCATTACTTACAGACTTGGATATGGAAGGATACTTCACTTTTTTCCTACTGAAGATTAAGTTTCAAGATTGCCCACTGGAGTTACTGCCAGGATTCTTCACTATTCGCCCAGTTACCTTAAAAGGGCCAGCCCCACTTAAAACCAAATCCACCGAATATTTACAGGTAAGTAACATTTCAAAGGACACAGAATTTTTATGTCTTTTAGTAAGGTGCTATCACGCATGGCTAACTTTTCTGTTTTGAGTGGATATGAGGCCCTCCCTCTTTCTTAGGCTGCTCTGTAATCCCTGAAGTAAAGCAGTCCTCCTGCCTCAGCCTCCTGAGTAGCGTGGGACTACAGGCACATGGCATTACGCCAAGCTAAGTTTTCTATTTTGGGTTTTTTTTTTTGGTAGAGATGGCCATCACTATTGCTCAGGCTTTTGATGGACTTTTGAAAGTTAAAACAACCTGTACTCCTTCAAATGTATCCCTCTTGGTCATGAGATAGTACTTGTTTTTCTACATTTATGGATTCAAGTTGCTAATATTTTTGACATGGGTTTTTGCTTCCGTGTTCACACACAATCGTGGTCTTTAATTTCCTATTTGGTACATGTTTATTTGGTTTTGATTACAAGGTTAGGGTGATTTCCTATAAGAAATTAAGAAATAGCTCCTTCCCTTCTATTTTCTAAAAAAGTTTATATAAATCGGTATTAATTCTTCTTCATATACTTATTAGAATTCTTCAGTGCAATCATAAGTGACTATAGTTATCAGAGAGAGATTTTTGATTCTGCCTTCAATTTTTCAATTAAATATAAACAATTTTTTATTTTTGGTCAGTTGTTGGTAAGTTGTCTTTTTTATGTATTTATCTTTCACTGAATTGTATGGTTCTGCATTTTTAAATATGCTTTATAAAACTCAAAGGAATAACACACTAAAGCAATTCAATTTAAATATTTTAGATAAAAACAAAATTAAAAGTATTGTCAAGAAGTCTAATATTTTTAGACAAATTCCTGTCATATTATTCATGAAAATGGCCTTCAGTATATAGTTGTTTGCAATTGCTTATTTGGCTGAACAAGGAAAACTACGTCTCTTGCACAATTATACTTCAACGTCCAGGCGACTAATGTGTCTTGCTATAGAAATATAATACGCAATATATTACCCTAGGAAAATTAATCCTATGATATGTAACAAATTTATATGACATTAAAACATAAACCCGTATATCTCACTAAATTTTTATTTTTGTTCTGAGAATCTTTGCATTTTATCTATGGAATTAGCAGAGTGCTGTAGCATCTCTTAGATAAAATATACATAGGAAAGGGTAATGGGTCTACATACCTCTGATTTGACCCACAGAGTTCAGGGGATGAAAAGGCTTATTAAATGAATGATGGAAAAGAATGAAGTATAATGAGTTTTAAGAATAATCATTTAATTTTCTTTTGTCTTTGTAAATAGCAGAATTATCTGTTGCTTTCATAGCAAGTAAACAACTTTGAAGAGCCTCATGAGTCTACAATGGTGATGCCTTAAGTGTTATTGTTCTGGTTTTAATGACAGATTGGGCCATATCAATTGAGGTACATGGTTCCTGAGTCTCAGAGGGTTTTAAGGTTCAAATGGAACTTAGTTAACTTTATTAAGAGAAAGTTTATAGCTGTTTATCAGTTTAATCAATGTTCCTTCCATCATTATAGGACTTAAGGATAAAAGGTAAATGGGCTAATCATCTTTATTTTAAATTGACAAAAAATTATATCTATTTAATATGTACAACATGATGCTCTGAAATACAGATGCACTGCAGAAGGGTTCAACTGAGCTAATTAATGTGTGCATTACCTAATATACTTATGTTTTGTGGTAAGAATACTTAAAATATATTCTCTTAGTGATTTTCAAATATAATCCATTGCTGTTAACTAGGGTCTATCACTCTGGAAACATGTCCCTCAAGTCTTTACCATTCCCCAAACTACAGAGAGATGAGCAGTTCAGCGCCATCACCAGCCTTGAAAAAGATAGTATCAGTCTTTTGTCATTGTATTTCTGGAAATTATAATAACACATTATGAAATGTGTTCAAATTATATATGTAAAAAAAATAGTAAAATATCTCCAAGTTTAAAAGAAAAATTAGGTATTGTTTATTCTGCTTCTTCATTTAGGAATTTTTTATCACTCATTATTAGCTTAAAGATTTAAAGATTTTTAAGTCATGCATGAATCGCTAAGTTGTCATTTTCTATGATGATCTGGTCCACCCAGCACCAGGCTGTGTCTCCTGGGGAGGGCACATTTTCTTCTTTTCAAAGATATTTATATAAGTCAAATAAGGACATCAAACTGATGATTTTCCAGTAAGCAATATTTTGTTCATTATTTCGTTTAATTCTTCACCAAGGGATTAAAACAAAGCTTGTACAGCATAGTTTTATTTTATAAAATTTGACGTACATCAAATTTTGTTAAATGCATCTAAAGCAGTGCTTCAGGAAAAAAATATAATCTAAATACTTAAATGATAAAAGTAGCACTGCTTTAAATGCATTACACAAAATTTGATGTGCATCAAATTTTATAAAATAAAACTATGGGTGCAAGTTTTGTTTTAATCCCTTGGTGAGGAATTAAATGAAGTAATAGCAAAATATTGCTTACTGGAGAATTATCAGTCTGAAATACGAAAGTTCTTTATTGTGTTTTGTTTGGCTTTTGATGACAGTGTAGTCATACAAAATTACTTCTATATTTTTCCTTCATTATTAATAAATAAAATTCTTTAAGAATTTCATTTTGACAACCTATAAAGAGGAAGAAAATATTTACCAACCATACATCTGATAAAAGGTTAATAACCAAAATACCTAAGGAATCCCAAAATCTCAATAGCAAAAAAAAAAATTTAATTTAAAAATGGGCAAAAATATCAATAGACATTTCTTTTAAAAGGACATAAAAATGGCCAATAGGTATATAAAAAAATGTTCAACCTCACTACTCACTGGAACATATTCTTCTTAATATCTCAAGAACGGAAAAAAAAGTATCCAATGTACTCAGTACTATTATGAAACCAATATATAAACACTTACACATTCATACGAATGATAAAACACAACTATAGTCTAGAAAGAAAGAGGGGCGAGGAGGGGCGAGGGGAGGGTAAGTGGAGGGAGGGCATTTGGTGGAATCTCATCTAATGTGCACAATGCAAGGGCATGTTTCAAAACAACTAAGAGTATATTGTAAGTGTCTTACCACAAAAAAATAAGTGAGGTGATGGTCAAGTTAATTTAGTTTAAGCATTCCACATTGTATGCCAAATCATCATATTGTACCCCATCAATACATAGTTATTATTTAATAAAAATTAAGCAAAAAAAAAAATAGCTCCATTCAGTCAGATATTTGTCATAGATAGCTTCCATCAGTTTAGGAAATGTGCCACCTAGGCCTATACTCTTCAGTGTTCTAATTAGAAAAGGATGCTGGATTTTATCAAATGCTTTTTATGCATCTATTGAGAGGATCATATGGTCTTTGTTTTTGCTTCTGTTGATATAGTGAATAATGTTTACTGACTTGCATATATTAAACCAGCCTTACATCGCTGGGATGAAACCTACTTGATCATGATGTATGACTTTTTTGATGATAAGCTGTAATTTATTGGCTAGGATTTTGTTGATAATTTTTGCATCTATATTCATTAGTGAAATTGGTCTGAAATTCTCCTTTTTAGTTGGGTCTTCTCCTGGTTTTGGTATCAGGGTGATGTTTGCCTTGTAGAATGTGTTGGGGAAGATTCCTTCCTCCTCAATTTTCTGGAATAATTTCTGTAGTATTGGAATAAACTCTTCTTTGAAGGTTTGATAGAATTCTGGTGTGAAGCCATCTGGATCAGGGCATTTTTTCGTTGGGAGATTTTTAATTGTTTCTTTTATCTCAGTGCTTGAAATTGGCCTATTCAGGAGATCTATTTCTTTTTGGCTAAGTATAGGGAGAGGGTGTGATTTCAAATATTGATCCATTTCCTTCACATTGTCAACTTTCTGGACATAGAGAGTTTCTGGTAATAGTCAAAGATAATCTCTTGTATCTCTGTGGCATCAGTTGTTATTCCCCCTTTATCATTTCTGATTGAGGCTATTAGAGATTTTACTTTTTTATTTCTAGTTAGTCTGGCCAAAGGTTGATCAATTTTATTTATTTTTTCAAAAAACCAACTCCTTGTTTCCTTAATTTTATGAATGATTCTTTTGTTTTCAATTTCATTAATCTCTGATTTAATTCTGGATATGTCTTTTCTTCTCACATCTATTAGACTGGCTATTAACAAAAAGATGAAACATAAGTGTTGGTGAGATTGTATACACTCTCTGTGGGAATAAAAATTAGTATACCAACTATGGAAAATAGTATAAAGATCTTTTAAAAAATTAAAAATAGAACTACTATATGATCTAGCAATCTCACTAGTAGGTACATATATAAAAGGAAATAAAATCAGCATGCAAAAGAGAGATCTGCATTCCCATGTTCACTGCAACATTATTCACAACAGCCAAGATAGAGAATCCATGTATGTATCCATCAATGAATGAATGGAGGAGGAAAGTATGATGTGGATAGGTGGGTCACAGGTAGATAAAGACAGAGACAGATGATAGGTAGGTCAGTAGATAAAGACAGAGATAGATGGTAGGTAGGTAGGTAGGTAGATAAAGACAGAGATAGAGGGCGGTGCTGTGGCTCAAAGGAGTAGGACGCTGGCCCCATATGCCAGAGATGGCAGGTTCGAACCCAGCCCCAGCCAAAAAAAAATCCTGAAAAGACAGAGATAGATGGTAGGTAGACAGATGATACACAACACACCCCATTCAGCTTCATAAAAAGGTCCCATCATTTACAACAACATAGGTAAACCTGTAGGACGTCACGCTAAGTAAACTAAAGCCAAGAAAAGAAAAACAAGTGCTATATGATATCACACAAGTGGAAACTAAAAACGTCAAACTCACAGAAGCAGAGAATAGAATGGTGGTTACCAGGGACTGAGGAGGAAGGTGGGGGAAAACGAAGATGTTGGTCAAAGGGCACAAAGTATCAGGAGAAGTAAGTTCTGTTAATAACAACGTGATGCATACTTGAAGATTTTTAAGATGGTAGATCTTCAATGTTCTCAACGCAAAAAATAGGGGGTAAGTATATAAGGTAATAGATAAACTAATTAGCCTGATTTAATCATTGTGCAATGTGTATGTGTATATAAAAGTTATCTCAAAACATCATGTTGTACACCTTAAATATGTACAATTTTAAGTCAATTAAACCTCCACAAAGCTAAAGAAAGAAAGGCTGAATAATTTTTTAAAGTATTTTACTGAAAGAAAAACCATGAGTACCAGAGAATATACTACATGTATTTCCAAGACATCATAAAACAGATTTGATAACAACTAAATTATCTTATTTTCCTTTCACTTTAGAATATCACTTAAAATTATATAAGTAAACATATTTGCTATAATATAGTTTTAAAAATGATACATTATTAAAAGAGCTGAAATTTTGGAAAAGTCTGTGTATAAACAATATTTCTAACTGACAGAATTTTTTTCCTGTTTAGAATGTTACCCAGAGAAAGAGTCTATGTATTCTGTTAGTACAATTGCTTTTTTTATGGAAAAGACACTTTCACTGATTCTTTTTTTTTTCACTTTCAGACACTGATGGTCTTACACATATTCATACATTCTGAATCTGAAAAACATTAAACTAAAATCCTGCCAGTAACCAGATAGTAATTGTTTTTAGTAGTTTCCCCCTTTCATTTTTTATGCCATGGCCTCTATTTCACTTGGAATCTAAATTCCATTAATAGCTTACTACCTATTTTCTCACATCTTCCTACCATATATGGCACAGCCAAGTTCTCTTCATTATTCACCTTGATTCTTTCTATAAAAGACAGAGTTATTCAACGAAAGGAAATAGACCTAATGTGTATCAAGGCTCTCTCGTCCTCTAGGTTCAATAGCTCTCTTCTCCTCTAACCCCCTTCCTCTCCCAACCCATCCACCATTGCTACAACCCATCCACCACAGCCAACAATTTTCCTTATCTGGCTAGCCAAGTGGGTGCAGGAATGGGAAAAGACTCCAATTAAATGAATATATACACATACTTGTAGATAAGTTTTTTAAAATGGAGAAAGAACAAAAGGTAAACAAATCATGCAAACGGGAAAACTACTAGAGATAATCAGGAATAGTAATACTACTTTACATACATCAGTTTCTGACTGGGCTCTAAGCCTTTGTATGTGTATTTAATTTCATAATAAACATAGGAACTAATATTACCCTTATTTACAATGTAATAATGTAGAAAACAGGAACAGAAATTTTCAGTCACTCCAAGATTCAAGGTCTACCAATTTTATTACAGATTCTAAATGGTAAAGACAAGTGTTTTCAAGTTCAAGTGTTTGACATCTACCACATAGAAATACACAGCTTACCATCTATGCAAATAAACTTAAAAACTTTGATGAAATGGATGGTTATCTAGGAACATATAAATATAATCTATAGTCTAATATTTAATAACATAACACAGTCACAACTGACCACATCAAAAACATGTAATCTAAATAAATTACAAGCAATAAATGGGGAAAGCAACAAAATCATTCAATACTTTAAAAAAAAAAAAAAATCCCAAGCCAACAGATGATGCTTTCCTGGAGCTTGTGACTTGTATAGATCACTTGATATTTCTGTACTTTACAAATACTAAAAGTGGCCAGGCATGGTGGCCTACGCCTGTAATCTCAGCACTCTGGGAGGCCGAGGCAGGTGGACTGCCTGAGCTCAGAAGTTCGAGACCAGCCTAGGAAAGAGCAAGATCCTGTCTCTACTAAAATAGAAAAACTAGCTGGGAGTTGTGGCAGGCACCTGTAGTTCCAGCTACTTGGGAGGCTGAGGAAAGAGGATTGCTTGAGTCCAAGAGTTTAAGGT
Source organism: Otolemur garnettii (assembly GCF_000181295.1). Taxonomy (NCBI): domain Eukaryota; kingdom Metazoa; phylum Chordata; class Mammalia; order Primates; family Galagidae; genus Otolemur; species Otolemur garnettii. The sequence continues at coordinate 7,831,786 of NW_003852442.1, forward strand.
TGCTGTAAGCTATGATGATGCCACAGCATTCAACCCCAGGGCAACAGTGTGAGACTCTCAAAACAAACAAACAAACAAACAAACAAACAAAACAATACTGAAAGCACAGAAAACTCTGATAACAGAGGGAAGAAAATTCAAAATAAGTATGAAACTATATATACTTAGATTAATGTAATAAATATTGGACTAAATGGTGATAAAAAATAAAAGATAATATATAAATTCTTCCTTCTTTATTCATTGAAAATATAACTACTGCTGGGTGTGGTGGTTGACATCTATAATCCCAGCACTCTGGGAGGCTGGGGTGGGAGGATCCCTTGAGCTCAGGAGTTCGAGACCAGCCTGAGCAAGAGCGAAACCTGTCTCTACTAAAAATAGAAAAACCAGCCAGTCTTTGTGGCCAGTACCTGTAGTCCTAGCTACTCAGGAGGCTGAGGGAGGATGACTGTTTGAACCCATGAGTCTGAGGTTGCTGTGAACCATGATAGCGCCATGGCATCCTAGCCTGGGGCAACAAAGTAAGATTCTGCCTCAAAAATATGTATATATAAACATATATTTACATATATAAGAATATATAGTATAACATAATAATAAATATATATATCTAAAACGATCTTGTTCAATCACAAGTATTAGCATCCCCTCTAGCTCATACAGGCAGTTTGAGGAGCACTGGTTGCCTGCCCCTCCCACGTGATGTCTCAGAGATCTTTAACCTGTGCCTGCCTAAAAGACATAAAGAACAGAAACAGGAGAAAGGAAGAGCTCACGTGGGCTCACAGAAAATATTTCAGGGCCAATGCCTGGAAAAGAGACCTATTTCCTTCTGCTACATTCCACAGTCCAGAACTAGTCCCAGGGCCATCATCTCCTTGCAAAGGACATTGCAACATGTTGCTCTTTCTGTATGTTTAGAAACAGAAGAAGTGATTGGGGAGTATCTTGCCAGTTTCTGCCATAGTCCACATTTTTCATCTCCAAATACCCATTTCATTCTGCCCGTCAAGGGTGGGCATGAAGGCCACCCAGTCCCTGGATTCAGCTTATGCCCAAGCGATGAACAGTCTTTTCCTCCATGTGAAACAGCGGATCCCTCCCTGAGCTCCTATTTTCCTTGTAACTTAGCCAACACACATTACTAAGGCTCTTTTTGCCAACCCCTTCCCCTGAATGCATTACAAACATGGTCTGCTGCCAAGTGCTCCCACAACCAATTATTTTACCTAACAACTTTTTGGTACTACTCCATCCTTTGACTGAATGCTGTAAGAAATAAAAAGAAAATGGTGATGATTTCTGTATTCATGGATAAGAATACTATTGATAATGTGATTCACTGTGTAATACAGTGATCTCTTTACAATGAATTTCTTTCCTACTATAGAAGTCACATAGGTTTGTGGTAAACTTTCTAAAGTACAATTTGAAAACTTGGACTTAGAAAATATACAAGCTCCAGAGAATGAAATTAGAAATTAACTTCCAACTTTCATTGGTTTTTTTCCCACCTATACTTTTCCATCATTTTTAAAATATTCATTAATAAAATAAAACATGGATTCCCAGCATTTTTAAATATATATTTGTTTAGTTATAACTTTGATTGGTTTCTTATCCTCTCTGGATTAAGGCTGAAATACAAAAGTAAGCAAGCAAATCTAGGAAAATAAAGAATAAAGTTTTATGATGACTTAAAGAATCTCCTGTTTTTGAGCCACTTCTTCCCTAAAATGCTTCAGTTACAGAATATGTAAAAACATAGATGATAAAAGCTCCAAAACTTTGATTGGCTTTAAAGGTAATACTCATTTATTAATATTATCTGGGGTAATCTTCTTCTTAAAAAATTACTTACAATACAGCAGATGCCAGTTACGTTTCTAATTTGCTGATGATTGACAAGGCAGGCCAAGAGGTCCCTCACTGTCTCTCTGGAAGGAGCTTTCGAACAGTAGCTCACATACAGATTAATGGTCCATATATTCCAATCTCTTGTTGCTGACCAGTTGATAAGGCACATAATTGTCCTTAACAATTGGGCTTAATTTATTCCTGCCTTAGGTGCCTGTTACCTTCAGCAATTAAGGCACAGTGACTGATTGGCTCTGTTACGGTCTTCTAGTAAGAATTTAGCTGAATCTGCTATTCCTACTCATCGTATATGGCGTATCTATACATTGCCAGAAAATTGCATAGAAGAGTCTGAGCTCAGGAAATGTTCCTCTGTTCTTACAGAATTCTAACAAACTTCAAACTTTAATGAAGTGCTCTTTCACTATGGAATTAAAGCCTGTTTGTAGGTTATGTTTTTCAGGAATATGTATTGTGGATGTTAGAAATCACTAATTTATGCATACTTGACATGCAACTTCATCAGCTTAGGAAAGTGATGTCAAGGGATGCAGTGATTTGTGGAGGCATGAAATGTACCACCTGGAATACTCAATCACAGAAGCATTTCAATGGACCATAGATTTCTAGGGTGTTCCTAGATTGTCATTCTAACCAGAGAACAATGGAAATCTTCCAAGAGAATGTGTTACGATGTGTTACTCTCACTTCATGAAAACCTAGGTAAGTAGAGAGTGAGTGGAGGCTGCGAAGGGAATGCAGGGGGTGTGGGCTATGTCAAACCACATGCCTCCTCCATAGTCTTCTAGCCCACAGTAAGGGCACCATAACTATGGGTTCCCACACGTCTCAAGATGGAATTCTCATCATCAGCTCCTTCCTCTCCACCTTGAGAATGGCTTCTACAGCCTTCCAAAGCTGTCTTTTATGTCTCAGAAAATCAATGTCTCTAAGTTAAACTATTTCTTAAGTTGCAGAAACTTGCCAAGATTATATTTTTGCTCTATAATTCAACTCCTAGCTAGTCTTAATATCTTGAAGGACTTAATTCCACAAGTAAAATACAATTCAAGGAAAATGAATGTTTAATTGTTAACACATTATCTTTCAAATTTTTCATCCCTCTTAACATTAGCAATGAATAGTAAAAGAAAAATGATTAATCCCATTTTGATAAATACATATTTGTTCTTAATCATAGAAATTACTTAACTTCTAACCCTGAAGAGGACTCCCAGAAGCTAATTTTTCAATCTACCAATGGTCATGCAGCAAAGATAGTAAGTGGTCAGTTAGATCTCCTGTTTCATTACCTTAGAAAGAACCCACTATAGTTTGTAATTAGTCTTATGAGGCTTTTCTATTTCTTAACTAGCAGTACAACTGTAGAAATGTCAGAGTAATAGCATACTAGCATAAGACTATTAATTATACGAAGAGAAGGGGGGGATGTGGAATTACACTAAAGTTTTCTTCATTGAACAATCATATTTTATCCTTAAAAATACCCACAAAATTAGAGGATCAATAATTGTCCTAGTAAGTGTTCTAAATAATTTTTACTTTATTTTTACTTCTTTTATTTTTTAAAGTAACTTCATTGATGTGTCATTTACAGGTTATTAAATCTTACCCATTTTTAGTAGACAATTCAAATATGCTTTATAAATTTACAGAGCTATGCAGCCATCCCGACTTCCCCGTTTTAGAACATTTCCATAGCCCCTCAAAGATCCCTCATAACAATTTGCATTTAATCTCTGTTTCTACCCAAATCCCAGGCAACCACTAATCTGATTTCATCTATGTAGATTTGCCCTTTCTAAATATTTCATACATATACAGGGAATTTCACAATACACAGTCTTTTGGGTTTCTTGGGTTTTGTTACACAGTATCATGTTCATGTTTTAGCATATATCAATAGTTAGCTCATTTCTATGACCGAGTCCTATTCCTTTCCGTGGACACACCATATTCTGTATACCCATTCATCAGTTGACAGAAATTTTTACTGTTCCTACTTCCCATCTATTGTGTATAATTCTGATAGTGACATTCACATGCAAGTCTTTGGTAAACATATGTTTTCACTTCCCTTGGATAGATATCTAGGATGGACTCAGTGGGTTGTATGATATATTCATATGTAACTTTTTTTAATGCTAAACTATTTTATTATGCAAAGTAGCTGTCCCACTTTACACCAGTAATGTTTGAGGGTTCCATTTTATCCATATGCTTGCCAGTGCTTGTTATTGTCTTTGTTAATACAACCATTCTAGTGGGTCAGAAGTATTATTTCACTATGGTTTTAATTTGCAATTTCCTAATGAATAATATGTTGAGTATCTTCTCATGTCTATTCAAATGTCTTCTTTGGTAAAATGTCTATTCAAATATTTTGTCTCTTTTTAGTGGTTTACTGAAATGTTACTTACATAAGATAACAGTTCATGCATTAAGTGTACAGCTCATTGGTTTTAGCATATTTCTAGAGTTGTGCAACCATCACCATAATCGATTTTTAGAACATTTTATCATCCTTGAAAGAAACCCTGTATATATTATCACTCTCCATTTTTTCTCCTCCAATTTTTAAATTATTTGTTTTTTTATTGTTGAGTGATAAGAGTACTTTAGATATTCTTGATACAAACCATTTATCAGATATATAATTTGTAAATATCTCACCCCAGTCTGTTACTTGTTTTTTTTACTCTTTAAAATCTGAAGGATTTGGCCATTTTTCCTCCATGGGTTGTGTTTTTATTGTCGTATGTGAGAACTCTTTAACTAATACAAGGTCACAGACATTATTTAAATGATTGGCCTTATGAAAAAACTATTATGCTATTCTTGTAGAGAAAACTGAATCTCATAGAGTTAACTAACTTCCTTGGGATTTACCAATTAATTAACTGAGCTGTTACATTCTGCCCTCCCATTTATAGAAAGACATTAATAGGAACTTTCTTACCTTAAAATTGCTTTAATAAATACTTATTGAATACTGAATATTTTAATCGAAGCCTGGGATCTAAAATTAATGCCTACATAGCTGCTTCAGATAGAAAGCAAGTAGTACAAATAATTGGTGTCTCACCTTCAATAGGGAGGAATGTTTTTCCCGGATCTTAACTGACTTACTACCTCTACCCAACAATAAGGGGGAAAAAGGCACCTGACTTTGCTTAAATGAATAAAAAGAAATTAACTAGGAAGTTTACACACTGTATGATACTACTGAATTTGTTTCTTTCGAATTAACATTTTTGTACTGTGTGCTAATTTTTCAATGGTTTATTAGAAAAAGTGTTAACAATGAAGTAAACAACAAAAGTCATATAAAGTTGGCATGTTACATGTGGGAAAAAAAAAAGAAAGGGATCTCTGCCACTCATTTCCCTTTCTAGCCTCTGAAGGCGGTAACAGTAGTTTCTTCTCTTTGTAATTATAGAGGAATAAAGTAAAAATAGAAAACAAAAGAAAAGCTTATCAAAAATGCTTTAATGGGCTCTCTTACCTCCTTAAAGAAATATACTATCAGTAATTTTTCATTGTCTCATTGCAGTTTTACATTAATGATATTTTTCTATTTGTATTCTAAACCACTGAAATCTATTGAGATTTTATGGTAAGTCAGCCACCAAGAATATTTGATAGTCATATGATAGTAAAAAGAAATGGCACCAAGGACATCATACATTCATATATTCATTCTAAGTTTCTAACACTTGAGAATAGCCAGAGCAGGTACATTCTGTGTATGATTCTTTATAACCCCTGGCACCTGGATTTTATAATTTTCAGCAGCCATCTGTGCCTCTACCTACACTCACACACTGCATCCATCACTCTTCACAGTTCAGCATCTTTACCTGTCAAACTCAAGAATTACTATCTGAATGAATGAGACCAACAAAGCAATTTACACTGTGCCACTAAGCTGTCCTGGGAGAATATTATCCTAGGTAATATTATCCTATGGAAGGCTCTGACTTTGGTTTCAGTGAACAGGAATTTGAGTCCCATCAACACCATTTATTCTGGGTCAGACCTGGGGAGGGGATTATTCTCAAATTCAGCTTTCTCAGTTGTAAAACGAAAGTCAAAACAATAGGCCCTCCTTCCCAGAAATGGCATATGCCCAAATAAAATTGTATGTAATAGGCCTTCAAGCTGGAGATGGAATTGAAATCCCTCCTGATATTCAGATATGTAAGAGCAAGGGGAATGCGGATTTTAGGGTCTACTGTGGGCAAGTGGAAGGAACAGTGGGATACAACTCCAGAATGTGTGGTGTTTGAGATGAAGGAGCATCGGAGAGGCAAACCAGGACACAGGGGGGAGCTAGAGAGCAATCCTGCAGACACAGCCTCAGGGCTTACACAGTGGGGGTGGGCAGACGACATCATCCGCATGCTTTTGAGTTTTTGCATAACCCTTTTCAAACTCTTCATGAGTTTCAGTAGGTAGTTTTGTGGTAGTTATTACATTTTTGCATACTTGTCACTTACCACAAAAAAAAAAATGTACCTTTTAAACTGATCTACATCAGAGGCTTATAAAGAATCCTATCAACTAATACTATACCATAGTTACTGAGTTTTAATTACATGTAATTAAACCTTTTGCAATTTGTACTGGTCCCCTGCCTTGTGGTCCAGTCTAACTGAACCTCAGTCTATGAGATACAGAGATAACAGAATGATTATAGAAACTATTCCTGGTATGTTCTACCCTACTTTTTACACAGTAAATAAGAATAAACAGTATGTTGCTGTGGCTACACACAAATGCTGGTTTACATTCTGGCTACACAACCGTCAGCAATATTAATAGTACCAAACCCACAGATATGTGCTAAAAATTAAATGAGGTGATGCTTGTAAAGTACTTGGCAGAGTATCTGGTGCATGGTAAACATTAAAATAATAGCTAGTTATTATTTTAAATTTCCTAAGTCAGCGGTTCTCAACCTGTGGGTCGCAACCCCATTGGGGGTCGAACAACCCTTTCACAGGGGTCACCTAAATATATCCTGCATATCAGATATTTAGATTACAATTCATAACAGTAGCAAAGTTATAGTTATTAAGTAGCAAAGAAAATAATTTTATGGTTGGGGGTCTGTATTAAAGGGTCACAGTATTAGGAAGGTTGAGAACCATTTTCCTAAGTAAAAATAAAGTCTAGCTCAACTGTTGCTCTGATCAAATTCCTCAAAACATAGTATGTTTCACTAAAAATAAAAGAATATATACGTATATGTATATACGTATGACCACACCTGTATGACTTTAGTAGAAACGTACGTGTTAAAAACCTCTGCAGTTGTACCCTGATGATTTTGCACATGCTATGTTCTAGGTGGACACCCTGGAGTTCCCACTGTATATCCTAAGGAGAGGGTGTCACCCTCATGCCTGATACTGATCCTTTCATTGGTTCTCCCAGTTTTATCTTTTCAACTTTTAAGAAAACTTTGCATCATCAATCATGCCTGTTCCTGGGCATATACAAAAAGTTTTATTTTTATAGGTTGCAATTCTTCAACATCTGGAACCCTTTGCCCCTCACTCCCTGAACCCCTCAGTCCTGGCTTTCTAGCTCACTCCCACTCCATCTTACTCCTCTCTGTTAAAGCCCAGTTCCCTGAAACGAGTTTCCCTGGCCACTATCAGTGCTGGACCACCACACAGGCTGGCATTGAGTAACTCTACATCAGCCAAGCTAAAGCACACACATCAGAGCCAGTTACAATGTATTCATGCATGATTATGCCACTAGATGCTGGATGAGAAAGCTATTCTAACTCTGGAACTTATGTAAATTTTGTATTATTCTGAAAAAAAATTTTATTTAGCATAACCTTTAAGAGTAGGCTCTACTGTCTTTCTAATGCTTAAAGCAGATAAAGCTCTTAATCTGATTCTGTTTCAGTTCTCCAATTCTTTCATCTCCTTTCATTTACCTGCCACAACCGGTAATATGGCTTCTGACCCAAAATAAATCCACTGAAACTGTTTTTGTCAATGTTGCCAATGCCTGCTTTATCACTAACACAAATGGCCATGGTTCCTTAATTTACCTAATATATCTTCAGGACATGGCAATGTTGACCTCTCTCTTCTTGAAATCTTCTCTCACCTTGAACTAACACTGTATTTCAGCTGTACTACTATTCTCTCGAGCCCCTGAGAGATTCAGACACTCAGCCCTTGGAGTTTTTACCATTGTCTTTCCAATACTCATCACTCTACCTCTCACATAGTAGATAGCAGGTATCCAAGGAAGATGGATGAACTCATTGTTGAGACCTGAATCTGATTATCCATGACATTACAGCTTATATGACCTATGGACTCCTGTATCTCCATTGACTTTGTGCCATAGCTCATCTCCCTCTATGTCTCCACACCTGATCTTTGCAATTTCTGATTTTCTTTCCTTGATCCTATGCTGCCAACATCTTGTAAAGTCAAACATTATACAGACATACAAAAACCAGGTTTTTTTTTTCTATACACTAACAATTAACAGTATGAAAACGAAATTTAAAAAACATTCTGCTGGGTGGTGCCTGTGGCTCAAAGGAGTAGGGCGCCAGCCCCATATACCCGAGGTGGTGGGTTCAAAACGGCCCTGGCCAAAAACTGCAAAAAAAAAAAAAAAAAATTCTGTTTACAATAGCATTAAAAGAAATAAAATATTAGTAATAAACTTAACCAACCAAGAGGTGAAAGACTTGTATACTGAAAACCACAAAACATTGATGAATGAAGTTAAAGAGACAAATAAAAAGACATCTTGTGTTCACAGATCCTAACGCTTAATATTGTCAAAATGTCCCTACTACGCAAAGCAATTTACAGATTCAATGTAATTTCTATCAAAAGCCCAATGGCACTGTTTATAGAAAATAAAAAGGCTCGGCACCTGTGGCTCAACCGGCTAAGGCGCCAGCCACGTACACCTAAGGTGGCGGGTTCGAATCCCCAGCCCGGACCCGCCAAACAACAATGACGGCTGCAACCAAAGGATAGCCGGGCGTTGTGGCGGGCGCCTGTGGTCCCAGCTACTTGGGAGGCGGAGACAGGAGACTCGCTTGAGCCCAGGAGTTGGAGGTTGCTGTGAGCTGTGATGCCACGGCACTCTACCCAGGGGGACAGCTTGAGGCTCTGTCTCAAAAAAAAAAAAAAAATCTCTAAAATTCATGTGGAACCACGAAGAACTCTGAATAGCCAAAACAATTTCATGAAAGGAAAACAAAGCTGGAGGCATCACACTTTCTTATTTCAAAACACACTTCAAATCTATAGTAATCAAAACAGTATGGTACTGGCATAAAGACAAATATATAGGCCATTAGGATAGAATAAAGAGCCCAGAAACAAACCCACACACACGTTGTCAAAAGATTCTTTACTAGAGTGCCAAGACTGAACAATGGGGAAAGGATAGTCTCTTCAACAAACAGTGCTGAAAAAACTGAATATGCACATTCAAAAGAATAGACTGGACTCTTACCTTACACTATATTCAAAGGTCAACTCGAAATCAATTAAAGACTTAAACCTAAAACTGTAAACCTGAAACCAAAAACTTTTTCAAGAAAACACAAGAGAAAAGCTGCATGACATCACTCTCAGCACCAAATGCCCAAGCAATAAAGGCAAAAATAGATAAGTGGTACTATATCACACTAAAAGTTTTCTATACCATAAAGTAGAAAATATTTGCAAACCATAAATATAAGGAGTTAATATCCAAAATAGATAAGAAGTTCTTACAACTTAATAGCAAAGAAAAAAAAGTCTGATTTAAAAATAGGCAAAGGACTGGAGTAGACATTTCTCCAAAGAAGACACACATGGCCAACAGGTATATGAAAAGATGTGCAACAAGACTAATCATGGGGGAAATGCAAATCGAAACCACAATGAAGCATTACCCCACATCTGTTAGGATAATCATTATCAAAAAATAAAACTGAAAAACAAAAATTAGAAAATAACAAGCATTGGCAAGGATGTGGAGAAATTGGGATGCTTGTTTCCTGTTGGTGGGAACATAAAAATGTACTCTATGGAAAAGAGTAAGGAGATGCCTCAAAAACTTAAAATTATGATCCAGCAATCCCCCTTCTCAGTATATATCCAAAGTATTCAAAGCAACATCTCAAAGAGATGCACCCTCATGTTTACTATAGCATCATTCACTGCAGCCAAGAGATGAAAGCACCTCAAACGTCCCTCAACAAATGAAGAAAAAAAGAAAACATGGAATATGGACTCATCATCCCTCAGTAGCTGAGGATACCAAAATTCATGAATGCTCTAGTCATTGATATAAAATGGTGTAGTATGCATACAACTTATCAACACCCTCCCACATAAATTAAATCATCTCTAGATTATTTATAATACCTAATACAATGTAAATGCTATGTAAATAGTTATTATGCTAACTTGTTTATAGAATAATAATGAGGAAAAAAGATCTGCACATGTAATTTCTTCTGAATATTTTTGAACTGAGCTTGGTTGGATCTATGCTTTGGACCCCACAGATACAGAGAGCCAACAGTACATTAAAATGGAATATCATTCAGTCTTAAGAAGGAAGAGAGATTCTATCATACGCTACAACATGAATATATTTGGAAGACAGTATGCTATGTGAAATAAGCCAGTCACAGAAAGATAAATATTGCATGGTTCTACTTATATGAGATATCTAAAGCAGTCCAACTCGTAGAAACAGAAAACAGAATAGTGGTTACAGGCAGTGATGAATAAGGGAAACGCAGAATTGCTGTTTAGTAGACACAGCTTCAGTCATGCAAGATTAAAAAATTGTACAGCTATGCAACACTGTGCTTACAGCTAATGATACCATACTGTATATTTAACATTTAAGAGAATATATCTCATTATGTGTTAACCATGATACAGAATTATACAGAATGTTGTTACAAGCGCATGCCCTAACTTCCTCTGAGCCTTTGTTTCTCCTATACCTCTTTTTATTAGCTTATTTTATATTCTCTAGTGCACCTTCAAGCAACTGCTTAAAATCTTTTTATATGTTAGTCTATAATTTGAAGCCTTCCAAAGGCTGCATTTTTTTCCTTTTAAAAGGCAAAGCCATAAGCTATGATCTTATCTCTCCTTCTATAGCTTCTGAATAACCTTTCATTCCTTCCTCCTTACATTGCTGAAGCCATACCAATTTCAATCATTCCATGGGATTGCTCTGTAATAAGTACATCTCCTTCTACATGCTTTGAGTGCTCCCCATGGACATCTTTTTAGATAGACAGGTCTCCCTCCCTTGAAAAGTCAGCTAGATGTTCAGTTAATTCAATTTCAACTCCTTTAACTTTCCTAGTTCTTGCATTAGTTAACTGCCAATCAGTAATAAGGCGCAGGCTTCACTTCTCATCCCCACCTCGACATGTAGTTCTTCCAGAATTCCTTAAGCTTTGGTTCACATCTCTGCCTTTACACATAACTTATTCCCTTGAAGGATATCAGTAACATCCTACTTAACTGATTTCTCAACACTGGCTTGGTTTCTTTTCCCCCTCAGGTTGGTTTGTAAGCGATCATCTTGGTGTGTAACTACTTGGTCTTAGAAATATGAAGCAGCAACATGTGTCTTTAGTAGGAACAGATAAACAGTGATTTGGACCATAATATACCATTGGTTTTTAGAAATATATCTCAGAATTCCCAAAGGGATTTAAAAGTAAAAGCAAATCACTAGTGCGTATAAACAGAAGCTCATGTAGTGAACAGACTAATAATCTGAATGACAACAGTGGACAATTCCAGACAGAGAAACACACTGCTGACACCTGAATTATGGCAGTGAGTAAATGCTTCAGAGAAACATGAAAAGCACCAGATGGATTTAAATCCATCTGAGAATTGGTCTGCCCATTAGCAGATGAAATCTGACTTGGAAGACTGTAAGTAAAATGCATGTGTTTATATATTCTACTATTTGCTTGATGGTGCAATCACTGTAGGACAGACAGGAGGAGGTACAATAAGCAGGAAGAAATCTATGGCCTACCAATATCAACTTTGCCACACTGTTTAAAATGAAGCATTATGCTTGACGTTCCCATGATAATAAAAGGGAAGAGTACCAGAAAAACGTATTTTTGGGCTTCTGAGTTCTATTTTTATTTATATGTGCTTCGTTTTGCTTTGCTTTTGCTACAGAGCCTCCTTTGTTGCCTGGGCACAAGGGCAGTGACTAGCATGATCATAGTTTACTACAACCTCAAACTCCTGGGCTCAAGTGATCCGCCTGCCCCGGCCTCACAAAGTACTAGGATTACATGGGTGAGCCACTGCACCTGCACCATTCTCTAGCAGCAGCATCTTCCTCTATGGATGAAAGGGTTACCAACTCATCTCCAATCTCCCTTTTCCATTTGAGCAACTCCTCTTTGTTTCAGACCGACTTTCATTCTTCCTACTTCTCTGTTGCCCCCCTTATCCCAAGTTCTGGCTTGCCTGATGTTGATCCTGTTCCCTTCAATTCCTTCTGCTCCATCTCTGACATATGCAAATTATCTTCATTCTTCAACATTCATGTCAATTTTCTGTATTTTATCGACCTTTACCATTGGTCTATATAAAAGTCTTCCGGTGGGTAGAGCAATATGGCCAAATAGAACCCTCCAGGGATTATTCCTCCCCAGGAACACTGAATTCAACAACTATTCACACAAGAAAGCACATTCAGAAGAACCAAAAATCAGGTGAGCAATTACAGTACCTGGTTTTAACATTATATCAAGGAAAGAGGCACTGAGAGGGCAAGAAAGACAGTCTTGCACTGCCTATGCTATCCCTCCCCCAGCCCCTGGCAACACCATACCAGCACTAGGTGGACAAGAATCTATGTGCCCAGTGGAGGGACAGGGAAGTGACTGTGGGACTTTGCAGTAGAGTGCCCTGCCTCAGGAGTGCCCTGCCACAGGGGAACACAACGCAAAGTAGAATTCTGCTGGCACCCACAGAGGGAGCTTTTAGATAAGATCAGAGGGGAATTCCTCTGCTCCAATGGTAGAAACCAGAGTTCAGGCTAGCTCTATAACCAGCTGATGAAAATGGTCTGGGGCCCAGAATAAATCTGAAAGGCAGTCAGGCCACAAAATACAGTTCTTGGGCAAGTCCCGCTGCTGTGCTGGCTCAGGGCCAGTGGATATGGGGTGCATGTAATCCAGAGAGAGACCAGTGGTGGCAACCAAGTGAGCAGCTCTCTCACCCCCTCCCCCAACTCCAGGCAGTGAAACTCTAGGGAGTTTTTTCCCACTTGGGGAAAGGAAAGGGGAGAACACAAAGGGCTTTGTTTTGTAACTTGTATTTCAGCTTAGTAATAGTAAATAAAATATCAAGCAGACTCCTGAAACCCCTGGTTCCAGGCCTTACTTCCTGGACAGCACATGCAGATCCATCCTGGACCAGAAAAGAACCCAGTCGTGAAGGGAAGGACCCAGTCCTGGCAGGATTCACTATCTACTGACTGAAAAGCCTTGGGCTTTGTATAAACATCAGAGGTAGCCAGGCAGCAGTTGCCATGGGTTTTGGTGAGACTTGCTATGCTCCAGGTGTGACCTGGCACAGTCTCTACTATGCTGGCTATAAAGGAGTATTCGTGTCACTCCTCCCTCAACACCAGCAGCCAGGCACAGAGAGTAAGGAAGGAGAGTGAGAGACTTTGCCTGATAATCCAGGGAATTCTTTCACAGATAGGTGAAAGTCCCCCAAGGTGATATCACCAGGAGTCTGCAAGAGTCACACTGCTAGTGGACTTAGAGTGGCCCCGATCCCGACACAGCTGCCCTGACCAAACACTCAGATCACAATACTCAACTCCCTTTGAATCCCTGGAAAGCCTTCTGAAGAAGGACAAGTTCAAAGAAATCCAGACTGTGGAGATTAGAATAAATATGTAACTCTTTCAATGCCCAAACACCAACAAACATTCAAGAGTGTCAGGAACATCCCCCAAACATGGCCTTACCAAATGAAGTGATTAAGGCACCAGGGACCAGTCCCAGAGCGCTGGATCCATGTGACCCTTGAGACAAAGAACTTAAAATAGCTGTTCTCATGAATCTCAATGATTTCAAGATAATAGAAAGAAGGAGTTCAGAAAACTATCAGAGAAATTCAATAACAAAATTAAAATAATAAAAAAATTCAAGCAAAAATTCTGAAGCACAAAAATTCAATTGAAAAACTGAAAAATGCAGCAAAGTCTCTCAAAAGCAGAAATGATCACATAGAAGAAAATGAAAAGACTGAAGACCAGCTATTTGAAAATACACCGTCAGACAAGAAAAAAGAAAAAATGAGAAAGAGTGAAGCCTGCAGATGGAAAGAGCTACAGAATATCCTCTTAGGAGAAAATCTAAGTATTATTGGCCTTCAATAGAAGGAAAAGAGAGAGAAAGGAATAGAAAGTTCAGAGAAACAGTATAACAGAGAACTTTCCAAACCTAGAAAAATTTGAAATATCTAAATATCAATATTCAGATACAAAAAGGTCATAGAATGTCAGTCAGATTTAACGCAAACAAGACTACCTCAAGACATGTAATAATCAAGCTCCCAAAGGTCACAGATTTTTTTTTTTTAAAAAAAGGTCCTAAGGGGAAATTGGGAAAAAATAACATAAAGGAAGTGCCATCATGTGTGTCAGCACTTTCCCATGGAAGCGTCACAGGCCAGGGAGAGCCTTGACACATTCAAAGTACTGAAGAAAATAAAAAACTTGACCCTTGAATATTAATATCCTGAAAAGTATCCTTCAAACATGGATAAATAAAAATTTTCCCAAGCAAAAAACTGAGGATTTTTATCAATACCAGACCTGTCGTATAAGAAAGCTAAGTGGAGTTCTTGCACATGAAAGAAAGGGTGCTAACGAACAATAAAAAACCATCCGAAAGTATAAACCTCTCTGGTGAGAGTAAGCACACAAATACAGAACACTCTGTTGCTAGAATTATGGTATAAAAACCATATATACCTGAATGGTATCTTGAGTAGGAAGAGGAAAAGACAAGCCTATCAAAAATAATAACTATTATAACTTCTTAAGAGATACTACAAAAACATGTAAATGAAAACAAAATGTCAAAAAGTTGGGGGGGGGGTTTAACTGACAAAATAGATATTTACAGAACATTTCATTCAACATCTGCAAGATACATGTTCTTCCTAGTTCATGGATCATTCTCAAGGATGTAACATATGTTAGGCCACAAAACAAATCTTAAAAACTTCAAAACATTTGAAACCATATCAAGCTTTTTCTCTACCCACAATGGAACACAACAACTAGAAATCTGTAATAAAAGGAATACTGCAAACCACACAAACAAATACAAATTAAACAATATGCTCCTGGATGACTAATGGATCACTGAAGAGATTAAGAAAGAAAATTTAAAATTTCTTGAAAGAATAGAAATGAATATATAACATACCAAAACCTATGGAACACAGCAAAAGCAGTACTAAGAACAAAATTTAAAGCAATAATTGCCTACATCAAAAAAGTAGAAAAGCTGCATTTTACAAGGATACATGTTAAATCTACTAAGTGTAGAATATAAATGTCTTAACACAATAACTAAGAAAATGCAGTGAAGGCTATGTTAACCAGTTTCATGACAGTATTTCAAATTATATATGAAACTACCACAATGTACCCCACAATTGCATTAATGTACACAACTATGATTTAATTTTTAAAAAGTAGAAAAGCATCTTTATAAATGTTCTTTATTGAACCTAATGACGTATCGTAAAGAACTAGGAAAACAGGAGCAAACCACATCAAAATTAGGAAAAGAAAAGAAAAATGTCAGAGTAGAAATAAATAGAATTGAAACCAAAAATAAGTACAAAAGTTCAATGAAACAAAAGCATTTTTGAAAATATAAACAAAATTGACACACCTTTAGCTGGACTAAGAAAAAGAGAGAAAAGACCTAAATAAATAAAATCAAAGATTAAAAAATGAGCCATTGCCACTGATGTTGCAGAAATTGAAAGGCTCATTAGAGACTACTATAAGCAACTATATGCCAATAAATTGAAAAATCTGTAATAAATAAATAAATTCCTAGACACACAAAGCCTACTAAGATTGAACCAGGAAGAAATCTAAAACCTCAATTAATTGATAACAATTAATGAAATGGAAGCACTAAAAAAAATCCTATCAAAGAAAATCCCAGGACCTGATGACTTCACTGCTAAATTCTACCAAGCATTGAAAGGAGAATTATTATCCATCCTACTCAAACCATCCCAAAAACTGGAAGAGAAAGAAATATTCCCAAACTCATTCTATGTCACCCTGATAGGGACGAGAAAAAGATACAACAAAGAAAGAAAACTATAGACCAATATCTCTAATGAACATTAACGTGAAGATCCTCAAGAAAATACTAGTAAACCAAATTCAACAAGACATTAAAAAGATTATATTCATCATGAAAGTCATCTCAGGGATGCAAGCATGGTTCAATATACACAAATCAATCAGCATGATACATCATATCAACAGAACATAGGACAAAAACCATATGATCATTTCAATTGATGCTGAAAAAACATTTGATAAAATTCGATTTGTTTTCACTATAAAAAGAGCATACCTCTCAAGATGATAAAAAACCATATATGACAGAGCCACAAGTATCATACTGCATGGGGAAAAACTGAGAGACTTTCCTCTAAGGTCTGGAATAAGACAAAGATGCCCACTTTCACTACCCTCATTCAACATAGAGAGAGCAATCAGACAAGAGTAAAAATTAAAGAGCATTCAAATTGGAAAGAAAGAAGTCAAACTATCCTCGTTTGTAGATGGTATGATCTTATAGCTAAAAGAAAACTAAACACTCACAAAAGAACTATTAGAAATGATAAAGTTAGTAAAGTTGCAGGATACAAAATCAAGATATGAAGAAAAAGGAATCCTTGTACACAAAGGCTGGGACAGGTATTGTGAGGAAACAGGAAAAAAGTGGGGATCATTAATGGGTACAAAAATATAAAGTCTGATTGATCACATTTGATAGCACAACAAAATGACTACAGTCAACAATGAATTATGATATACTTTAAGATAACTCAAAAGAGTGGAATCGGAATGTTCCTAACACAAAGAAATGATAAGCGCTTGACATAATGGATACCCCAATTACCCGGATTTGATGATTACACATTGGATACCTGCATTAAAACTTCACATGTAGCCGCTATAAATATACACAACAATTACATTCTCATAATAATCAAAAATAAAATTTTTTAAAAAGGAAAAGTCTTCCAATGGTCTATTTTGTCCTTTAAGGAAATAAATAAACTACCTCTCACTTTCTGTGCTGGTTAATGGATGCTTATCTCCTAGAGTATCTACATTCCTCAGGCATTCTTTAAAGGCAGATGTGTACCAAATATTTTAATTTTTCTTTATATCCATTATATATATACAGATAGATATAGATATAAATATAAATACACCTGCACACACAGAACAGAAATATGTATACATTTATACATACATATATAAATGGGTATAAAGAAGAACTGACACAGACATACACATAAAGGACGCATTCTATATTTATTAATAAATAAAAAGTGAATATGTGAATGAATGGATGTAAGTTGAGGCTGATATGTTGATTTTTCATTGGAGATAGGAAATTAATATTTACTTTTATTTCTATATAGTTACCTATGAAAAGAAGAATTAGTGAAGAATATTAGCAGAGCAATTACAGCAGAAATGAGGAAGAAAATATAGACAACACTTTCTACAAACTTTAGGAAATAATTACAAAGGAAAATGCCACTGACAGACTACATAGCAATAATGTCATATATAAATATAAATAAATAGGGGTCCAGGAAAACCAAGTTTCCAATTATATATCTTTCTTTCCTATGACATTAAATGCAAGTAATCTTTAAAGTGAATGTATTTAAACATTTTTCCCATCAGCCAAGGCAGTGAATTTAGTGTCCAATGCATAGTAAGTGGCCAGTTCATAATTGCAAATGCCATTCAACTTAGGAAGCTTCACAATTCTACTGTTGCCAAGGAATAAAGCAAAAAGGACTCTCAGCCTCCACTCAAAATATACCTTAAAATTACCATTAAAATGACTAAAATTGGAATTACAATTAAATGGTATATCATTTTTGAAAGAAAATTATTTCTCCATCAAGTTTTACAATGGCCTTTGGCATAGCATGGCAAAATTAAACCTTAAAATAAAATCTCAGTTAAATGTAAGGCTCAGATTCACTGACAATTTTCATACTTCAGAATCTCCCTATGTATATTTCTCCAGTGACCTTTCTAATGACAAAGCTTGAAATGACAGTCAATTAAATTTACATCCCAAGGCACACTATTAATTTGTCAGGGCCAAAATAAATGCACTGTGAAGTTCATAAAATCAGTTCCTGGTACCAGGGAGTAGGTAAAGAAGAGGTAGCAGATCAGCCTTGGTCCTCACCTGGACATTGTCTTAATGATGCTCAGATCTGCATGAGGATGAAGGACCAAGAAAGGCCGCCAAAGCTCCCCAATATCATGCATTTAAGCACCCCAAATTACTTCTGTAACAATACCCATAAGCAGTTTATAACCCAGAAAGTCATAAAGTTCACATATACACATCCTCTTCTTGGAGAGTCAGGTGAGGCACAGTCACGGATGAAATGCTCCTGATCTTTTTGACCCAGGCAGGTAAACAAAGCACAGGATTAAGATCCCAGTGCTCATTCTCTCTGGGACTTTGACCCCATGTCTTGCTCCTGGCCAGTTTGAACTTTCATTTCAAATGTGCTGTTTTTCTCCCCAAATGAGTGAAATGATAAATAATAAGCAAAAAAATCCCCAGTTTATGCCTGTAACACCAGGACTTGGTAGGCCAAGGTGGATGGATTGCCTGAGCTCGTAGGTTCAAGACTAGCCTGAACCAGAGCAAGATCTCATCTCTAAAAATAGCCAAGCGTGTGGCAGGTGCCTGTAGTCCCAGCTACTTGGAAGGCTGAGGCAAGAAAATTGCTAAGCCCAGGAGTTGAGGTTGCTATGAGCTATGACACCATAGTACTCTACCAAGGGCAACAAAGTGAGACTCCTTCTCAAAAAATAAATAAATAAATATCTCCAGTTTATTCCTCTCCTTGTACCTTGAGTAATATCTGGTGATGCCCTCTGTTGTATCAACCAGGTAAAGGCTGGGGGCTCTGATTGTTTTTCCAGTTACAGAGAAAACTTCTGTCCTTCAAACAATAGATGTGTGCCCAGTCTTCCAGGGAACCACTGCCAGGGGAAAGTTTGATGTCACAGGAGTCCTTAGATATTAGTATATCTAGACAGCTCTCCAATGGATGGGCCACGTCTCCTTGGTTCACTACACTGTACAGCAGAGAAATTCCACATGCGAATTGTTAAGCTATCAGGTCAGCTCTTGACGCAAATAGAACTGAAAACGGTCCTTCTCTAGACCTGAAAGGTATTTCTCAAAAGGAGGCACTTTCTCTAGTTCTTACTTCCTCTCATAAACACATATGTGTTAGCAATTTTGTGTCATAAAGCATTTTAAAAGCAGATTTATTGGCAGGAAGACATTTTAAGAAACAAACTACTTTGAAAAACTTAAAATTTTTCCTTTTCCTGGTTTTTAAAGATTTCAGCCACGTTTATGTTCAAAATATGTCTATTTTCCATTAACATTAAATATTTATCATTATGTGAAAATATGATGGTGTATTAGAATGTCTAAATCAAATTTTAAAACCATTAGAAAAAGCGAAAAGGTTGTGGTTACTCTTTATATTTAAGTGGAGATAAAAAGAAAGCTCTTTAAAAATTACTAAACTGTTTTAAACATAATATTTGCAAATACAACAGTGTAGAGACAGTTTAGAATGCAGTGTGAAGCCATGTTTCACCTGTATTTTCCAAAGAAAATAACTGAGACTTGTGTGAACTTTTCTTTCAATAATATCTTGACCTATTTATAGAAACCCACCTCCTGGCAATAGTATAAATCTCTCTGCACAAAACCATCTCAATCCTGAAAAACAGAACAAACCAATCAGGAGCATCAAATGAACATAAAAGGTTATTTCTAGGATTTAATCTGACATGAATATAAAAATATCTGTTCGATTGGGAACTAATTCGAGTCTGTCTCTTTTGTTTTCAACGAAGGTCGACCTTCCATTACCGGGCATCCACTATTTGCAATGGACTACTAAGAAACTAAAGAAGATTCAGCCACAATCTACTGTCTCCTTGGAGTTTCTCTTGGAGGAATAAAGACCTTGATATTTCTACTGCAGTGTAAACTGTCATATTTTATAACAAAGGTAGTTATTGTTATAGAAATAAGAAGAGAGAGATTGATTAGAACAGAATGGGAAAGGACAGTAAAGAAATGTTACCCTGGGAGTGTTTAGTTAGTGCTGATAGATGGCTATGGAGAAATAGGCAAGAAAAAGGACTTTCTAGAGAAAACCACATTATAAAATGTAAAGAAGAGTAAGTTGCAGGAGACATTGGTTCCTGGGGTGTGTTTAAAGTTTTGGGCAAGAGAATGACATCATAATGTATCTCTTTTCGAGAGATAACACTGGCAGGAGTTTAAATTATGGTCTCCTAAATGAACTACGTACACTCTGATCAGAGGTGGCTGGAATGCAAGAAAAATCAGCGAGAGTTGATTCAGCTTTACCTTATTATCTGTAATTTCAAATGTGTTATTTTATAAAATGCATAATATTTTGGGTAATAAAACATGAATAATTTATAGATAGTATATGATTATGTACATTTGATTGTTCCATTTCTCCCAAATATCTCTAACCTGAAACTAGGAATAATACTATTATTCCCAACAATGCTATCTTTGTCTTGTTGAGATTAGAGACAACTAACTGATGCACTGGAGAGGATGACATAGAAAGGCACTGGATACAGGTGAGTTAGAGAAATGCTACACTTCTGTCCCTCCTTAATCTTTTTTTTAATTTCAGATGAATATGAGGGCATAAGTATTTAGGTTGCATTGTTTTCATTTCTAAGGTAAAGTTCAAACTGTAGTTGAGCCCTTCACCCAGGGCAGGGGATTTGCTGATCACCCTCACATTTTGCACATCAGGAGAGAACTTGCCGATCACCCTCCCTCCTCTCCTTTCCCCTCCCCTTTACTAAACTGTACTTGTGTTTTTCTTTTGTATGAGCATGTATTTATATATTGGTTTTGTATTAGTATTGAGTGCAGTGGATACTTGTTTTTTCCATTCTTGCCATACTTTACTAAGAAGAATGTATCTCAACTCCATCCAGCTAAATACAAAAGATGTAAAGTCTCCATCTTTTTATGGCTGAACAGTACTCAGTGGCATACAAATTCCACAGTTCATTAATCCATTCATGGGTTGATGGGCATTTGGGTTGCTTCTGTGTCTTGCGATTGTGAACCGAGCTGCAATAAACATTCTAGTGTAAATGTCCTTGTGGTAAAATGATTTTTTTTCTTCTGGATAGATACCTAATAACGGGATTGCAGGGTCCAATGGAAGGTCTACTTTGAGTTGTTGGAGGCTTCTCCACACTGCTGTCCACAGAGGTTGTACCAGTTTGCCGTCCCACCAGCAGTGCCAAAGTGTTTCTTTCTCTCAGCATCCATGCCAGCATCTGCAGTTTCAGGATTTTGTGATGTGGGCTATTCTCACTGGGAGAAATGCTACTCTGAATCTCAAATTTTATTATATTGAAGAAATAGAACTATAACATATAATCAATAACTAAATATACTTAAATAGGTAGAGACTCTGGAATCATTTCAAGTCTCAGACATGAATCAAATTGGTATGACATGAATCAATTCGCAGAATTCAAAAAAAGAAAATCAAGACTAAGACTAAGACTCTCAAAAACCAAAGAATCCATATATTCTCTCTAGTCTCTTTATCATGGTAATTTGCAGGACAAAGTAAATTTAATTAGCTCTGAGAACAACATTAGGTTTCCATCCAAGATCTAGGTATTTCTTCTACTCAAGTGATGAACATTGATAATTCTCAATGCAATATTGCAATATGTTGGATGAACATTGATATTTCTCTCTCAGTTCATCCAATATGTTGGATGAACATTGATAACTCTCAGTGAAATATGTATTTCCAATGGATTTAACTTTTATGCAACATAGTTAATACATGTATCTAATAAGCAGTAGCTTTTTATCAGTATATGGGGAGAGTACCAGAACCTACCTCAGCCTCCTGGGAGAATTAAATGAGTTAACACATTTAACATTAGGTGACTTCACAATATACAACAAGCAGTCAATACGAGAGGACAACTATTATTATTTACCTTCAAACTTCCTGTTTAAATCCTGGATCAACCTTTATAAACTGTTTTCCCTGGGATAAGTTGCATATCTTTTCTAAAGCTCTGTTTTCTAACTGCTTACTGAAAAAAATAATAATTCTACTATTTAAAACTTGTACATAAAGCAAAAAGATCACTTTGTGTAATTTCATCATCATGTTGAAACACCTAACAGGTCTCTACAAAGCAGCAATTATTAATTCTAAAGCAGACTGTACAATACCCGTGTTTTACTTCATTATTTATTTGGGCCAGACTCTCTGAAATTTCATGTTAACTTGTAGGTTATCTGTAGGTAACTTGTATTTTTATCTGTTAGAGCTGTGATTTCTGTCAAGTAGAAAAGACAGCCCCTGAAACAAAAGGCTGTATATACTGGTGGGACACTGACCGGCTTCATCCTACTATTTAGCGAGCTCATCTCATAATGCTTAGTTTCTGTGTTTATATATTCTTTAATTCTTTTTAGCCAGATTTAACATTTTTCTTTTTTCATCATTAATAGAATAAATAAATTTCTAACATGCACTTACTATGTATTTATGTAAGAATGATCATTAAGCATTACTGGAAATTATTTTTTTAAATAGCTAATATTCATAGACTAGTTTCAAATTAGTACTGAGTACACGAGATGCTTGCTTTTCCATCACTGAGATACCTTACTAACACCTTCAGACCCACACAAGAGAAAAACACAGTTAAAATTCAAGAAGGAGGGAGAAGGGAAAGGGAGGATGGGATTTGGTGAGCTGCCCCTACAGGTACAACATAAGTGTATGTGGCGCCCCTCCCGGCTGAAGGATTCAACTACAGCTCAAGTTTTCCTACAACTGCAAACAAAGTAACCTAATCACATGTACCCTTATATTAATCTGAAATTTAATAAATTAAAATGTTGGTTCAGGTAAAAATATAAAAAATGAAATAGCTAATACTTATTGAGTACTAATTAAATAATAAAATGTGATACACAATTATTAACTTTCTAGTTCCTGAAAACAATAAGATTAAAAATACTATAATACATATTTTACAGTTAAGGAAATTCTGTTGTGTCATCATCAGTCATTAACTAAATATCAAAATATTGTAAGGGCATTTTTCCCTAAGAATTATTCTTCAATTACCTCCCTTTCTTGATTAAAGAAACTTAAATACAACAGAGCTAAGTTATCTCTTTATGATCCAAAGCTCCATGGGTATCAGAATAAGGCCCATTTATCCTTCAAGATCTTTATAAGTTGTTATTTTCTCCTTTTATTTCTTTTTATTCCATATTCTGTGGCTCTTTATTCAAGTTATACTATCTGAAATTTTGAAATTGTCTCAGGATCCCAGTTTGTAGACACATAATACAAAGAATCACATATTCACAGAATTCAATAACTTACTTCTACAAAGTTGTAGAAGATATAAAACAATAGGATCTCTAACTTTTGTCTCTTCTACTGTTAGAGTTTGTAATTGGACCTGATCCCAATTCCTCACCAATCTGAGGCATACCCCGACCCAGCCATGTCTAACCTCATTAGGGCAAGAGCCACATTGTTATCGTTGAGTTGGAGGCATTTAGAAGTAAAAAATATATATACATGCCCTGTAAAGATATGTATGTTAATTTTTTTTTTTTTTTTACAGTTTATTTATTTATTTATTTATTTATTTTGGCTGGGGCTGGGTTTGAACCTGCCACCTCTGGCGTATGACACAGAATACTTTTAATGTTATTCATGTTCTGATATACTTAAATTTTTTGCTACACCTTATACAGCAAACATAATTTTAAGTTGAAATGAACATAACAACAAATATAGGCAAAAATGCAAAATTTTCTTTCTTCGACCCTAGATGATTGTCATTCCCCACGTCCCACCAGGATGAGTACATATTACATGACTATGTTACTGCCAACACTGTCTTCCCAAAAGAGGATCTGATGAGTTTACTCTATTAGACATCTTCACCAATACACCATGTCTCAGACGTAACCTGAATCTTCTGCCTCCTTGCTTGAGTAGGAAGGTCCCACCATGAGTAACGCCTCCTGTATACCCACGTCTCTTCTTATACCCCTGCCAAGTCCTAAACACCCAAGGAATGGTAGACATTCCAAGGTCAGCACTAGCTTCCCACATTACCCTGCTCCAATCCATGTTCCACCTTCAGCTATTCCTACATCCACTTGTATTCGTGCTCTGGCACTTTGGACAGCTTATCCTATTGTATCCTAGGCAGTGTACTCCCTCCTCCATCTAAGATGTGTCTTGTGAATATATTATTTACACGGAAAAGGAAACTTTCCTGACATGATTAAATTAAGGATGCTGAGAAGAAGTTGTTATCCTAAATTATCTATGTGGTCCCAATGTAATCACAAGTGTTGTTCGAAGAGGGAGCTAGAAGGGTCAGAGTCAGAAAAGGAGAGACATGATGACAGAAGCAGAGATAAGAGGTTATAGTTTTGAAGATGGAGAAGGAGACCAGAAGCCAAGAAGTGCAGATAAACTCTAGAAGCTAGAAATGGAATGGAAATAAATTCCTCCCTAGAGCCTCTAGAACAGCAGTTCTCAACCTGTGGGTCACACCCCTTTTTAACAAGGAAGGTTGAGAACCACTGCGCTAGAAGGGAGACAGCCTGCTGACCCATTTACTATTTCTGTCTTCTGAAACTTTCAGGTAATAGGTTTACATTACATCAAGGCTTTAGGCTTGCAGGGATTTGTTACAGCATCAATAGAAAATGAATGTATCTTGTACTGACATGATTGGGCTCTTTCCTCTTTATTTGAAAAGTTCAAGATGATCGACTATGGTTTAATTTACTTTGTTTTCCAGACTTCTTTAAAATAGAAGCTCAATTAATACTTATGGAAGGGATGACTCTGAGAGCAAGACAGTTTAATCCATTCTCCCCATGTGAACAGGACATTTATTCTCACTTTGGTTCATCTAAAGCAATGCTATTTATGATCTTCACAATCTTGAATAGTTTCTTATATTTTTTCTTAGAATGAGAGGATGTTTGCCAAATTCATCCCCATAGTGGCCAGTGTGTAGGTTTATTTATGGGCCAAGGCATTTAAATACCAAATGGAAAAACATAACTCCGCAAGCCTCCCTGCATTTTTTTTGCAAGAAATAAAATTGAGACATATTTCCACAGTAAATCTAAATGTCTTCTATATTACCAGGTTTTAAAAGGTTATGTACATTAGATATTACATCATTGTTTGAAGTACATTAGTGCTTTCGAAAACAGCTGCCTTCAATCTCCATTCTCATAAAAAGAGCAACCACAGTCTGCGCTTTTTCTAATGGCTTTAAAATGTATATTAACTTAGAAGTTCTGATCCACACTAATGTTTGTATACCATAATATAGAATATTAATGGAAAACATAAAGGAGGAAAAGTCTTTACAAAATAGAGCAGAGGAGAAACTTATGTTTCTTGAAGTGTTTTTGGTCTCAAAATGCTTTTCCTTTGGCAATGAATGTTTTTATGAAAGCTTCATGAAGCAAAATTTCTAATAAATGTGTTTGGCACAAGATGTTAGAACAGAACAGAGCCACTTATGTACAGAAACTTTTCTACATGAGGAAAGTTCTGACCTTCATTTCTATAGGTGTCCCCCCAAATTGCCCATAAAGTAACCATACATAGGGAAAATAGGAGTTAAATGTGCCTTTATTTATAAAATATTCATCACAAAATTTTACAATATTCTTTACATCTCTTTGTAAAATGCTGTGATGATCTGCCCTCTACGACTTCATGTTAAAGACTGCCCTACTGCACACCAAAGGCTGGTGGCCCTGGGTAATGTGGGCTAAACGTTAGCATATTACCTGAATACACCAAATATAAGGATCCCTGTGGCTTTAAAGCCAGCTTTACTCCAGGAAAAATATCCTGAAATACTGCATGGATACATTTTTTCTCTGAAAGATACGACCCCCATCATCTTATTTCTAACTGGGAGCCCTTTGGTTTACAGAGCAGGAAAAATGGAAAACCCTTTCTCATACCAAAGTGCATTTTAATATTGCTCAAGATATAAGAATGGCAAGGTACAAAGAGCTATGATGATTACCATTACAGTTACTCATCCTTTATTCACTTTGGCAGGGTAAATACAAAAGAAAACCTGATTCTTTGAAACAAAAGCCGAAGTGCCCAGCAGCAGCAAGAAGTTCTTCCTGGGGTGCAACCAGAGAGAAAATTTGGCACCAGCATCCCCAGCCCTCTGCCACACTTTGCCAACAATAAAAAAGCAATGAGCACTTCTTAAATGGCTGTTCCTTACCTGAACCAGCAGGGAGAAGACATCCACTCGCACACTTGTGGACTTAATGACTGGAAATAGGGTTAAGTGCTGCATTTAACTTTCTCAAGGCTAGAGAAAACTTGATTTTATAAACATCAAACATGAGGTTTGGGACGTCTGTGGCTCTCTTAATTCTTTGCCCTGCTGTGGAAATGAATACCACAATCTCAGTGCCTGTGTGAGCAACAAGTCACCTGTTGGTAACAAGGAGTATGGTCTATTTTTTTGTGCATTTGACAGGCTGACAATTTACCTTGGGATATAAATTCAATCAACCACATTTTAAAACTCTGAATATGAAAAAGGTGTCAGGGGAAAACAGAAGAACATTTTGAGCCACAAAAATTGCTTGTAGATCTCAGCTAATCTTTCATAGGCAATTACGAAAAAAATGCATATACACTAAAATGATCGCAAGTTGGATCACAGAGGAAAAGGTAATTGCATTCCAAAAGTGGTTTTATTTGGTCTTTTTATTTATGTCCATTTACTTAATTTTTTTCTGATTCTGTGCACGGGCACTGCCCTTTACAATCACCTCTTAAACTTTATCCAAAATATCCTAAATATTGATTCTCAATCTCTCCTGTAATGTTCCCTTAACATCTTTCAATTATTCACTGTATCTTTGTTAATATTAAGGTAATAACATATTTTGAAATCTTGCTGTGTTAATGAGTACCAACACAGACCTAAATACTTTTACTTCGTTACTGATATTATTTTTAAGCCCAATTGTATTGCTTTTGGACAAAGGCTTTTTAAATATTCAATGTTTAAAAATACTTTCAAATATATTCCTTGGAATAATTGTAAAAATATAAATTTTAACCAGGCATCAGAATCATGCTTGCTTCAGTCCTTGGCAGCAATAGCATGTGAAATTTATTAAAGTAGGGTATGATTCTTCAGATATAAGTTGCCCATCTCATACACACAGCCCTAAAACAAGTTTAAAATGTTTATAGAACAACTTGCACCTTAGGTAACTTGCAAAAACAAAAACAAAACAGGATTCACAAGCAGGATTACAGAATAATTTTTATATTCAAATCAAAATAATTGGTGTGTGTAAAAGGAATGCCCCAAAGACATTAAGTGTAGTTTTTATTGATCTAGATTAACATTTTCATGACTTATTTGAACATTGTGTTATCATTTGAAAATTTTCATTAAAAAGTAGGTTCTGGATTCCTCTGTGGCTGCAGTAGAAAGACCTCTTCTAATATCCAAGAGGTATAAAGAGCATCTCAGATCTAATTTGCAAAAGTCCAGGAATAAGCCCATGTCGCAGTATTGAGGTAGCGCTGGAGGGTTAGTTCAAGGCTACTGTCTATCACGAGTGGAAGGATGGTTTAACTTAGATTTTTACATCTGTTTAAATTTTAAGTCTTGCTCATTCATTCAATCAGTAAAGACTGCAGACTATCTGTGGCTAAAGCACTGTGGTAAATACAGGATATGCAGCAAGCAGTGAAAGGGGCCCTTCTCAAAGACCAGAGGGAGTTGAAAGTGTCCTGGGGGAAAGAGATGTCGATTACCCATCACGCCTGAATTCAGGGCGGGCAGTTCCATGTGCACCCAGCTACGTGGAAATCTACCTCTGCCTGTTTAAATAGGAAACCCTGAAGTTGGGAGGTAAAGAAGGAATAAAATGATATTAGACAAATCAAACAGGAAGAAAGAACATTTTAGAAGAGTGAGCAGCTGTCATCGCCAAATAGATGATATATCTCAACCTATTTTCTAAAAGATCATCTCACCACATAAAGATAAAAGTGACAGTAGAGATAGGACCCCCTCTCTTAATCTCAAGACTTGGACCATTTCATGTGCTTATGATATTATAAAAACAATTAGTTCACATAAACAAAGCTCTCACAGACTTTATTGATGTTTAATAATTAATAACAGAAAACTTAAGGTTGACATACAAAATAAACAGGTATCAATGGCCTCATATTCATATTCGTATGAGTAAACATTTATGTTCATCATTCCATGATTCTGACATCTTCTCAGAATATTCTTTCCCCAAAATTGTAAGGAAAAAGCATGCTACGTATTTTAAAAATAAATTTATTTTCTATATCTTACACCTACAATTTTAATCTTTTTATTACTATTTTAGAATATAATACATTACCTATTACAAACATTACCCACAAGTGTTGTATACTTGTATACACAAGTGTATTACCACTTGTATTACCCACAAGTGTCTGGACAAAATACAGACAAAAAAGTTAAAAACAATTATTGGTAATTTTTCCTCAAACAAAGATAACTGTGAATTTAAGTGTGTGTTCCACTTTGATCTTGAAAAAATCAAATTGTTATGAACAAATTTTGTTTTGTATTTTGTAAGAATTCGTTTTTTAAGAAAAGATTCTATCATCTGGGCAATATTTCTTAAAATGCATTAATGCTATTCTGCAAAGAATATTTCAACAGACTAATATTTTTTATTGTTTCTCCAACTGAGATTCATTTCTCCATTTGTGTAAGGAATTTTACTTCCAAATCATTAAATATTTGGAAAGTAATATTTAAGTACATTTTAATAACTTCTAGATATTTTGTGCCAAAAATTTTTAAAAACTTATGACAATGGAAATACATCATATATTTTTATGTTTTGCAAATTAGACTAAATTGCAAACTCAACTGTTTTTTTTTTTTTGGAGACAGAATCTCAAGCTGCCACGCTGGGTAGAGTGCTGTGGCATCATAGCTCACAGCAACCTCCAGCTCCTGGGCTCAAGCAATTCTCCTGCCTCCACCTCTCAAGTAGCTGGGACTACAGGCATCCACCATGATGCCCAGGTATTTTTTGGTTGCAGCCATCATTGTTGTTTGGCAGGCCCAGGCTGGATTCAAACCCGCCAGCTCAGGTATATGTAGCTGGCGCCTTAGCCACTTGAGCCACAGGGGCTGAGCTATAAACTCAACTTTTAGAACTACACAGAGCATTGTGGATATATTCTTTTAAGTAAAAATAAATTTCTTATTATTTTAAAATAATTTTATGTAATTTAACCACAGTTGTGTTATTGCATGTATGATGTAATTACAATTTGAATCTTGCAATTTTCCTAATACATTTTCTAATTGCATATGAACAAAATAGTCTAGTATAACATTATTGAATGCCCATGTTTAAGAGTAAAGCAAGCATATATGTTCTAGATTTTATAAAGTACCCATCATTAGTAAAATCACATGTATTTTTAAAGTCTCCGAATATGCTAACTTGAAGAAAGAGGAAAACAACTTAACTATAGATTTATTTCATTTATAAATTCAATTTGAATTAAAGTCTTGATATCTAGTGCCCACTGAATCCAGGGTAGATCACTAGTAAAGTCAATTTTAGCCTTACAGGCTTTAGCTAACTGCAAGCCATCTATCCACCTGTATTCTCATAGACAGGAGGGTTTAGATGTCTATCTCAGTAAGTTAACCCACACAAGTGTTTGGTTGACGTGTTTTCTTTTCCTGCTAATGACAAGTCTACTGAATCCAAAAATTGCCTCTATGAGGCTGTTCTTTTTTCTTTTGTTTTATGGAAAATATTTTGGACCTAAAGGAATCTATGGTGATATTTTAAAAATTAGCATGTGGAAAAAATGTACAATGCCACAAAATAGGAAAGGGATTTAATAGAAACCTACCCAGCTGAGCCTAAAATTTAACATCTGTGAATTCCATTTAAGGCAACTTCTTTGTAAGGGTCAATATAAGCTAATTATAATGTACTCTTTCTTAGAGTTATAAAGGAATAACATTTCCACTACTTTTCCAAGAGTAGTGCTAACAAATTATAGCCACATATTCTAAAGAGATTTTGAGACATGATTTCCCATCATCAATTTCCATCAAAGAAAACCACACAGAAGCATTTGTGTGTCTATTAGAGAGTACCCACTAATTTTTACACACGGGGGAGGGTGGGACAGGGTCACCAATATTTACACAAACAGTTAATATCATAGGTGTCCTGAGGATCACATCTCCTTAGTTTCTACTAATTATTACTAATTTTACAAGGTCTCAGAGTAAGCTGCCACCCTTTGACTAGGTTATCCCACAAACCTCTGAGAGTCAACGACCTTCACAGTTGAAGAAGTTAATTGCTAACACAATGCCATCAGTCAGAGGAAGATATTGATGAACTAGTAAGACAAGCACTCAGGAGCTGGGATATTTTATACAAATATGGTCTTTTTCCAAACTACAGAGGAAGAAACTCACACCACAGTATCTTAGAGCTCCTCTGGAGAAAGTACATCATTTGAAAATGCTGAGGGCCCCTTAGAATAATTCACTGGATGAAGTTGAGGAATGAATACAGAAATAATAAGACTTTAAAGCTGTTTAGTGGAATCATGGCCATAAAAAATGAACACAAATTGTTATCACTGTCTCCTATTGTGAAGTGTCTAATATGTCAACAGAAAAGTTTAAAGGTTAAGGAGAGTAATTAATCATAAGGAAGGATTAATATGCACTTTCTAAGAACATAATTTAAGGAAGATCTGTGTAGAGTAGATTTTTGCATTAAGGTGATTTATCTAGGCTGTGAATAAATACCAAAAAGAACATTTATTCCTAAGAAATCCTTACTTTTCCTAAATAGTTACAATACCATACAGGAACAGGGAACTAGTTTTATTATAATTTCAGTGGGAAATTGTGATATGTAAGCACATGTCTTATTGGCATAACCATTAGATTTTGACATAATATCGATCTATTTATCTACAGTTCATGGATACTAAACTTCAGTTCTTTCTTCATAGAGCCATATCAGCGGTTCCTAATACTCTAGTAACTAAATACGAAAATTAATAATTTTCAAAAAATTATTAAGAAGTTAAACCTTCTTTGGAATTACTTTAGAGTGAGATATCGTCTTTGTTTCTGCTTAATCTTTTAGCAGAAATCTAAGTAACGGAAACCTCCTTAACTATACTTAATATTTTAAAATTCCAAGAAATTTTCAGATTAACAGTTTGCAGCTAAAATCTGCATTATTTTCTTTTTAGCCATACTAACATTCTCTAATTTCATAAGTCTTTATGGAACATTATAGAAAATGAAAAATAAGTTATCCACATTAGTTTTCTATTACTGGGTAACAAACTGCCACAAAATCAGCTGTTAAAAAAACCACACACACACACACACACACATAATCTCCTGGTTCCTATGAGTCAGCTTAGCTGGCTATTCTGACTCTTAGGATTTCACAGGGCTGAAATCAAGGTGCAGGCTGGGCTGTGTTCTCATGTGCAGGCTAGAACAGGAAAGAATAAACTTCTACTTTCATTCAGATGATAAGCAGACTTAATTCTCTGGTATTTACAGAACTTGCTGGCTGTCTGCTGGAGGCTGCCTTCATCTCTAGAAGCTTCTCACAGTTTCTGGAGGCCACTCCCACTCCCTAGAGGTGGCCCACAGTTCTTTGAAATGTGGGCTTTGCCAATGTGGTGGCTTACTTCAGCCAGCCAGCAAGGAGAGTCTATAGCAAGTGTGCCAACAGGGCAGGGTCTCATAGAAACACAGGTGATGTAATCACAGGAGTGGCATCCTGCATGTGACATCACACCCATCACTATGCCATCTTCTAGTGTTTAGAAGCAAGGCAAAGATCCTACTCAACTCAGCCAGGTAGGACCACACAAAGCGATGACCAGGAGAAGAAGGAGATCATGGGGAGACAGACTTTGTCTGCCACAGTTATTTCTAAAATAAAAATTTCTTTCTAGTAGAGTTTGCTTTTGCTTACCTAAAAATCAGTTGATACTTAAAGCTGAAACTTTAAAGCTTCAAGTGTAACTGTACTTTTACACTAAAGTTGAATATATCCATTTTTAAGCCTCTGAAGATATTTTGAAAGGAAGTGACTACATTACCCTATGAGAGAGAGAATGGGGGTATATATAAGCATCTATATAGGAAGAAAAAGCATTGAGAAAATTTCCCTTTGCTCACCAAATTATATAGACAGACATATTGCTATGTAGACATACTTGAAAATCTAAAAAGCGTTTTTTCATGTTTTAGATTTAAAATGCATTGTTTGTCACATGTGCTAATATTTCATACTTACAAAGGCAAATCCACCATCCAAATTAATGGCAGTAATTAACAGATTGGGCTTTTTACCACAGGCAAATGTCTGTCTTTTAGAGTTATAAATGAGCACTTAAGGGTTGAACCAGCAGGTGGTATATTTACTGGGAACAGAATGATTATTTAACATAATTTTATAAAGAATGAGATATCCATACTAACTCCCACTTAAATGCAGATTATCTAAGTTCTTAATATTACATGTTATTAAAACTTTATTTGATATTAATTTAAATAGACAAGCGCTCGTGAAGGCCTTTATTTCATAATTGTGCTTTGTTTCTATTTCGTTTATCTATTAATAGAATATATTAATCTTATTCTAAGGAATTTAGGTGGAAAAGTTACTAAACTAATTAGAGATTTAAAAACTCACTTTTTTAACTTGAAAGATGGCTTTAATATTAACTTTTTTTTGTTGACACAATTTCTAACAAAATTTTAGTAAGTGTCTATAGATTATATTGCTGGGTGAAAAGGTGAGTTAAAAAATAACTGATAAAACTATATTTGATATTTGCTATATTGATAAGATTACTTTTGGTGATCTTTGTAAACTGCCTATCTTAAACAAATAAATTAGCCTTATTGATATAATATATATAGTATTAGCTAATGTGGCTACTTGATCATAAAACAATATGTAAATATACCTGAATCTAAAAAATCTAAAACATTTTATCTTTTTTATTCCTGCCTCTCATCCTCTAAAACTCATACAAATTAATTCATAGGAATGAAGAAATGGAGAACCAAGATTATAACTTTGTATTTTGGAATAATTTTAAACAGCAGAGATTGTTTTTACTTTTACTTCTATGAGATCAACATTAGCTTCCACATGTAAGCGAGAACATGTGGTTTTAACTGTTTTTTTTTATTTTTAGAGACATCATTACACTGCCCAGGCTGGCAAGCGGTGACTATTCCCAGGCACAATCATAAGGCACTACAGCTTTGAACTCCCGGTCTCAACCAACTCTCCTGCCTCTGACTCTGCCACCCACTTGGCTTAATTATCTCAATAATTTTTGCATAATGTATTCCTTTTTAGTTTATTATATGAATCATATCAGAGTCTCTTTAAAGACTATGTAAATTTCTCCACTGATCTATTTATGCCAGCATCACCCTATTTTAATTATTGTAGGTTTATCAGTTTTGGCTTCTGATGAGGCAAGTCACTTTGAGGCCTGTTTCTGCTCCCTGATCCCCGCGTTTTACACTGAGTCCTTTATTCAGTTCTTTCAGTTTCCCCACTCAGAGAGAGGAAATAAATCCGTAGAGACTTTGTACTGAGAAATCCGATTGTAGAGTAGGAACACAGAACAGTGTGCAAATCACTTTACCAAAACTCAAAAATTCGCCCTAATTTGGCAACCTCAATCCCTCCACACATTATATTTTATATAAACTAGTGAAGATGATCACATCATTGTAAACCTTCTTGAATTGTCACTATATTATAAAAGTATAAAATGGGTTTATTCCTGTCAAAAAACGTGTATGAGTAATTGTTTGCTTTGATGTCTGTCCTTTCCAGTCCATGTAATGCAATGTGGAATCGGGAGTCAAAGGTCACCTGAATCAGGGATGAACAGTACTGCCCAGCTTCAGCTCTGACTCAGATTAAAGCAAGAGTTGTTTCCACACTTTTAAAAATAACTGTTGACATGTCCAAAAGCTATGCCTGCTTCCAATGATGAACACGGCCTCCGCGACGACTTCTTGTTGCACCCTGGGGAACTGGGCTGGTGAATGTGCAACATTCGTCACCTCTCTCATTCTCTGGGCCACCTGCTAATTTGCTGTAAGCACCAGAATTGATGATAATATTTTTGTTTCTTAACCCACTAAATTACCTTCATCCCCCAAATGGCCTAATTGGTATTCTCTTCCTCAAAGCCTCAGTGGCTGATTTTCATAAGGAAATGAAAGTGACAGGCCGAGTTCTCAGCCTGCTCCTGGCAGGTAGACGAGTCTCACGACGCGCTTGCCGCCTAATGCCCTGCTCAGCATCACCTGATAGGGTCCTACAGTAAGGCTTACACACCCTGGTTAGTCTGATTAACTATTCTTCTGTCAAGTCAGGAGGTGGTGCGTCCTTCATCCCTAGACTGCAGAGGCCCTTTCACGGAGACTGTTGTAAATAAATAAATTTGACGATCTACAGGGTATGATTTGTCATTCTTATAACGTTGACAAAAACAACTGGATGAAAAGATGAAAGTGAATGGCATAAGGAGTTGGGGCACTGCAGGAATGAAAAGGAATGATTAAAATGTGAACAACCATGTGCAGTCAGACAGTGAAACTCTGGGCCTGTCCTGTCAGTGCCCCCACAGGCTCCGTTTCACATGCTGACTGTGAGCAAAGAAAATCTCATTTAAACCAAGTAGGAAATTACAGTTACCAAATTAACAATTACTTCATTCACATGTCTATCTTTCATTCTACACTTCTATCATTACGTGGGTCACTTGTAACCATAGGGTCTTCACAATTTTTTATTTTATTAGTGTGAAAAATATGCACTTTGAACACTGACAGGCATGACTTCCAGGCAGAAGGTCAACTGCACGGGCCAAGCTACCTTCAGCAGCCCCTGTGTTGCTGTATGTGAACTGGGTATGCAGACAGCTAATGCTCTGTTGGAAGTTCTTTCAACATGAAAGCTATCTAATGCTTCAGCTTTGAAGTGATGATATACACACACACACATGCTCTAGAGGAGTAAAATGCTAAGGGACCAGCAGCCACACCAGTCTCACACTGTGTAAGAACACAACATCCTCACAATCTTCGACAGTCTCCACATTCTGTTCTGCCCTCCACCCCAGCATGCTGTGTTATCTGTAACAAGCCACTTACATTCCTTGCTGCTTCTACATGACTCATTGAAATAGTTTGTGATCCATGATGAGTCTGATGTGTCAAGTGATCCATTCACTCAAATGTTCATGAGCATCTAATACAGGGAAATCTTGGTGCCAGGTGGTAGAATTTACAGGAGAAACAAGCTACTCATTACCTTGCCTTCTCCAAGCTAATCCAGGTGTCCTGTAAGAGATGCACTGAATTGTGGTAACAGTTAATGAGTGCTGTGACAGAATTTGAAGGGGCAGTAAGGACACATGTAGCAAGATCAGCTACCCTAGATAAGTGGGACAAGATAACAGTATGTTTAATAAACACCTGTTGGACATCATTAAATAAAATAGTTATGAAAAGGATTAATTTTCATAAGATGAAATTCAGGCTGGTACCTAAAAGATGCTTTAGACTTGATTCTGTGGCAAGATGGCAATGCAGGAACAGATCAAGGAAGGCAGACAGACAAGCACAGGGGAAAATCAGCAGCCAAAGACAGCAAGGCATTTTGAGGAATTGAAATTAGATCGGCACAGCTATGTCAGGAGAGTGATCAGAGTAAGGCTGGAGGAGGGTGCCACAGGAGGTCTTCTAAGCCAAGTTAAAGAATGTGAAATTCATATTTATATGCTGGATGGATACAGGGCTCACAAGGTTCCTACTGAATAAGAGTAGAGTTTCTTCTGTATTATTAACATAAAATGTATACCTTTCTGAGCACTAGCGGAAGGTACCAATGTGTGACACATAGAAGGTACTCAAGAAATGCCTAATGGTTCTGAAACTGAATGACTTTGCCAAGTAAAAATTATAATTTCATCTACTAGTAATAATTTTATAATACACATATCTTCAAATTTCCTATTGATCAACTTAACAAATAGTATTTTATCTTTGAAAACAATTCCTTAACCTTTAGTAAAAACTTAATTTCAAAAAAAAAAAAAAAACCTTAAAGGCACTAAGATAGATGATTGCAAATTTCCAATGCATTGGAATATAATTATAACCACACTGAATGGAAGCACTATAAATAAAAATAACTCATCAAGTTGTTTTTATAACCAGAGTAAGGCAGAGTAATTAAACCAAGAAATTAAAATATACAAAAATAAAATGTACTTCTATATATCAGATTTAGCAATGATTCTCACAGAACTGATTGATCTCACAGTTTGGAAACAGCCTGCTTTGGTCAAATTGCAGTCAATGCTTTGTTTTGTTTATCTCAAAGACTGTCTTCCATTAGCAAATTCACAATGTAAATTTTCATGTCAACTTAAATCAAATAATCCATATAGTTAAAAATGTGTGTGCATCTAAGTGTGTTTCTGGCAAAGAACTATATAGAGCAATTCTCATTAAAAACATCTGATAGTATGATTTGCATTATAAATGGTCTTCATAGTTACAAAAATATAGGCTACTGCTAATAACAAATTATTCATAGTATTCTACTTAATGGTATTACTACTGGAGAAATATAAACTATTCAAATACACATAGTGTATTTTTTCTATGTTTATATGTAGAAAACAATTCAAAGACAGGTCTTCAGATAGAAATAAAGAATCATAGATTGATTATAATTATACATGAGAAAATTACAAAATTCTTGATAATATTCTAGGTATTCTATGAAATATTCTCTTTTTTTAAGTTGTACCTTAAACTTAAAAGGGAAAGGGAAGACTCCTTAACTATAAATGGCTTATGCAGCAGGCCAGGGCCCATCCTAGTGACCGCAGGCTCCCTGGAAAGCAGTTTTTGGATTTTATACACAACTTCTGAGGGCTACGAGCTGCTTCCTGAAAATCTAAAATGCTGGGATTTCAGGCAGCAACTTGAGTCCTCAGTTTTTGGAGTGCTCCTCGTTGAAAAGTGACCCCACAGTAAGGAAAACATGGAACAAAGTTGACTGAGAAGGAGAAAGATAGGTTTCCAGAGTAAGAGGAAGGTACAGGTTTCCAGAGCAAGGTATGTTTGCCGTGGACAGTGAACAACAAAGAGAAGGCAGAGGCCGATGAAATATTATCTTACAGATTGTTGTAAAAAATCAATCCACATTATTTTCTATATGTAAATGTTAACTTCATTAATTTAGCCTCTTCTCAGTGTCTCAATGTTTCAAATGCAAAACTTTTAAGTTTTGTTTCTCTATTTATCAGGAGAGCTTAAAAACTGGTGAAAATGTTAGTTTGCAAAAATGCAGTCACATCACTTAATGATGGGGAAACCTTCTGAGAAATGCATCGACAGGCAATTTCATCATTGTGCAAACATCACAGATGCACTTACCCAAACCTAGATGGTGTAGCCCTACTCACACCTAGGATACATGGTACAGCCTATTTCTCCTGACTACAAACTCATACAGCACATTACGGTTCTGAACACTGCAGGCAACTATAACAAAGGGGTATCTGTTTGTGTAAATATATCTAAACACAGAAAAGGTACAGAAAATGTATGGTATAAGATGAAAGACAATACACCTGTGTAGGGACTTACCATGAATGGAGAATGTAGGGCTGGAAGTTGCTCTGGGTGAGTCAGTGAGTGGCAAACCAATGTGATGGCCTAGGACATTGTACTACTGTAGACTTTATAAACACTGTACACTAGGCTACCCTAAATTCATAAAAACTAAATTGTGCTATGACATTATGACAGCTATGATGTCACTAGGCAGTAGGAATTTTTCAGCTCCGTTATAATCTCATGGGACCACTGTAAGACAACACAGTCTGTCACTGACATGACAGTCCACACTCGTGGATACATATGCATGACCCACACAAACAGCCTCTTCCCACACAGCCCGCCCCCTCTTGGAAGTTGATGCCCCCCCATGCTCCTTCAGAAAAGTAAAAGGTAAAGGCTGGTGACAGTAAAAGCTTCCTGTTGTTGTTCCCCTTATGCCATGCTATCCTTTCTTGGTGTCATTAAATCCTGCCCACACTTTTGTAAATAATCTATCAAATTCTCCATAATTACCCTCCTTGCAAGAACGTTGGCAGAAACAGTAACTGATACCAGAAATAACCCCAAGAAGCACACTTTCAAATGGGATTCCAAAAATAGGTTGCTCCTATTTTTGAGGGGTTCACAGAAAGTCACTTTGCCTTG
The DNA here is from genome assembly GCF_000181295.1 of Otolemur garnettii. Classification (NCBI taxonomy): domain Eukaryota; kingdom Metazoa; phylum Chordata; class Mammalia; order Primates; family Galagidae; genus Otolemur; species Otolemur garnettii. The sequence goes on from NW_003852442.1 coordinate 7,870,585, forward strand.
GGAAAGTGGTACTATGTTAAGTCACAGAATAAGGTGGCATCATGTTTATTCAAATTTTCTCTGATGATGACCTGGGATGAGAAACAGGTGGTGCCAAGGTGTGAACAATCACATGGAGACTAGCACTTAGCTGCTAAGGTAGAATTAGTAATTATAATGAAAATGGGCTAGCTGCTAGGCTGTTTTTACTATGGAAAAAAAGAAAAAAGGCTGAGACTGATCAACTTAGAATCTTGAGGGCAGCTTTGAAGGAACACATCTCCTACCTATAGTATCAGGTTGAATACAGCTGGACACCACACTCTGCGTAGGACTTGATGTTGAAGGTTGAAGAGTTATAGCCAAATGCCATCATCCCTGGACTTCCAGAATGACTTACCTGCTACCATTTGATAGCACACAACATTGCCTCTGACCAGGGGGACCTTAATAGCAAAGGAAATTCAACAAAAGGTCACTCCCATATAAGTCACTGAGTTTACCATGTACTGTAGTCTCAGAAGCTGACTGGGAGACAGGGCCTGGCAAGGTCAGGTGCAGTCCAACAGAATATGGCTTATGCCTTATGCCAGAAATCAACATACTGTACAGGAATCTGTGGGTCTGAAAACTAAGAGTCGGAGGTGGGCCTGTCTTCTCGTTATTATACCAAGAAATACACTTAGTAAGGTTTTGTTTCTTTGTCTGGTAACACTATAATTGAAGGCGTCTGACAGTCCTAAATGTTTCCACCAAAACCTACAGTCAAGTATTAACAGAGTTAAATTATGACTCAGGTCCCTGGCCATTCTAGGGCCCCTGTGTGCTGAACTAACAGGGTGAAAAAGGGGCCGATAAGACTAATGGAAAACTGAGTTGCTGCTATACAATGGTGAGACTGGCTATGTACAGATAAATATGTCTGGAATTTAAGGGGTTCTAGTACATCACTGTCCAATGGTCAACTGTCCTGGCCAATGAAAAACTCAGGTAACCCATGAAGAACAGGACCACCTGTGGGTGAACATTAGGGAAGTTAGGATTATGGGAAGAGGGTGAGATTGATCTAACAATGGGACGACTGCATGAAAGGTTGTGTGATCAGGGTCAGGTATGCAGGAGAATGGGAGAGGACATGAGCCTCCACAAAGAACACACTATACAGGGGGCTTCATGAAACCACTTGGCATGAACATCAAAGGACTTCAGGAAAAGGTCTGCAAGGGCCTATTTGGACTCAAAAAAGACCCCAGGAAAAAGGCCCAGAAGGGCCTGGCTGGGATCCTGAAAGGACACCAGGAAAAAGGTCCACAAGGGCCTGAAAGGGCTTGGGAACCCATTTTAGGACAAGAGGTGCAACTGACTCATTGAGCAAGAAAGATTAGTTCTTATGGGTGTGAGATAAGAAGAGTCATCTTTGTTCCTCCTGGCTCCTGAAGATGAGTAAGGCATCAACTAATCTAATCTGTCCCCACCCACCCACCCCCACCCCCGGAAATAAAGGATTATCTGTGTGGCACCTAGCTCCAAGATCCACTCCATTTCCTTTGTTTTCTATAATCTGTCATTGGTAATTATCTTAAGAAGTAAAAGTAATAAAAATAGCTAAAGGGTTATTGGGTGGGTAATTCAGAATTAGGGCAGGAGAAACTGCAAAGATGATGTATATTGTTGTTGCTGTTGCAAACACCCATTACATAATACCCAGTGCACCTGGCATCCAGAGTCCGAGGTCTTCACTGTCTCTCACGAGAAGTGGGTTAATGTCCTGGGACCCCTCTATAAATTCAACTCTATTTCTATAGTCTTTCTTTATTTTCCTCATTCCTTTGTCACCACTGAGCTTTGGGGACACTCACAGGTCATGTAGGGGCTGGCTTCCTACAACACCAAAGATTCGGGTTTGTTTGTTTAAGAAACAAAAGTTTGGCTCACCACTCAAGAGAAAGACCACTCTTAAGCTAAAGTAGTGAAATAGTAGTAGTAAAATGAAACACTGAGTAGTAGAAGAATACAGTTCTGACTGTTGACTTTGGCTTTGTGGTATCTACATAAATGGGGGCTGCAGCAATGATGTTTTGTTGTTGTTGTTATTGTTAATTTCTCACCCCCCCCCCTTTTTCTTTGGCCCTGCTATCTTACATAAATAGCAATGGTGTCATTAACATCTTAGATTTAAAAACGGGAATATGTCCTAATTGGTATTTCCTTTAAAAGTTGTATTATCTCATCATATTTGGGTAGGTGAATTCATTGTGTTGAGTGCATAAATTTTCTACCCATATAAAAATCAAGAGTGGATATAAAAGACAAAAGAGATGGCTTGTGCTAGATATCTCCTATTACTCTCTCAAGTAGTAGGCAGTAGCAAGAAACTAGAGGTGGGAGGAGAGGAGGTTGGTGGCTTTATTAGCTAGCTTTTCCCTTGCTAGGTCCACCACCCGAGGTCGTATCTCCTTTTCATATACCTACTATCCCTGGCTCTCTTCAAGTATAGGGGTGGTAAAGACTCCACTCTACTGCTAAGTCTGTGGCACTGCATTATTCTTTATGATTTCCCTAGGCCCTGCCTACCTTTTGTAAATATTTCTTTCATTAACCTCCCCCAATTTTCCTGTTTGTTTAACTATGTAATAAGCAACTTTTGTTTAACAAAAGTTAACTAAAGATAAAAGCATGAAAGTCATATACTTTAAACATTTTATAATAACTTAAAAGCATAAAAGATTTTCTAGTCTTTCAGAATAGGTTTACTGCTTTTTGTTTTCCATTAGCTTTCTTGCATCAACTTTACTCACAATGCATTATTTAATTGTGTCTGGTTTGGGGTTTTTTAAGCGGAATGAGAATATAAAAACATGTGAAAATATCTGAGTACAGAATTCTAAATTTTTATTTTTATTTCTTATTCTTTTTCACCTTTATATCAACAGCAAAGTTCCCCCCCCACACACACACACACTGGATTAGTTCTTTTAAATCTTTCTTGTATTCCAACCATATTAACACAGAGCATAATAATTTAGTAAAAGAGCTATTATACTAGACATCTAACTCAAGAAAATTCTAGACAACCCCAAATAGCTGTACTTGAAAATATGTGAATTTTGCATTCTTTATGATGTTACAATAGAGCTACTAACATTTGCAGTTTATAAAATGCTTTCATATGCATTCTCCTCTTTCAAGACAACTTTCAGGCAGATATTATCTTCTTCTTCATTTTAATGCTGAGAAGATCATACAAGTTGAATAACTTACCCAAGATCTTCCAGCCAGGGAGTAAACCAATATTGGAATAAAGAGGGGAGTTCTGTCTCAGTAGAGGGTTCAAATGGTTTTTGGTTACATGAATAAATTATGTAATGGTGAAGTCTGGGCTTTTAGTGTTCCTGTCACCTGAATAGTATACATGGCACTCAATAGGTCATTTTTCAGCCTTCAACCTCTTCCTACCCTCCCCACTTCAGAGCCTATGATTTTCATTATACCATTCCAACAGCAACATTTTGTAAGTGACTTCCTTTACCAAATCTTTTCAATGTTTTCAACTAGATTTTTACAGAAACAACTCTACCTCTGCACAAATCTATTTTAATTAGCACAATATATAAGTAAAATACACACAGTATGTCCAAATGGCCTAAACAGAGAACAAAAACCACTGACCTCGATAAGCATACAACTCTACTGGAAAAAAGGAAAAGTAGAAATCTCAGGTTACCAGACACAATGGCTTAACAGACTCTAGGAATTAATGAACATGTTTTAACCACAAATACTGAGCATCAACGAAGCAAGCACATGGTGTAGGCAGAGTTAGGAAGGAACGAGAGTGCCTGTGAAGACTGTATAGAAATGACCTGAAGCATCTAGGACAGAATCACAAGGAACACCAGCATGTAAGAGATGAGTCAAGAGGCAAATCTGAGAAAGGGAGACAAGGTGGGGGATACTGGGGTTTACCAGGAATTACTGGTTACATAAAAGAGAACATTCTATACAGTGGGATCTCCATAGTTGACCACCTTAAGTTGACCTAAGTTTTTCAGACCAGATATGCAGTACATGTACATATCAGTAGAGCAGACCTACTTCCTTTTTTTGACCACTTCTGTATGTTGACCAGTTTGTTACAGTCCCTTGGGTTGTCACCTTACACATCTCCTACTGTATTTCCTAAACTATTCTTTGTTTATATCTGAGTTTGGGTGCTTCCTGCTGACATATAGGGGGGTGGGGTTACTTTTCAGGGAACACAGTGTTTTAAGAACACAGGATCTTAGTTAAAGTGCCCTGGATATAACTCTGCCTCTGATGCATTGTAATTATTCAGTATCTCTGAGTCTTATTTACCTTAACTATGAATACAAATAATTATCACCTAGAATGGTCACAAGGATTGTGTATGAGGTCTTACACAAAACTTACTCTTCAAAGTGCTCAAAAAATGTACATTTCCTTCTTTCCTCTTGAGTCTATTTTATGTAGGACAGATTTTTAAATGGTTGAACACTGAGAAGGAATTCCTAACCGTTCATTCACAATGGATGTGTGAATTACTGGATCTTGCTCACATTGTAAGTGGCCCAGTTTAATTTCCATACGGCTGAGAGGAAATGTTCTGCTTCATAGCCCAGAATATATGCTTTGTGATCTCCTGATTGATTTTATTGATTTTATTTCACACTACTTTGGTCATATTTCTCAATTTAGCTGTTCTTTCATGCTAAGCCATTTCAATAGTTCAGTTGAGACCACTGTCTTAGTCTGTTTTGCACTGCTATAAAGAAATACCTGAGACTGGGTATTTTACAAAATACTGTCTACATGTTGACTACCTCTCTGTAAAATTTTATAATGGCCATTTTGTAAATAAAGACATATTTAGATACAATTTGCCATTTTTCCTATGTAGGACAACTTTTGAGACATGTTGGAAAGTGAGAGCTCACTTATCACCACAAAGAGGGCACCACGCCATTCATGCAGATCTCACCCTAGACCCTCTTGGCCCCACCTCCAACACCAGAGATCAAATTTCAACATGACATTTGGAAGGGACAAATATTATAACCCTATCACCCCTAGTGTTGTACAATGTAGCAGCCCTGTTGAAAGCCAATCTGTTCAGTAGGACATCTTCCTCCAGTCTTAGAGCTGCCCTAGATTAAAAAAATACCTGATAAAGAAAAAGCAGCTCCTCCAAAGCTATAATGGAAAGTCATCATTTCCTGATACCCTAACCAATTCTTTTCACTGTTAAACTGATTAACAGTTTATTGGAGACAAAGATGAAAAATTTACTCTCATTAATTAATCTACAGTAAAATTCTATTTTGCATATATTCTTATGCTATTTTGTCAACTTCTTTAGGCTGTTTTAATTTTTTATGTTATGTATAGGCTATAAATTACTATGAAGAAAAAACGACTACACTCTATTCTTTAACCACATTCAGTTAACAGTATGTGCCCTGAAAACAGGTTAAAATATGAAGGAAATATATTAATAAATGGGCAAAACTAATATAATCTTTTATATGATCTAACAACTAATTTTAGGCATATAGTATTAAAAATCTTGGGAACAAGATCTAAAATAGCACTTTTCTTTCCTTTTTCTTATATATCATTATAAATCTAGGAATTTAAAACAGCAGTCTCAAAGCGGTCTTCAGCCTAAATTTCTCAAAGATAAAAAATTCTAGAGACCCATCTATTCACAACTTGCTCACAACGACTCCCACTGGTCCCTCTCCCCTCTCACTTGACCTTCAAGACTCTGTCACATCAAATAAATTTGAGAGTCAATACTTATGGCAAAATTCAGCTGTGGTAAGTACTGGAAATGCAGACTGTCCATGTCAAAAATTAAGGAGTTTAGTTACTAAGATGTACCAACATATTTGTTATTATCCTTCAAGAGAAACTGGTGGATATTACATGATCATTTTCATATGACAGAGTCTGAGATTTCTAAGACTTCAACCTATTTTGAACTTTTTATTTATTAAAATATATCCAAAATGATGATTTCAGATTCAAAAGCTTACTTCAAACCTTATGGATGGGATTATTAAACTCCATGCCCCTCAGCTACCCACCTAAGAGCAAGTATTAAAAAAAGAATGCAGCTAACTCTATAGTCTTGCACCTACTGACTTTATTTTAGCATGATAGAAAATAGTATTTCCTGTGTGACACATTTTTTTATCATAGGTAGCCAGTAAGGTTTCTGATATGAGGATGATTTGACTAAAAGCAAGGACCATCATTGGTCTCAATGACCATCATTACCATGAAGTCAGTCGTCTTAGGCTACCTATACTGAATGGTTCCATAAAATAAGGAAAACACAAAAGCTCCTCTGACATTAGTTCAGCTCTGATTTTGTACCAAATCCAGGAAGCACACTGATAAAGAAGACACACTATTATTATTAGGGTGGAAAAAATTGGAGTAATCACTGTGGATGTCCAGCTTTTGAAATTTGTGAAGTTTATAATAGGATGCAGCCCCTATCCTAAGTACTCTGGATAATTACCTAATGATGATAAATGCAAGAGGTGAACGGCATTATGATCCTACTTACCAGGGAAAAAACTGATTTAGGGAGTTTTTCCTATTTATCTAGGGTCACACATCTGGCTCATTACATCCCGGTGGACTAACTCGAAAGTCCTCACATTCTCAAGTAGCTAAACAGTGACTCAGGTTGGTAGAGTGAGCAATGAAAAGCTTCTCCGATTCGTGCTTAAAATAAACAATGCAACAACATCCTCCGAGGCACAAATACATGAAAACAGTTTGAAAATTCCTGTGTGCCACCAAGATCAACACCAGGGTACTGTCTCTCCTCCTCTATTTGAACCCCAGGCCCTACAGGAGGGATGTTCTGCATTTAGTTTCTGTTCCCCTTAAAGATTTCTCTTTACTTATTTTTACTTATTTTTTTTACCTAATTGTAATCTGTAAAATTTTTAGTACAAATTCCCTGCTTTAGGAATACTAGAATATTGGGCCCTAGAAAAGACAAAATAAGCTAACTGGATCTTTCTTTCATTTGTGAAATAAAAAAACAATCTCGCACAGGACTATAAAATGAAGAGTCATAAACAGACCATAATGTGTTGTACAGAAAGAGTGCTAAATACTTGTCTCTGCTATTTAAACTGCCTGTATTAATCATAAGCAAGTGTAACATTAGCATAAGAAAAAATAGGCAACTAGGCCAGTGCAATGGCTCACACCCATAATCCTAGCACTCTGGGAGACCAAGGCAGGTAGATTGCTTGAGCTCAGGAGTTCAAGACCAGACTGAGCAAGAGTGAGACCCCATCTCTAAAAATAGCTAGGCATTACAAATGGCACCTGGAGTCCCAGCTATTCAGGAGGTTGAGACAAGAAGATCACTTGAGCCCAATAGTTTGAGGTTGCTGTGAGCTACGATGCAATAGCACTCTACCACCGTGACAAAGTGAGACTCGGTCTCAAAAAAAAAAAAAGGAATAGGCAATTAAACATTGCAAGTAATTTTTGTTTTGTGACTTAACAAACTAAGTATGTGTAAGGAATTTCATATTGCCAAAGGGTATAATTTTGAACCAGTATCAACCAAAAATAAACCTTATAGTATGCTAATTTGGGGGGGGACATTATACCATATTAGTAAGATTAGTTAATTCAATTTATAGAAAATTTAGGGCATCTTAATAAAATGTATCTCAGGTGAGGAAGAAAATATTACTAAATATAAAATAGTGTTATTAAAAATAATTGTTTAGCATATTTGGTCACTAAGAGACTGCTACCTCCCTCTCTGATGGATATTGGCGCTTCATGCTGATAACGGAAGAGAACACGTGTAGCACGTCCCTTAAAAACTAATGTTTTAAATAGCATCTGGAAAACTTGTCAAGATGTTTATAATATTTTCCATCAGTCGGTGAAATATTTTCAATCCAACCTCTTGGATTGTGTTTATTTTAAAAATCTAAAATAAACATGCATGTGTGAACACGTGTGTAAAATCTTGTTACTGCTAAACTTTTTAACTTGAGACACCAGGATAATTTAAAGATAGAAAAAAAAATCATTTATAAGAACATTTTCTAATTTAAATTAAAATAATCTTCTACATTTAGCTAATGATTCCTTTGATGAACACAGATTATATGTTCTGTGATTATCTCCTTCCATTATAAGTATGAGACCAGAGAGACTAAGTTCTTGACAATCATCTGAGGTTGGACATCAGTCCATTCATCCGTCCATTCATCATTCATTCATTCATTCATGCATGCATTCATTTTAAAGACAAGGTCTGGCTCGGTAACCCCAGCTTGAGTGCTGTGGGTGTGATGAGAGTTCACAGCAGCCTCCAATTCTTGATTTTAAGTGATCCTCCCAACTTATTCTCCTGAGTAGCTAGGATTACAGGCATGTGCCACCACACCTAGCTTCTCCCAAATAATTCACCCAGAATTCTAAAAAAAGATCATTTTTTAAAGAATTATTTAATGACTCTCTAGGTAAACTTCTAAACAAATACATTTAATAATTAAGTGGAACAATTTATAGGCACATCATGCTGGTGAGAATTTAATTTAGGAGCGGGAAAATCTGTTAGGTCAAGTTAACTGGGTCAGCGTTCTTACACAGTCGCCATCTTCTTCCTTTACTTTCATTCATTTGGAATTGTCTCTTTTCTGAACCTCCCTTGCACACATTTTCTGCATATTCTCCCACGGACTTTGTTTCTCTTGCTTTGCTCAGCTCCTGAAATCTACTATGAATAATATATGAATAATATATGCACCAACTGGATCTCTCTGCTGTGCTCTCTCTTAACACAAAATTTACCTTTTTCCTGATGGGATCCAAATTCAGGTCTGTGTACTTCTTGAAAGACTGCTCATTTGCACTCTGTCCCTGATAGCCTTTCTGCATAGCGAGAAGAAACCATTTCCCTTGGTATATTATGGTTTCTAGCAGAAAGTCATGAGTAGGGTCACTTCCTCTTCTCCTACCCTCAAAGGAAAAGAATAACCTTCAAAAAAATTCTTGCTTCTTTGGTGCATTAATTTTTATATACTTTTTAAAATTCTCTAAAGGCAAAAGTGGGATATCAGAGATTACAGTTGCTGGCAGAAGCACTTTCTTGGTCCTTTTAAAAGTTCACTCCTGAACCATGTAGTTATCGAATTTAACCAAGACATTTGACAAAACTTCTCATTTTGAACTGACAAAATGGTAAAATGTGGACTCCATACTCTTTGATAGCTTTGCATTTTAATTTATCTGCCATTCACCTAAAGCTACTAGAACGATTTCCACCATGAATGACATTTATATTTTATGATAGGGACTCTGTCCAGCCCTGTTCTATTCAGCATCTTTACTATTGATTTGAATTAGGATACGGAATGCTGATAGCATTCAAGAAAACACAAGGAATCCCTTTTTTAACATTTACACTCAGTCTACTAAAAGAAATTTGTGAAATGGCTTTATGTAAAATATTACAGCTAGTAGGTAATCCATTATTTCTCCATTTTTGTTGATTTCTAAAATTTTATATCACATTTGAAATACTAACAGTTGTTGACAAATGAAGTAAGTTATTCCAAGGGTATTTTTGAGAACAAGTTCCATCTCTGTTGTCAGACTGCTTGAGTCCAGATTCTGAACTCCATTCTCACCAGCTATGTGACCTTATTTAAGTTACTTAACTTCTCTGTGCCTTTAAAGATAATACTAGCACCTATCTGACATAATTCCTAGAATAAATAATATAATAAATGCGCATCATCTGAGCAGTGTCTGGCTCACTAACCAGCTGGTACCAGCTCAATAACCCTCAGTGATTATTATTATCTTCTCTTATTATCTTTTCTAAATATCTTTGCATCTGGCTTATGTTTTCTTCTATATTCAGGCTTAAATTTTATCTTCAATAAAAATAATGTGGTAAGAGAAATCCTCTGTTAACTGCAACTCCTTTTCAATTTTTATTTGAATGTAGGTTTATGTATTCACACAGTACTGAAGAATTAGAAAATTTCCTTAAATGAGATGGTCCACACTTCATATCTGTGCAAAGAAATGAGCACTCCAAGAGAAAATGAGATTAAATCCTTAAATTAAATTCCAGATTAAAAAATGCTAGTAGAAAATGTATCCACATGTCTTGCTATTAAGATCTAATATTTTCCCAAACCTGTGGTAATGGGGGTTGGAAAGACATCCCTTAGGCATTTTCATGAAAAGATTTGGACAAACAGTTTAAACAGACAGCGTGATTAAGGCCTCCAACTTAATTCTACTCATTCAGAGAAAGAAATTACTTCATTTCTAAGTTAACACAAGATTTCTTTCTAATATAATAATTGGCAAACAACACTATTTGGCCTTGATATGCAGTAAACCTAAATGTAATTTGAAGGTGATTAAATCAGTGGGATCTTCAAAGCCAAGGAGAGTAAGAAGACACAACTGCTTTATTTTCCTCACGCTTTCCTCTGTGACTTGAATGCTCAGCTCTTATTTACAAAGTGATTTTGTGTTGGGAAGGTAATTTTAAAACATTATGATTTTTACTAGGAAGTACTAGGAATGAAATTTAATATAGTAAAAGAAAAAAATAAGCCAGTGTACCAAGTTCTATTTCCATTTCACTCACTTCTTATCCCTCATATGAGTGGAGAAAAAAACACTCTTGAATTTCCAAGTTTGACATGTTCTTACCTAATACATCTTCAATAGAAAGTTGTCAAAATTCTCTTAGAAACGTCTGTGAGCATTTGTCTAAAAAGGGAAGAGGTCTATTGTCAACTAAGTCTTATAGGCTCTGCCAGAGAGAAAGGCTGTGTTCTCAGAGAAGCCTCCAAAGAGGCCTCCTCCCCGAGAGCTGGGCAGTCAGGAGCTCGCTGCTCTTTAACATATGAGCTGTGCTCCTGGACAACTGTACAAAGAGGACGTGCAAAGGACGTCCAACAGGTCAAGGACACCGAATGCAAATAGAACTACAAAATGAAATTAATATTTTAGAAGCTTCAATTTATTTCAGATCCTAAACAAAACTAAAACAGAGTCCTTCAAATTATGTACACATCACACCCCATTGCCTCCACTCCATTCACCATCAAATGCCTTAAATGCTACATGCCATCTCTAACTACTACACCACCATTCATTCCTCCACGTTACCACAAACTGAATTTTCATCTGTGCATGAGTCTCATAATTCTACTGTAACTTCTGCTGGACAAAATAATTCCTCCCAATATCAGTCACTTTTTCTTCTTTTCCCTCCTTATTCTACTTGTCTTCTCAACAGCAAAACACAGTAGGTCACTCTCCCTCCTTGGAACATCCCCTGCTTTCTGTCTTCACAACTCTCTGTCACCTCATTTTCCAAATTCTCTTCTTGTTGCTACTCCCAATGTACATCTTTCCCTAAAGATGGTCTCTTTTCTTATACCCTCCCGCTTCTCATTTTTATTTATATCAATTCAACAGTGTTCCACAGTTTCAAATGTATATAGTCTTTTTTCTAAACTCTAAACAAGTATTTTAAACTGTGGGTAGAACTTCTCTATTTGGTGACTTTCGTCAATCTAACTCAAAATCTAACCCTCGGATTCTATTCTCCACATGTGTTCCTATTTCCGTTTATAGGATCACCAATACATCTAGTTGGGAAGCTATACATCACATTCTCTCACCACTGGAAGATAGCTATAAATTCTCTAATTCTAATATCAAAATAATTTTAATTCCAATCCAATCTCAGTATTTCCACTAATGTTCTGATTCATTATCCCTCATTTGGTCTACAATAATAATCTACTACCTGACTAAGCTATCTCAAGAATTGAGGATTCATAGTATCTCCTTCTCAAATATGTCTTTCTTGCCTCCTCACCCTATCCCTTATAAACGTTTATTGGGGTTTTCTTATTGGTACTAAATAAACGTTTACATAAGACCAGGTAACTTTGAATACTTTGAATTATATATTATTAATAGTTTTCATGTATTTGTTATTAATGATGTGATGGTGATGAGAAGTATCATTAAAATTTACTCTTATAGATACTCAGATATCCCATGATGACCCTTTGGCCCTTTAATCAACCTGGTAACTAAGAATAAAAATAGATGGATTATTAAGCAGACAATTTTAGTTTTGAATTCCAAATTCCATACACACTTTCCTACTTTTAAACCAGGATATTTAAGTTGATCAACTTCAGACAAATACATCTTCATGAGCTACCATCCTTTCACCACCAATACCACATGTCACAGCTACCCAAGGGAAGATGAAGAGGGCTGACAAAGAAGGGTTTGCAAACCAGCCTTGGAGAAGGAGGATAAGAACCACATGGGAAGTTCTTTCTCACTCAAGATGAGCCAAAAGATGCCTCTGGAATTTGAGGGTAATTATGAAAATAGGACCTGAAAATCAGGATCTTCATTACATTAGCTGCAGGAAAGAAATTGGAGAACTTCTCTGATGTCATAAAATATGACTAAAGGTTGGAGGTGCTAAAAGAAAACAAGAGCCAGTTGCAAGACAAGTGCAAAGGGTGTGCCCAGCCACTCTAAGAACCAAAGTCTTAGTGTTAGAGGTCAACTGCCCAATACCACAAACAGCATACATCCCAGCACCGTAGACTGCAGAAATTACAAGGAACCTAGGGAGTAGACTTTCTCCAATGGCCTGATGTGTGTAGAGGAGTTGGGTTCTCTGTACATCATTTGCTAAAGCTATTTAGAAATCGTACTGTGATACCAAGTAACACAGAGGAAACAGTGGACAAGCAAGGATAAAGGATTTAAAATTTGAATTAACATAGCTTTTATCTTTAACTGGTTAAATATTCTCCTGAAAAAAGACATTTTCAAAAGGAAGTGACTAGAATATGGATGTAAAAACTCCTTTTTCTCTTAGCCATGAGGAATTGTTAAGAGTAATTATAGAGGCTTGGCGCCTGTGGCTCAAGTGGCTAAGGTGCCAGTCACATACACCTAAGGTGGCGGGTTCGAATCCAGTCCTGGCCTGCCAAACAACAATGATGCGTGCAACCAAAAAATAGCCCACCATTGTGGCAGGCGCCTGTGGTCCCAGCTGCTTGGGAGGCTGAGGCAGGAGACTCGCTTGAGCCCAGGAGTTGGAGGTTGCTGTGAGCTGTGATGCCACAGCACTCTACCCAGGGAACAGCTTGAGGCTCTGTCCCAAAAAAAAAAAAAAAAAAAAGAGTAATTATAGAGGCAGAGCAAGATGGCACACCAGGATGGTTCAACTGAGCTCTCCTAGGATGACTAAGGAAAAAGGTAGAACCCAGGCATACCTGGCACAGAGACATTGCCTGGAGTTGCAGCTCAGGGAGCACAGCAAGGAGGTAGTGAGCTGGATATAGCATATGATCCCGTATGGATGAAAGTTGAGGATGATATGCTAAGGGAAATAAGCCAGTCACATAAATACAAATACTGTGTGATTTCACTTATGTGAATACTTTGAATACTTTGAATTATAGAGACAGAAAATAGAATGGTGGTTGCCAGGAGGTTGGGATCAGGAACAATGAGGTTGTTTGAGGGGTAAAGAGTTTCAATTTTACCAGATAGAAACACTTCCAGGAGATGGATGCTGATGATAGTTGTAACAATATGAATGTATTTAAGACTACAGAATTGTAAACTTAAAAATGTTACCATGCCATAGTTGGGTTCTAAAAAATTAAATAAAAAATTTTTAAAAAGAATAAAATTTCTGGGCAGTGTTGTGGCTCAAAGGAGTAAGGTGCCAGCCCCATATGCGGGAGGTGGCGGGTTCAAACCCAGCCCCGGCCAAAAACTGCAAAAAAAAAAAACAAAGAATAAAATTTCCAATGGAATATTCACAGAAATTTTTTTTTAAACTAAAATTCTCATGGAACGAGAGAACCCCAAGTAGCTAAAGCAATCTTGATCAAGATGAACAAAGCTGGAGACATCACACTATTTGACTTCAAAACATACTACAAAACTATATAGTAATCAAAACAGTATGGTCCTAGCATAAATGCAGACATAAGACCAATGGAACAGAATAGAAAGTCTAGAAACAAATCCATGCTTTCATGGTCCAGTGACAGGTGCTATGATGGAAAAATGATAGTTTCTTTAATCAGTGGTGATAAAACTGAATATCCACATGCAAAAACTTGGAATTGGACCACTATCTCATACAACATACAAAATCAAATAAAATGGATTAAAGACTTAAATGTAAGACTCCAAATGTAAAACAATGAAAAGACAACAAAGGGGGAAGGCTTCATGACATTGGTTTGGGTAATGACTTTTTGGATTTGACCCCAAAACACAGACAACTAAAGCAAAATTAGATAAATGGGATTATATCAAACTAAAAATCTCTGCAAGCAAACAATCAACAGAGCAAGAGTCGGCCCACAGAATAGAAGAAAATATTTGCAAGTCACATATCTGACAAAAAATCAATAAGCAAAATATATAAGGAGCTCTAACAGCTCAACAGAAAGAGAACAAATAGAAATATTTTTAAATGGGCAAAGAATCAGAATACATACTTCTCAAAAGAACACAAATGTCCAAGAGGTATATGAAAAATTGCTCAGTGTCACTAATCATCAGGGAAATGAAAGTTAAAGCCACAATGAGATAATCTCACATCTGTTAGAATGTCTATTACCAAAAAGATGAAAGATAACATGCATGGAAGAAAGGGAACCCCTTTACACTTCTGGTGGGAATGTGAATTGGTGCAGCCATTATGGAAGACAGCATGGATGATCCTCAAAAAAATAAAAACAGAACTACCATATGATGCAGCAATCCCTCTCCTGGGTATGCACGCAAAGGAAATGAATTCAGTAAGTCAAAGAGACACTGAACTCCCTCGTTCACTGCAGCATTATTCACAATAGCCAAAGCATGAAAAGCTCTGAATGTCCATGGAGATGAGAAAATGAAGAACATGTAATGGCAAATTATTCAGCCTTAAAAAAGAAAAACAAATCCTATCATTTAAAACAACATGGATGAAACTAAAGGGCATTATGCTAAATAATCCAGCCACAGAAAGATAAATCCTGCATGATCTCACTCATATGCAGAATCTAAAACCATGTGAACTGACACAAGCAGAGAGTACAATGGGGGTTGCCAGGGTCTGAGGGTTGGCGGAAAGGGGGAGATATTAGTCATAGTGTCCCAAGTTTCAGTTATGCAGGATAAGTTTTAGAGATCTAATGTACAACATAGATAATAGATAATAATACTGTATTAGATACATGAATTAAGAGTAAGAACATAGATCTAAATGTTCTCATCACACGCACACACCAAAAATAGTAACTATGTAAAGTGATGGATATGTTAATTGGCTTATTATAATTGTTTCACAGTATATATCAAAACATCAGTTGGTATACTTTAAATATGTATAATTTTTCTTTGTCAATTATACCTCAATAAATCTAGGAAATATTTTTAAAAACAGATGGATTATTTTAGCACCAAGGCGGGTAGACTGCTTAAGCTCAGAAGTTCCAGACTAGCCTGAGCAAGGTGAGACTTTCGCCTCTACTAAAAACAAAAACAAGCCAGACATGGTACATGTGCCTATAGTCTCAGCTACTTGGGAGGCTGAGGCAAGAGAACTGCTTGAGCCCAAGATTTCGAAGTTGCTGTAAGATATGATCCCTGGCACTCCACCCAGGGTGACAGAGTGAGACACTGTCTAAAAAAAAATACAAAAGTATAAATGAATATTTAATTGTAGTATATTGATGATAAGCATACTGGAATCTATTATCAATAGGATTATGTTTATTAAACAAAATACCTTTTGTGGATCTCAAAAGTTGTCCACCATCTTATTAATGTATAATTGTATGTTTTCATTATTATGAATAAAATTTACATATTTATGTTCTTATGGAGTAGTCTACTAACACATCATGTCATTCTGTTTACAGATAAAACACATCTTATCTCTGAGAAGATTTGATAAATCTTAGTGTACTCAGAGCAGAGTTAATATTATAAAAGACTGCTAGAGGTGGAATAACAGATGCAAATTAAGGGCAAATTCAATTTCTATTCAACTAGGCACTGAATCTCAACAATATGTACTGTTGCGTCAACTTACATGCTATTAGAAATAAACAGCGATTTTCAAAGTTGAGTGTTATTACTGGGGGGGGGGATTTTTTTTTAGTACAGAAACTTAAGACAAAGTATCCCCTTTTATCTCAACAAATTTAGTGAATGGGTTCACATTTCAGGCTACTTTATAAAGGCAAATAGCAATGTGGATGATATTCAAAACAAAAAGATAAGAGACACACAATCTTCCTCATTACAGAGGCTCATGACTAGGTGAAGAAGCTGATAACCAAAAGTCCTACCAGGACTCAGTTTTCAGGTACCTCACATATTTTACCAATTGAAAATGTAACTGGCTTGGCGCCTGTGGCTCAACCGGCTAAGGCGTCAGCCACATACACCTAAGGTGGCGGGTTCGAATCCAGCCCAGACCTGCCAAACAACAATAATGGCTGCAACCAAAAAAATGGCCGGGCATTGTGGCAGGCGCCTGTGGTCCCAGCTACTTGGGAGGCTGAGGCAGGAGACTCTCTTGAGCCCAGGAGTTG
>NW_003852442.1:7887337-7906518 GCF_000181295.1 Otolemur garnettii
AAAATGTAACTAATAACATGAAAGAGAACAGAGGAAAACAGGTATTGACTGTAGTCATGAGATTAAATTCTACCTTCAAAAGATCTCCTTCACTTACTATGTGTTCCATCAGTTGTTTTCTCAGGCAGCAAAGAGAAAGGTCAATTTGGTCAACGAAGGCATCAGTGTGTTGATAATTTTAAAGGCAAATGTGTTAGTCCCTTAATTATGTAGGCAAATGCCTCAAATACCATATAATTTGCTAAGACATTAGAACAGAACTTGTGCATCTCAAACTAGAACTGCAAGTCATTTGTACCCAGTCTACTGCAGAACTGGAACAGGCCCTGGAAGCAAGAAAGAACTGAGACTATTTCATTATCAAGAAGAAAGAAGGTATGATACGGTGCTATAATCAGCGTGACTCCGAAACAAGTCTGTTTCATACTTAGTACCAAGACCTGTAAGTGCTAGGTTGAATTATTTTCCCAAGTTATTCTCCTAATCATTTCAACAGTGCCATCTTATCATAGATCATGTGTTCTAGGACCATCATGTTTTCTAGGACCAGTAACACACAGGGTTTTCAGGATTTCCCTTTTGTTATTTTGTAGCAATAAACTGTCTAGATTATGATTATATCCTATAAAAGGAGAATAGACCTTAGAGAAAAAGAAACGAGAAAGAAAGGATTGATTATGTACAAAATTCACAGTGACTGCACACATAGCAACTTGAACGTGTTTGTTAAGTATAACCATGGTATAATTTGTTTCTTAATGAAGTAAAAGAAGAAAGCACTGATAAAAGAACAATGGATAAGATGAGAGAGGGAATGTTATTTAGGTCTTATACACATAATCAAACAGACACTTCTCATCTATGCTTGAGAGAATTACAACTCTGTAGCAGAATCAAGTACAAAATTACCAAAAGAATATTCTGATTTATTTTTCCACTTGCAAAAAGTGACTTATTTAATTTCAGCAAAGCAATCATTTTTAAAGTTTGTATCTCTCTTTGGTAAAGAAAGCAATAGAACAAAACTCATTAAACCCATGAGAACGAATCACAAACTGCACAGATATTGCTAAAAATAAAAAATTAGTCTTGGGATGGTGCGTGTGGCTCAGTGGGTAGGGCGCCAAGACCCACATACTGAGGGTGGCAGGTTCAAACCCAGCCCAGGCCAAAATGCAACAAAAAAATAGTCAGGCGTTGTGGCAGGCACCTATAGTCCCAGCTACTCAGGAGGCTGAGGCAAGAGAATCGCCTAAGCCCAGGAATTGGAGGTTGCTGTGAGCTGTGACGCCACAGCACTCTACCAAGGGTAATAAAGTGAGACTCTTTCTCTAAAAAAAAAAAGTAGTCTTGGCGTAGTGATATGTACCTTTAATCCCAGCTACTCAGGAAGTGGAGGAGGAAAGAGTACAAGAGCCCTCATGTTCAATCTGTCTGTTAAAAGAGAGAGAGAAGAAGAAAGAAAAGTATTGCATCCAAGTGAAGAACAGAGAAGCTGAATAATCAAGCACAGTTACATGGTACCTCAACACATAAGGGTAATTAACTTTATTTTGTCTGGCTAAAAATAAAATAAAAATCTCAAGGATTGTATTTTCAAAAAGCATATTAGCTTTTCAGGTATACAGAACTTCTTACGAAACATGAATCAGCCGACTTTACAGAAAAACTTTATTGAAAAAGTTGTATTAATACAAGACAGAAAATTTCAAAAAATAAAAAGCATTCCCAAATCTCTTTATTGTTGTTAGTGGTGTACACACACACACATTTGTAAAGCAAATATCATAGTAATTTACTGTAAGAAATGACACTTGCCACTCTGCTGCATTACATACCAGGCCAAAACCACACTCCACGGCACACACACACTTACCATCCCTGTCAGATAATACTGCACCACACCACACACCTACCTTCCCCAATAGACCGCTTTATGCCAACCACATACCACAACATGCTACACAGTGCCATTCATTTCCAAAATATCATGCACCACATGACATCATACCACACCATGCCACACTCACCATCACAACACACTACATCAAGGATACAAATTCTGTACTAACGGTTCAATCCTGAGAGAAAACAGGGCTGGTTGAGATTTAAAGACATCTTGTTCTTCTATTATTTCATAGCCACAGAATACTAACCTACCCAAAAATTATTAGGGACTTCAAGGAGAGATACTTATGCCCATACTTATAAAATACATTAATCTTTATAAGGAAAACTAGTTATTATAGGTAAACCAGAAAACTGGAATAGAAGAAGAAAAGTAAAGCTGAGCTGACAATTTGTGGGTGATGCAGAGTGACTTTTAAGATCGTATGTTGATTAGCCCCCCACACATTCTTCTCTGTGACCACGTTTGTCACAGATGTTGTGAATGTCAGTTTGCTTGTCTTGTTTCCCGGTCTACTCAGTGAGAACACAGACCAACTCTTCTGCTTCTGTTTTCTCAGAATATTACCCAGCACCTGGCACACAGTAGGCATTCAAACAATTTTCATTGAATCACTCCTTTGAACAAGGAGATCAACTTGCTTTTATAGAAGTTATGAACTGCAATTTCAAGACACATCTACTCTAAGGAAGTCTATAATATTAAATAATACTGTTGGGGAACTTTTCAAACCCTGCTCCCTCATTCATTTTCATCCTCTTTCAAATTTCATGGGAAATTTTAGGGCTCTCAATTAGAAACACAGTTGTGTAACAGATTTCAAATTAAATAAAAGTAGATTTCCCTGTGATTTAAAAGTGGAGTAAGTTTCTAATCAATTATGCTTGTATTTCGCTTGGCTTGTCCTTCACAGCACAGAATTTCTAATGGTGTATAAAGTTGGGAAAACCATAAACAGTCTCTCTACCATATGCTATCGTTTTCTTTAATTATAGTCCTATTTGGTTTCTTAATGAAGTAAAAATAAAATCCAATATATAAATGTTATGACATTTAGGGATATCTAATTCACGTTCTCATCCTGTGATTGATTTTCCTTGATGAAGAATTAGAGTGGGTTAAGGCCTTTAAAACCCAATATATTCTAAGCCTCTCAACACATCAGTTTTCGAATAATTGTATTTTATTTTTTTCAAAGCTATTCAAGTACAGCATTTTATAGCTCCTGTGAGGCCATCTCTCTGAACATAGGTATCTTCATGGAAATGCAATCAATGTAATTCATCATGCACTTGAATGTGAAAAAGATCAGTCCAAAGTGTATGTTAACTCTAAAGGCAACCATGCTGATTCTTATTTATCATGAAAATTTTTTTTCTGTCACCTCATTGTGTTCATCCTTATAAGCTTGCTAATGGAAAGTGAGGTAGTAAGTATTACAAATAAAAGTATCTTTAGTAAACCCTAAAACCTGACACTCACATCGCCGAACATTAAATAGTGTAACTTTTAGTTTGAGCAATCATATATGAAATATCTTAAGTAAATCCTAAAATCTGACACTCACATCACCTAACATTAAATATAGGAATTATAACTATTTTAATTTGAACAATCATATATCCAAAATATTTATATATGTTTGTATGTGTGTGTATATATGTGTGTGTGTGTGTGTGTATATATATATATATATATATAAGGCAGAGCAGGATGACACAATAAGATTCCTCCATGATTATCTCCCCAACAGAAACATTAATTTGAACAACTATTTACGCACAAAAATTCCTTCACAAAAGTTTATGCAACCAGGTGGCAGGTCACAGGACCTGGGTGTAGCACATAAATAAGAAAAGATGCACTGAAGAGGGTAGGAAGGACAGTATTACATCATTTATATTATCTCTTCCACAATAAAAGTGGCACAGTGTGGAGAGACATATTCTCTGCTTGAGGGAAAGAGAGGGAAATGAACACAGGACTTTGCCTTGGACCCCACACTGAGCCCACTAAAGCAAAAGTAAAACTCATCACCATTCAGGCTCTTCTGCTTCCAGACTACAGGCTGGTACCCCAAAAATGAGCCTCCAGATTTTGTCCAGTGCCAGGCTGAACCCTGTAATACCAGGCTGCAGGCTTGCAAAACAGACTCAATCTCTATCTGCAACACTGTCAAGCTGACTTCAGTGGTCCCAGCCTCCTTGGAGTCCTCAGTGGCAAGCCAGTTTCAGTGGCTCTAGGCTTGAGGCTGGCCCCAGCAGTCCCAAGGTTCACATCAGCCCCAATGGCCCTAGGCTTTTGGGTCTACCCCAGCATAAGGTGGGCCCCTAAAGACCTGGGTTTTAGATCAGCCTCCAGAAATACAGGCTCCAGGCCCACTCCATCAGATCCAACCAACTGGTGCCCAAGGGATCCAGGCTCCAGGCCTGTGTATCCAAGCACCAGCCAGCCAGCCAGCCCAAGGATTCCAGCAGCAGGTCTTATACGTGGACCATGTCAGATGGCCTACCAGAATCTCTGGACAGGCTGACAATTGAAGGACTTTCCCCTATATAGTTAAGTCTTCAAAGCCTAAAGTTAGAACCTACTTCTTCATATGTGCTGACGTTGGCCCATAGCCATAGGATCAAGAATAACCAGGGAAAAATGATATCAGCAAATAAAATGCCCGTGACTAACCCTAAAGAAATGGAGATATATAAATTGCCTGACAAAAAAATCTTAAATAACTCTTTTAAGAAAGCTCCAGGAGGCTCACCACCTGTAGCTCAAGTGGCTAAGGTGTCAGCCACATACACCAGAGCTGGTGGGTTCAAATCCAGTCCAGGCCTGCTAAACAACAATGACAACTACAACCAAAAAATAGCCAGGCATTGTGGTAAGGGCCTGTAGTCTCAGCTACTTGCGAGGCTGAGGCAAGAGAATCACTTAAGCCCAGGAGTTGGACATTGCTATGAGGGTGACAGCTTCAAGCTCTGAAGAAAGAAAGGAAAGAAAGGAAAGAAAGGAAAGAAAGAAAGAAAGAAAGATCCAGGATTATTAATAAAATATAGAGAAACAATTCAACAAAATGTGAAAAATAATAAATTACTAGCCCAAGAAATTTAACAGGAAGTTAAAGTTTTTTTTAAAAATCTGGAGATGAAAACTATAATGAACAAAGTAAAAAAATCATCAAAAGCAAAACTGATGAAGCACAAGAAAGATCTGAGAACTAAAAAATAGGTTTTTGAACATGTACAAGCAGAAAAGAAAAACAGGAAAAGGAATTGAGAAGGTTATAGGATTTAGGGGACAGAATAAAAAGAACACACTTTCAGTCACAGGAGTTCAAGAAGTGAAACGAAGGTACAAAAAAGTTACTTTTAAAAAAAATCAGAAAACTTTCCTAACCAGGAGAAAATTCTCAATATCCAGTTACAGGAAAGTCAAAGGTCTCTAGTTAGATTCTATCCAAACAAGGCTACACTAAGACATGTTATAATCAAACAAATCAAATATAAAAAGAGGCTCCTAAAAGTAGTAAAGATAAAGAAGCAACATATAATGGAATATAACATTTATTATTTTTTATTTGATTTTTTTTCCTTTTATTAAGTCATATATACATAGATCATTAACACATTTATGCACTTGTAGGGTACAATGTGTTAATTTTTTATACAATTCAGAGTGTACTTATATTGTTTTTTACTTTTTAATAGCCATTCTGACTGGTGTAAGATGATATCTCATTGTGGTTTTAATTTGTGTTTCTCTGATAATTAGTGATGTTGAGCATTTCTTCATATGCTTGTAGGTCATTTACATGTCCTTTTCCCACCCACTTTCTAATGGGGTTATTTTGTTATTTCTGAATTGTTGAATCACTTATAAATTCTAGATTTCAGTTTCCTCTCAGATGCATAGTTTGCGAGTATTTCTCCCATTCTGCAGGTTGTCTGTTCACTCTGTTGATTACATGGTACTTTTAAAACTTGGACTCAAATTCCTTTGTCTCCTCTGTCATCAAGAGGGGACCCAGATGCCTTTCCCTTGAATCTTGGTTGTTTCACCAGTAAAATAAGACAGAAGAGGTGCTATGCCAGTTTCTGACCCCTGTCTTAGGAATGTGGTAGGCTCTACTTCCTGTTTCTTTGGATACTCACTCATGGACCCCAAACACCATGCTGTACAGAAACTGGGACATGCCCAGCATTGTGGCTCACAGCTGTAATCCTAGCAGTCTGGGAGGCCAAGACAGGGGGATCCTTTAAGCTCAGGGGTTTGAGACCAGTCTGAACAAAAGCAAGACCCCCATCTCTACTAAAATAGAAAAAACTAGCTGAGTGTGGTGGCAGTCACCTGTAGTTCCAGCCACTAGTGAAGCTGAGGCAGAAGGGTCTCTTGAACCTAGGAGTTTGAAGTTATGGTGAGTTAGGCTGACCTCATGGCACTCTAGCCTGGGGCAAAAGAGAGAGAGGAAGGAAGAGAGGGAGGGAGGGAAGGAGGGAGGCAGGTAGGCAGGGAGGGAAGGAAGGAAGAAAGGAACTGGGACAACCTGAGCAAAAATTCATATAAAGAAACCTGCTTGCAGGGGAACAAAGGCCCAACCTGTCAGCCATGTGAGTGAGTCATTCAAAAAGTGGAATCTGCCCTTGCTTAAACCATCCTGACGGATGCCATTTACAGCAGAGACATAACTAAATGGCAGACTCATAAGCTAAATAAATGATTAATACAGAAATCAGAAACTATACTATGCTACCAGCACAATATGGCTATTTGTGGGAGCAAGCTTGGAAAAGTGTAAAAGTGTATATTTCACTTGTTTAGCAATTCCTTGAACCAGAATCTGAGAAAGAAGATCTTGTTTTAGTAGGTAGGATTAAAGAACATATTCTCTCATCAACTACTAAGATGCCAAAATTGTGTATTACACAGCTTGCTTTTCAGCTGAAACACCAAATGTGTTTAAGGATAACAGAGTAATTAGTGGGACTTGATTGCTTGCTTCCTTCCAAGAATTCATAGATGTTCTTTCTGTGCTTTGACTCTGTATGAGCACAGCAAAGGCCATCTAACTAACCTCAAGAATAACCTGAAAGAATCTGATGGGAAAGGAGCATTCTCAATTTTCTCTCATATTCAAGTGAATATGCAACTGAATTCCTGGGGGAGAAAATCTTTAAAACTCAGTAATATAAGAGAGCTCCTTTCATAGAATATGAGCCAAAGACATTGATTCCATAAACAGAATTTTTGTTGTCATTAAAAACAAGAATGATTAAAAATCAATAGAAAGAAACAAGCCCAATTTGCAGTGTCTATCCTGGACTTCCATATTGTAAAGATGGACTTTGACGGATCATGATAAAAGCCTTCTAAAGATTAAAGAATAAGACTAGAAAGCAAAAGTGAAAAAGAAAATGGCAAAAAATCAAAGACCTGGATCAGTTCCCAGGCCCTCAAAGTCAGGAGATGACAAAAGACTTTTAACTTAGTTACACCTAATTACAAACGAGTGTCAGTGGAGAACACAGGTATGGAAAAATGAGTGGGGACTGAGATGGGCGTTCTCTAGCTTAGCAGCAATGAACTGATAAATTCTGTTTTTAAAATCAATTTTAAAAGACCTGCAGAGCTCTGCAACATTTCATGACTGCCAGTTTGGCCTACAGACTATAGAAACCCTAAATCTGACTAGTTTAACTGCTCCCAATGTTTGTAATCCTTGGTTGGATTTTTTTCTCTTCTAAATTGAAAAATAATTTGCCTCCTTTATGCTTTCCATTTGAGTTTAACATACCCTTTTAATATTTTAGGCTAAAAGTAAACTATATTAAGTTTAAGAAAAAATATGTAAATGCTTTTTAAAGTTAAGATAAGGGAGCTATATCACTTACAAGTCACACTCTATTTACAGATTTATTCACTTGGATTCTCTAGTTGATACCTTTAGCATAATAGCAAAGTACTAAGTGTAAGTATTTGATCTATATGATGTTGCTAATGACTTTCTCATTGTCAATGACTTCCATCTGACAAACACATGGTGTTACTCGATGCATTTTACTCTTCCTATTAATTATACTGGCCAATGTTCATAACTTGCTTGAGCTCATGGCTTACACATCATGTGTTAGAGTGCTAGTCTCTGCTCCTCCAATCAGGTACACGCTAAGAAGCTGTTTCTTATGTTTAAGCTAATTGTGCTTAATATATCCCTGAAACTTAATTAAATTATAATGATGGCAATTGTTTCTGCTATGAAAATTAATCTGAATGCTTTACAAAGTTACATTATTTAAAACTCCTTTTGAATTCGGTATGAATGAGAGTTGGGGAAAAGTTTAAGAACATAAATAGAAGTATTTTGCTCTTAGATATCCTATTTCACTTTTTTAAAAAAGCCATGAAGGGGCGAGGTGGCACCTATGGCTCAAAGGAGTAGGGCACTGGCCCCATGTGCCAGAGGTGGCGGGTTCAAACCCAGCCCCAGCCAAAAACTGTAAAAAAGCCATGAAGGGGGGTGGAAAGGGGGAGTTGCTGTTTAATGGGGATGAGGGTTCAGATTTACAAGGTGAAAAAGTTCTGGGGAATATGTTTCATAAAAATGTGAATATAATTAGCAGTATTAAACTAAAACCTCCAAGCTTGATAGCATAGATGACAGAATTATAAGCATATTTTTCCTAAGAACTATAATTGATTGAACACTGGCCCTTTAAAAAAAAAGAACTGATTTTACATATAAAGACCTACACATAAGGTACATTCATGTGTTCTGAGTAAACATAAAACATTAGGCTCATATGGGTGATTATCTTTATGATTTTCCACTTTAACCAACTTGAATGTGTCCAGTAAGGTTTCAGTGAATATTATGAATATTATTGTATATAAACACTTTATAGATATTAAATCTAAGATTGATATCTTTCTAAACTTTGGTGTTGGGGTTTTCAAATGGTATTTCTTGCATGAAGTCCCAGAACGCTGAGAAAGAGCTTCCAGAGCTGTCAGAGCAAGGCTGAAGATGGGAGGGGGATGAGGAGTTGCCTCGGACGGAAGCAGAGGGAGGGAAGCATATGAGCAAGACCCCAGGACCCCAGATTCCTCTTCAATCAAAAAAGCTCTGATTTTACCTGTCATATACTATATTGGGTTCCAAATGAAAATTCACAAGACAACAAAACATTCTGTTGGTTTAAAACGTTTGAGAAGCATAGCTTTATATAGCAAAAGACAAGGAGAAGAAATTAACTTTTACTATGTACTCATCACGTGACAGGAACTATGCTAGACCTTTTCAAAATGTCGGCACTACTTTTGTTTCATCTTCATAGCAAATTTAAGAGTTATTATTATCTAATTTTACTGAGAGAAAAGTATGCCTCAAACACATTTATTAACTCAGGCAAAATCACACTGCTTATAATAAAAGAGTTCCCATGCTAATCTATTTAGTTTCATTATTGTTCTGGGTGTTTCCCTGTTCTAACTCTAATGTAATATATTTTACCAATTTTCTTCACTATTCCACTCTGATTTCTCAATCGTCACTTCTGAAGAAAATCCCAATTATTTTTCAAATCTTTTTTGTTTCAACTGTACCTAGCAGTGGCTATGTCTCACAGATGTCAACTAAGTATTCACGTTACAAATTATCACACAGTAATGTATGCATATATGAATATGTTTTCTTGCAACATTAAATGTCATTAACTTTTCATTTTCAAAAAGCATTTAGAATTGGGAAGAAGTAGCAACTCAATTATAGCTTTAAATAAATGTGAAACCAACATTCAGAGGCAGGTTATGTAATGTGTCAATGGAAATATGTTAATGAACTACCCAGAGAAATTCAGAAAAGGAATCACAGAGTGATGATTCTGTCACTTGGATTTAGGACTAAGTCTCATTACGTTAATATTTTAACACTCAGACTCATAAAATAAAGTTAGTGTAAAGAAAAGCCTTAGGTAATCTGGGCTTTAGGGCCTTGACATCCCCCACGAAAGATGCAAGACAGGAAAGGCTAATATCATGTATGATTTTGCACAAGTTCAATGTGGTTGAGTTGGTTCCTGTTCTGAAACAAGTCATCTTGAATGAACAAGCTCACAGCAAAGCCTGAGAAAGCACCTATACTTCTAGCTAGGAAATCAATAATTTTAGCTAAAGAAGTACAAATATTCATTTCACCAAAAATATTTCCATAATACCAAAGACACAAAAATGTTTCTTTACAATTTAGGTATTTCCTGAGCAATAAAGCTGATGACTTTTTTTTGACTCCATAAAGATGAAGGGTTAAGTGCCAGAAAAATTTGCTGAAGTCCCTGATACATGTTCCACCATACTAAACCTAATACTCAGTTTGTTGATTTCATATCATGTTTTATAGCCATACATGCAGTTTCACCCTAAGAATTCTTATATAAATTATATCTTTATGAATATACTATTCAGATGTATAACTCTGAGGATTCAACAAATGTATGATGGTTTTCTCTTGGACAAATGATAGAATCACACTCAGCTTCAAGTTATCTCCACTTTTCTATTATCCAATAACTTTCAACTCTTGAATAAAATTTGACACACAAATATAAATGATACAATGCAACAAAATGTAGCCTTATGACCTTCAAGCTTTTTTACTATATTGCTAGACAATCAAGGACAGGATTTTCCTTTATTCTGATGCTGGGTAGTAATGATACAGGTATATAATCTGCCACTAGAAAGAGGAGTGGGGAAAGGGCATCTCAAATCAATTTTACTTTAAAGTACAGAATTCTGAGAGTATTGCTTTCCCTTCCAATCTCAGGCACCAACAAAAGAACCATTTGTGATGGTAGGGGGGGAGGTGTTTTAAGAAAAAAATAGCTTTTCAAAGCTATTTTATATTTATTGCTTTAAATGTTGTTTAAAAGCTTTTTAAAAAGCAGCTTTTTTCTTCTCCTTAGGCATCAACAGGGGATAATTGCCTTAGCATGCTTTTAAATAACCCTGTTTAAGACACATAGGAGCATCAAAAGCCTGTGCTTAGAAAACTTTTTACTTAACTGGATTGTGTGGGTGTGGATCTCGGGTCAGTCACAGAACCTCCGTACAAATAATGACATTCTGCATTTTCTTTTAGGATGATTTATTTTTTTAAATTGTCATACAGGATGACAATTTAAAACGGAATTTTTTGTGAACACATCTATGAATTTTAACACATGTACAAATTGATGTAACCACCATCATGATCAGGATATAGACAATTCTATCACCTCAGAAAAAAATCCCTGTGATGTTCCTTTAAAGTCACACCCTCCTTCCCTCAGACTCTGGCAACCACTGCTCCATTCATCACTATGTTTTTGTCTCTTTGAGCATGGCATTCAATGAGTAACATGTTCTGCCTGTGAGAAGGAAGATTTGACTTAAAAACTGAAGTGTGACTTATGACTTTTTCTGAACAGAAGATGAACTTAGGCAATGAAGCCAGCTATGAATACAAAACTCTTGAGACATTTGTGGCAGTCATTCACCTAATGAGCTTTAAATTCCCTAAACCAAGCAGTCTGCATATTCCAGAAGGGTATTTTGGGACCTAGGAAAATCAGAAAGGGTGAGGTCCTTCTCCAAAGGAGGAACATTCACATTCTGCAGTGGCTGTGAGTTACAACATCAGGACTAGACGCACAAATCCTTTGCCTTTTGAATAACTTCTGCATTAGCAAAGAGAATAAACTCTGAGGTATTTTTGTCATCCCCAAAGTGAACTGGGGCCTCTCTCATGTGCAGCAAGCCAGGACGCATTATAGCACCACGTGGATATGAAAAAAGAAAATCAAGTGGCTTCACCTTAAAGCTGAAAAAATTTCCATCTCCCTTAAATATAAGTGAACCTAGGGTTTATTAATTTTATACTTTATTTTGAGAAAGTTTAAGAAATGATATAAACCTAAATTAGGAAAAGGCATTCAACTATATTTAATATAATTAAGTACCTGCTCGGGTCAATCTAATGGTATTTTACGACTTAAAAGTAAAAATGTCGTGGAGTCTGCTTGAAATGGTCTTCCAAACAAATTCTAATAATGTAATATTCTCAACTAGATTATATGAATTTCAGCACTGTAAAATGTTATGCATCCCTGTTTTAGATTTTGCTAGGGTGAGCAGATGTTCAACAATCTGAAGTCTGTTTAGAATCTTCCTACCTGCTGGGTTTAATTTCAGAAGCAAGCACTGTTCTTGAAGATAGATAAATGTTATTTGTTCTTTTATCCGTGCTCCACGTTGCACTACCTTTCATCATTTCCAGCTCTGTTTATGGCAGGTCATTTCTAGTCTACAAAAAAACCTAATTTTAATTCTGAGAAGGAATGGGTGAATTCTGCTCTTGTGTCTGTTAAATGAAGTATTACGAAATCATTTGAGATATATAGAGGGTACATACTGATGTGTGATTTTGAGTTGAAAACAAAAACCCATAGATCTTCCAACTACATTAAAGGAATATAAAAATCTTGGGGAAAATGTTGATTCACCTCTTTTACAGGTTTGTAAAATATCAAATAAAATTACATTACTTTTAAAGATAGTTACGATTTAAGTGTATTCTAATTTCATGCCCTTAGTTTTTAAAAATAATTTAGATGTACCGTGCACACTTACAGTGAGTTACAGCAGTTTCCTCTTTCTTGCCCTTATTCTGTTCACCTCATTGGCTGCGTTACCAAGCTGGTTGAGCCCTCCAGTACTATGCTGAATAGAAGTAATGATATTAGACCTCCTTGTTTTGTTCTCTTTCTCAGAATGAAAGCATTCAGTGTTTGAACATTAAGGGTTATTCAGGATTTGATACACTCTTTAAGGAATTTCCCTTCCATTGATAGTACACTAAATGTTCTAAATATAAAAGAGAATGGAATAATCAAATGATTTTATGAGAATTTGACATTTCTCATTTATTCTGTTAATGTTGGAATTGAATGTGTTGAATGATACTGCAAACAGGAAAGTGTGACCCATACTCAAGAAATTAATAATCTATCCAAACATTCTGAGGAGCACAGATCAAAGGTTACAATCAGACAAAAGTTGCAAAGAAGCTATTATAAAAATGTTCAAATGAAAGGAAACCACATTTAAAGAATGAAAAGAAAGCATGGTAACATAATTCAGTAAATAGAGAATACCAAAAAGAAAGTATAATAAAAAGAACGAAATGGAAACTCTGATATTGTAAATTATGACATATGAAAATTTTTTTTTAACTTACTCAAGTATATCAGTAGCAGATTCAAGCTGGAAGAAGAAAGAATTAATGAACTGGAAGGTCTCAGTAGAAATTATGCCCTCTGAAGAACGAGAGGAAAAAAGAGAAACAGAGCCTCAGAGACCTTTGTGACACAATACATCATGACAACATAAGCTTCACAGAAGTAGCAGAAGGAGAGTGGAGAGAAAGGGGAAAGAAAAAAATATTTGAAGAAATAATGGCCTAAATCTTCCTAAATTTGATTTAAAACATTAACATGTACACCCCAAAAGTTCAACAAATTCCCAAGTAGGATAAATATAAGAGATCCATACTTAAACATATAATAGTTGCTGTGGGTTGAATTGTGTCCCCAAAAATAACATATTCAAGGCCTGACAACTGGTACTAGACAATGTGACATCGTGTGGAAATGGAGTGTTTTAAGATTTAATCACGGTCAGGTGACTTCAGATTGCATTAGGGTGGGTACTGATCCAGTGAGTAATGTAAACCATTTTGGACACAGACCATGTGATGAAGGCAGAGATGAAGCTGCCAATCAAGGCATACCAAAGGTTTCCAGTAACCCCCAGAAGCTGGAAGAAGCAAGGAAAAGGCCTCCTACAGTTTTCAACAGGGCCTGCCCAGCACTGCCCTCACGATACCTTGGTTTCAACCTTTTTTTTTTTTTTTTTTTTTTTTTAAATATATTGTGGGGTTGGTTTGTTTGTTTTTGAGACAGAGTCTCACTATGTCACCCTGGGTAGAGTGCTGTGGTGTCACAGCTCATAGCAACCTCAAACTCTTGGGCTTAAGCGATTCTCTTGCCTCAGCCTCCCAAGTAGTTGGGACTACAGGCCACAATGCCCGGCTATTTTTTTGTTGCAGTTGTCATTGTTTTTAGTAGGCCCGGGGCAGAGTTCAAACCCGCCAGCCGCAGTGTATGTGGCTGGTGCCCTAGCCACTGAGTACACGTTTCAAACTTTCAGCCTCCAGTACTTTGAGACAACACATTTCTGTTGTTTTAAGCCACACAGTTTATGGTAATTTAATAGATTCAAACATATATGACATTTTTTTAAAAAGTCTTTTTCAACACATAGAGCTGATACAATTTAATATCCTCATTTTCCCCACCAAAAAACCAACCTTCAATCCATGTCTCACACTGTATATGAAACTACTAAAAATACAGTTTGTAAATATAAAAGAATGATCTATAAAAGAACAAAAAACTGTAAATTGGAATTCATGAAAATGTTTACCCACCGAATGAGTAAACAAATAAGAAAATGAAAAGACAAGCCACATATAAGGAGAAAATATTTACAAGCTATATATTTAATAAAAGATTTGTATCTAGATCCTATAAAGAACCCTCAAAAGTAACAAAACAAAAAAAATGGCAGAAGTTTTTAACACTTTACCAGAGAAAACATATAATCACATAAAAATATGGTCATTAGTCATTGGGAAAATCCACATTAAACCACAATAAGACACTATTACATATCTATTACCAAGACTAAATTTAAAAAAAAACTCGCCATACCAATTGTTAGGAAGAAGTGGGGAAACTGACACTCTAATAAACTGCTGGTGGGAATATCCAATGGTGTGACCAGTCTGGAAAAGTGAGGCTTAATAAGGATTAGATACGAGCCTCCCATCTGATTCAGGTATTCCATCTCTGGGTTTTGTTTGTTTTGTTCCCAGGGAAAAAAAGCCCTGCTCCATATTAAGACTTGGACCCAGGCAGTTATGGCAGTTTTATGTGTAACAGCCTAAAACAGAAAACAACCCAATGTCAATCAAGAGGTGAAAGGATAATAAAATGCTAGTGTATCCCTTTGATAAAATTCTACTGAGCATTTTAAAGTACGAATGAACTACTGAGACATCCAATGGTATGGGAAAATGTCAAAATAGTCATAGAAAGTTAAAGAAGTCATACCAAAAAAAATGAGTATCTACAGCACTGTCCCTTCACATAAAGCTCTAGAACAGCAGTTCTCAACCTGTCAGTTGTTGTTCCTTTAATACAGCGGCAGCATTAGGAAGGTTGAGAACCATTGCTCTAGAATAAGGGCTGGCAAACTTTTTCTGTAAATCAAAAGATAGTAAATATTTTAGGCCCTGCAAGCCATGAAGTCTGTCCTAACTACACTCCACTGTGGTAAGGAGGTAAAAGCAACCGTCCCTGACAGGTAATCAAATGAATGCTTCTGTGTCCCAGTAAAATTTTGTTTATAGAAACAGGTGGTTAACCTAAATTTAACCTACAGGCCATTGTTTGCTAAACATGGTTCTGAAAAATGTGAACTAAACTAATCTACTGTGACTTAAAACAGATGAGTGGGTGTGGTGGACGGGAAAGGGATAAGAAGGAGGGATTTCAAAAGAGCATGAGGGAACTTCAGGGGCGACAGAAATGGTAATTATCTTTATTGTGGTGATTGTTTCACAGGTGTATTCATATATTAGAATCTAATAAAAGTGAATTTTAAATATGTGCAGTTAATTATAGGTCAATCAACCCAAATAAAGCTATTAAAAATCAATTAATGCATTTTACCACATTAACAGAATAAATTAGAAGAATCATATAATCATTTTAATAGAGGCATAAAAGTGGATTTTTTTTTCAAATTTGACATCCCATTACGATATATGACACCTAACAAAGTATTTGGCATATGGTATATACACAATGACAGTAGTTTTTAATACAGGAGGCAGGAGCATAATGGAAAAGTAAACTAGTTTATTGCTGAATTTTAAAGCAAGTAGGCTACAGTTCAAGTCCAAACAAAGCTATTTGCTAACCTTATAAATTAGGGCCAATAACAGTTACCTCACTGGCCTAGTTCTCATAACCACTAAAATAGCTCACACAAAGTGTGTGGTAGAACCCCTGACTTTGAGTGAGTAGCTGTTATCACAGCTGTGGTTTTCTAAATTTAACATTTTAAAAATCCATACAGATCCTGACTTGCAGTAGCCAGTAGACTTATCAATAATTAATAATAATGAGTTGGTTACAATTTTAAACTATTTATTATGTCAACTTTCAATCACACACTGACGTAGAGAGACTGAGATGATGGATTTTCAGGTACTCAAACACTGCTTTCAGAGTGACTGTTTTGTCTGTCTTTATCGTATTTCCTCCCTCCCTCTCTTTTTTTCTAGATGGGGGCTGGAGTACATCAAAATAAATTTTAGACATCACAGCATTTTGCCTATAAATACTTAAATATGTCCGAGATGGATTTTTTTTAAATAAAGACTTCTATATGTTAGGACCTTATATCTGTTTACTAGGACTTAAAGTACCACAGAGACTGGTGGCTTAAACAACAGGAATGTATTTTTCTCATGATGTTGGAGGCCAGCAGTCTGTAATCAGGTAGGCTTCTTTCTGAGGCTTCTCTCTCTCCTGGCCTTGTACATGGCCATCTCCCTCCCCCAGTCTTCAAGTGTGCTCCCTTCTGTGTGTGTCCTAATCTCCTCTTCTTATCCGAGGACACCAATTAAACTGACTTAGAGCCCACTCTAAGGACCTCATTTTAATGTAACAAACTGTCCAATTCCAGTCACATTTGGAGGAACTGGAGGTTAGAACTTCAACATGTGAATTTTGGGGGACACAATTCAGCCCATCACAGACCTATACAATGATAAAGAATTCTGGAGGGAGGGAAGGGAGGGGAGAGGGGAGGATGAGTGGAGGGAGAGTAGTTGGTGGGACCACACCTACGGTGCATCTTACAAGAGTACATGTGAAATTTACTAGGTATAGAATATAAATGTCTTAACATAATAACTAAGAAAATGCCATGAAGGCTATGTTGACCAGTTTGATGAAAGCATTTCAAACTGTATGTAAAACCAGCACATTGTACCCCATGATTGCATTAATGTACACAGCTATGATTTAATTAAAAAAAAAAAAAAGAATTCTGACAGTCATGGAAAGAGTTGGCTTTTACCTCCTATACACCCACCAGCTCCCATACCTTGAGACCACCCAGTGTTTTATACCAAAGCTACACTCTCTGAATTGCTCTCAGCCAATGACGAGGATCATAGGGATCCTCCTCCAGTGGAGGCCATCCCATCCTACGTGGATCTCATGCAGTGGGTGATAACTGCTCTCAGTCTCCTCAGTGTTCTGCCTGAGACCTTCTCAGACCTGCCCCGCTCTGTGAGGTTCCTCCCAAAACCATGCTTCCTTCCTTCTTTTCCTTTTTTGCCTCATAAGAACAAGACCTGCATTATTGTCTAAAAACTCTTCCTACCTACTCCTGGTCCTGTCACAGATATCTTCCCCAATAAACCTTGTACACTTTTTAATCTATCTGGACATCTGATTCTTGTACATAAGAAGCATGCTAGTAGTAAATGTTAAAAATCTGTAAGAAAGCAATTAACCAACTGAATGGTGATGATGGGAGTCAGCCTTCTCCCCTTTGAAGTGAACAGTTTCAGGTAAGTCAAGAAGGCTGAAGTGATTCATGTGGATTACAGGTAGAGAAGTCAAGAGAAACATCTTATCTTAATGTAGATCAAGTGGTTACATATAAGGGACTACGATTATGTTTCTTTACTCAGGTTAGCATATCCGGTGTATCTCCTTGTTTTGTTAGCAGAGAAGGCCCAGAACAAGGACACCCCAGCAGCAGTGAGCACACCTATCACTCAGATCCTGATTTCTACTGCACGTCTTCAATGAAAAGAACTAGGGCTTTGCTCCATCCATAACATTTTTATCTTTGTTTTACCTAATTGTGATCATATGAGATACTATTTTAATGGCAACATGACAGGCCACTACAAGATGCAAAGCATTTGCTAATTTGACAGATGAAAATGGCATCCAGTTGTTATAAACAGAGCAAAGGCTAGAAGGAAATGCCAAAACACTAGTAGTAGCTGTGCACAGACACTAAGTCTATCCTTTTACCTCCCTATATTATTTCCCACATTTTTTCCCATAGGAAATAGGTATCAAAATGCCATGTTGCCATTCTGCAGTTAAAGACAAGGAATGTATTCACATAAGGTGGGAAATGAAAGGAAATGCATCATTTCACTGTCATTAAACTATTTTTAAAGAAGAAAGATAGATAGACAGATAGACAGACAGATAGACAGCCAGATAGATAGATAGACAGACAGACAGACAGACAGACTGAATCAAGGCTTCTTGAAAAAATAGTCGATTTCAGTACTAGGGAAGGACATCTACAAGATGAATCTGGAGTAGCTGGTAATGCCAGAAAGTAAAGGAATGCTAAACCAAGCAATAACAAAAAAGCAACTAAACAAACAAAAAATACTCTTACACACAATAATGCAAAGGAAATTAAGAGCCAACATACATGATTCCCAAAGCTGGAAAAACTTGAGCATCAAAATAAAGATGTACTAGGGCGGAGCCTATGGCTCAGTGAGTAGGGTACTGGACCCATATACCAGAGGTGGCATACCCTGGCCAAAAACTGCAAAAAAAATAAAATAAAGATGTACTGGATTATAAGACAAGGCAAAAAATAAATACAAATCTATATTGATAGAATTACATGACTGAATAAATAAATAAATAAATAAATAGATGAGGAGAGAAGAAATGTCCTGAGCAGAAGATATCTGAATAATGCACAAAGAAACTTCACACTCAAGGAACGTTGTGGAACACACCTTTCCAGTCCCTCGTAGGCTGCTCATGGTAACTTTCCTAAGAGTACAGCAGGGAGGCAGAGGGTGAGTGACAGTGATGAAAC
The DNA here is from genome assembly GCF_000181295.1 of Otolemur garnettii. Lineage (NCBI taxonomy): Eukaryota > Metazoa > Chordata > Mammalia > Primates > Galagidae > Otolemur > Otolemur garnettii. Next base: position 7,906,284 of record NW_003852442.1, read on the forward strand.
TGACAAACACATCAGGTGTGATGTCAAGTTGATATGTTGATAGTATGTATACTTGATAAAATAAAAATAGCACTTTACTTCACCATTAAGTAAGTTAGACTCTCACTGGATTAAAGACTTAAACTTAAGACATAAAACCATAAAAATACTAGAAGAAAGTGTAGGGAAAACACTTGAAGAAATCGGCCTGGGAGAACATTTTATGAAGAGGACACCCCAGGCAATTGAAGCAACA
>NW_003852442.1:7907477-7962979 GCF_000181295.1 Otolemur garnettii
TGACCAGTTTGATGGAAATATTTCAGATTGTGTGTGAAAACCCCACACTGTACCCCAGAAGTGCATTAATGTACATAGTTACCATTCAATAAAAAAAAAAGAGAGAGAGAGAAGGAAAAATAGCACTTTACTTCTATGGTTATCCTTTCAAAATCTCACAACCTCAGCCTAATCATAAGGAAAATACCAGACCAATCCCAAATGAGGACAAAATGCCTGACCAGTAGTCCTCAGAACTACAACATTATCTAAAACAAGCTAAGTCTTAGGACTGAAGACCATTCTTCTAAGTAAAACATCACAAGAATGGAAAAACGAACACCACATGTTCTCAGCACTAAACTGGAACTAGTCTAGATCAAGGGTTGCGTTCACATACAAAAGTAAAACTCAAAGAGAATCAAGCAGGTGGAGGGGGGAGGGATTGGCTAAATTCACACCTAATTGGTACAACGCACACTTTTTGGGTAAAGGGCACACTCATAACTGAGAATGTATAAACAAAAACTGTGTAACCAAACGTGTGTGCCCCTATAATCTTCTGAAAAACAAATACGACAAAATAAAATAAAATTATAAAATACAAGTGAAGCCTGAGAAAGTGTCACAGCCAAAAGGATCCTAAGAAAACATGAGAAGTAAATGTCATCTGGTATCCCGAATGGTATCCTGGAACAGAAAAAGACATTAGATAAAGAAACTTTAAATAATATGTCAATCTCGGTCCATTACTTACAATAATTGTACCATACCAATTTAATTTGTTAATAATAGGGAAAATTAGGTGTGGGGTATATGGAAATTCTCTGTTCTGTTTAACAATTTTTCTATAAATCTAAAACTGCTCTAAAATAAAAAGTTTCTTTAAAATCTTAAAGAATCTATAAGTCCAGTGCCATGTGGACTGTGATTGCAACAACTAATATTTATTTAGCACTTTCAAGGCTTCACAGCGCTTTCTACTGCATTAACTCATTGAATGATAAATCCATTACCTTCCAGGATTTTATGATGAGATCATGTTATAAAGCCTATCTAAGAAGCACATTAATAAAACATGTAACTGTCATTATTTCAATAAAATCATGTTCTGCTCAGAAAGAAAAAAAGAGAGAGAGAATCATAAAGGACCTGAATTTACCAGCACAGCTTTTAATTTCTGGCAAATTTCACATCTTTGCTCTGTGTGTCAAGCCTGTTCTGGGCATGTTGGGTTTCTATTTTGCAGATCTCCAGTGATGTTAACAGCAGTTGTGAATACTTAATGAAATTCATCATGCATTTGCAACAAATTGCTCACCTCTCCCAACCCCAGAGAGCAATGTGGAAGTCGAAGAAAAGGAGCTGGCGATGAATTCTCTCCCTGCTCACCAGAGCAGGAGGGAGTTACTGAGAGACGGGTGCCTGCCAGAGATGTGACAAGTGCTCCGGTGTCTCAGAACCGCTCCTCTCCATATGGACCCTTTGTTCATCCTTCCTTCCAATCTCATCTCCCTGTCATGCTGCTTCCCCCTCCCTCCCTTGGTGCTGTTCATGCATCACTTTCCCCTCTCCTCTTCATTGCTTTAGGCCAATCATGAAAATTCAGAAAAATCCCAACTCTTACTAACGCCTGCATGTCAAGCTTAGGGAGAAAAAAAAAAATATATATATATATATATATATATGTATGTATGTGTGTGTGTGTATATATACGTATATATAAAGCATTTACTGACTTTCACATACCAAACAACTCATTTTCTTATTTCATTTTCTCTTGAACACATAAGAATCAAGCAGGAACTAAATAAATACACAGGGTGTCAATACAGGGGATGCCCCAGTACCCAAAACACAGCTAAGCATTTTTTTCTTCTTTTTTTTTTTTTAATCGTTTGGGGTTCATTAAGGGTACAAAGAATTAGGTTACACTGATTGCGTTTGTTAGGTAAAGTCCCTCTCAATTGTGCCCTGCCCCCAAGGGGTGAGCCATACACGGTAACCCCTATATCCCTCCCCACTGCTCTCCCCACTCCCTCATTCCCCTGCCCCCCACCTCGTATTGATTTGACTTTTTCTCTTATGAGGGTACGTATTAGATTGTCTACTGGCTTCATATTAGAATTGAATAAGTTGGATTCTCGCTTCTCCATTCTTGTGGTATTTTAGTAAGAAGAATGTGTTTCAGCTCAATCAAGTTAATACAAAAGGCGTAAAGTCTCCATCGTACACAGCTAAGCATTCCGATGAGCGTTATAGTCCATGTTTCTTGACTATAACTCATCATAAAGGTATAAAATATAAACTGAAAAAACATCTTCCCACAAATATCAAGTATTCTTGCTAGTATGACGGTAAGAATGTTCAGGGTGTAAAGGCCCCACAACACACCAGCCAAGTGGCCCTAGAGTCTCACGACCCCCAGTTCCTTCTGTGTAAAAACAGAATATTAACAGCAGTCCCTTCAGGATCAGGAAATGTAAAGGCAATAATGTTTCTAGAGTACGTTGTAAGCATTTAATGAATCACAAATAAGGGGGTAATATTCTATTGGGGATGAGAGTAACACATGCTACATGGACTCTTTAGGTACACATTGTGTAAAAATTCATCGTGATCTCAGGATAACACATGTCAGATTTTCTATTCTAGTATGCTTTTGAAATAAATACTGAATATTAGCTTACAGAAATTATGTAACATGGTATTCATAAATAGAGTGATAGACATGTAGCATATCACATATCTAGCCCTAAATCTGGCACTTATTTTTGCAAAGGCAAACACTAATAAAATATGTATGTGACTGAGAAGTGATATATCATTGTTCAGTTCTTTGAAAGCAAATTAATTATTTTTACATTTTTAAATCAACCAGTTGGCAATATTATTAGCATGTTAAGTTTTCTATGTATTTTGAATACATTGTAAATGTATTAAAATTGTACATGATATTTAGAAGGAGTATCTGATGATGTAAGCTATCTCATGTAATATATAAATGGAATAATGCTAACTTTTATGTTTCTTATACAAGAAAAATTTTTAAACTCTATTTTGACTATATCAACCCAGTCTCTGGGCAGTCACAATCGGATGACCACCCCACCAACAGAAAAGATCATGGCCATTTTTCAAAGCATTTGATCTGAATTATGCTTTAGAGTTCAAGTTGCTCGAAGTTGTATGCACCAACTGAGCAAACAATTCTACTGTGGGCAAGAACCATTATTAAAATTGCTATACGTCTTTTATTTTCTCGAGAAGTTATAAAGTTCGGAGCAAAGGGTGCTAGTTCCAGGATTAGGTAGAATGTTCACAAGAATACAAGTAAGAAAGGGAAACAGAAAATTCCAGACAATGGGCCAGCTTCCTTCATTCTGCTCTCACACAGGAATCTATGGCATTTTACATGGTTTACCTCAGGAAGAAGGTGATATTTTCATACTCCTTGAACTCAGACGGGAGAGGAAATGAATATTGTATCAGCAAATTGTATTCTTTCTCAAACTGAATAGATAAAAACTCTTCTCTATTTAACTGGCATGATGAAAAAATTTGGACTCCTTTTTTATCATTGTTGATACTGTAGGATAAATATTCAGATTGTGACTTGTCCTGGTGATTAATAAGACATTGTTGGCTTCTCCTCTCATTTTTCTCCAACATGCAAGCAGTGGTTAAAGGGTAAGGAATACATGTTTAACAACAAACGTGCTGGCACCAATACCGTGCCTAGCTTTGTAAAATAGAGACAAGTCATTAGGTAGAATCTGTCACTCTTCAGGAAATAAGCAAACTTCACTGCCTTTACTAAGTAACAGGCCACGTGGTACACGGTATCTATGACTCAGCTTCCTGCGTGTCTGAAACCAAAAACTACAAAGAAACCAACTGGTTCCTGAAGAAGCCTGAAGCAAATCAATAAACCAAAAACTGGAAAATAGGTCAAAATAACAGCCGTCCTAAAGCAGAGTTCCAAACTCAATGGGGACGTGGCTTTTTGACCTGCTACAAACAAAGACTGAAATGTTATTCATTTTTCTCACATTTTTATGTAAATTTAATTTTCATGAAACTGTTGACTTGCTAACCCTGGAGAGTGGTGATGTCTCTATTAATCTACAAAATGACTCTTAATGGTAGACTCTTTTAAAAAATTCTTTTTCATTCCCTTAATGCCTCTCTTTCCATGCAAAATACTACCCTGTGCCCCTCTTGAACTATATTTAAAGGCAGAAAATGAAGAGAAATATAAATGTTTCCTATATGCTCCCTTACCCCCAAAGGAATGAGTGAAGGATCCTTGAAAGCCAAATAATTACTTCCTAAATATATGATGAAAACAATAGCAAATCGAAAAGTCAATTCTTTCTCATGAAACAAGAGTAAAAAAAACTACCTAAAATACGTAGAGATTGGCAGAAAACCAGAAACGAAAAGTGATGGAAAGAGTTATAATGTAAGAATGCCTTGAGCTTGGCTTGGTTATTTTTCATTTCTGTAAAATTGGATGTTTCATTTTTTAAATGTTTTTTGAAGTTTTCCAAATGTCACAGAGGTAGGCAGTGACTGCTTTTAGTTCTCATTAAAGTTTCTTTAATTCACACATAGATTTGTGAAAGAAACTGATTTCTGCTATCAGTTATGTTGAACCAACTCTCCCACACAGGACAATTGTAATGGCAAGATACATTTTCAAAAGTCTGTTTAAAGGTATTAGAAAGCTATCAAATCAGTCAGGATTTGAAGGGTCAAGAATCCAGGGAGCCAGGCTCAACACCTGTAGCACAGTGGTTATGGCGCCAGCCACATACACTGGAGCTGGCAGGTTTGAACCCCACCTGGGCCAGCTAAACAACAATGACAACTACAACAAAAAATAGCCAGGCACTGTGGCAGGTGCCTATAGTCCCAGCTACTCAGGAGGCTGAGGCAAAAGAATCACTTAAGCCTGAGAGTTTGAGGTTGCTATGAGCTGTGACACCACGGAACTCTACCAAGGGTGACATAGTAAGACTCTCTCTCAAAAAAAAAAAAAAAAAAAAAAAAACAGGGAAAAATGAAGAGCAGAGAATTGATCTCAATATTTAGAAGGGCTTTTACCCCTAAGGCATTTTCTAATTACCAAACAGTGACCCAGAGACTAAAAAAATAGTAGTAACTACAAATATGTCTTCTTTGGGGTTTCTCGAGAAGCATGAAAGAAAAATCTTAGTGGAGGTAGTTCATTTGGGAGATACAAGAAACATCAAGACGGAAGTGGGAACTGATACAGGGATAGGAGGCAGCCAGGAAGGGGTACCCTACAACAAGATGCAGAGGAAAGACGTAGCTTTACCTTTGAGTAACTCCAAAGACTTGTATAAAGTGCATACCTCAAATACACCCCACCAAAAGGTTGAGGGTAGCAGAGTATTTGTACATTAGGCATTGGTTAAGGAATATTCCGGAGGATGTTAACACCACAGCACTTCCTTCCCTCTATGGGGACAGGCGGAGTAGACTTCTCACGCGTGAAAATGCAGATACTGGCAGCTGTCCACTTTCCGGCACACTCAGGTATATATGTAAGATCTAGGGTGTGTGACAGCTTCCTGACGGTGTCTGTACAGCTGGCTCTCTGTAATCCTCAGAACAACTCACATCCCAAGCTAAGTTTGCTCTACCCTGTCACCACTTATTCAAGCTTAAATCTTTCTTGTACATCAACATATACAATAGGACTGTGGTCCCCTCTGTTTGGACCAGGCACACACAGCAGGAGATAAGAGCCGGGGCAAGTGAGTAAAGCTTCATCTGTACGTATAGCCACTCTCAGCTACGGGCTTCACCATGTGGGCTCCACCTCCTGTCAGATCAGCAGCAGTGACATTAGATTCTCATAGGCCCTTGAACCCTCCTGGTGACTGCACATGCAAAGAATCTAACTTGAATGCTCCTTGTAATAATCTAATGCCTACTACCGATGTTGGCATGGATGCGGAGAGAAGGGAACACTTCTACACTGCTGCAGAGAATGCAAGCTAATATGACCTTTTTGGAAAGAAGTTTGGAGAACACTCAAGGAACCAAAAGTAGACCTACCATTCGATCCTGTAATTCCTCTACTAGGTATATACCCAGATGATCAAAAATCATTTTACAACAAAGACATTTGCCCCAGAATGTTTATTACAGCCAAATTCATAATAGCCAAGACATGGAAACAGCCCAAGTCTCCATCAGCCCATGAATGGATTAACAAATTGTGGTATATGTACGCCATGGAATACTATGCAGTCATAAAAAAGATGGAGACTTCACATCTTTATGTTTACTTGGAGGGAGTTGGAACATATTCTTCTTAGTAAAGTATCTCAAGAATGGAAAAAAAGTATCCAATGTACTCAATACTACTATGAAATCAATACATAACCACCTACATGCTCATATGAATAGCAAAACATAACTATAGTTCAGAAATTAGAAAGGAAGAGGAGACAGAGGGGAGGGGATATATAAGCAGAGGGAGGATGTTTGAGGGGACCTCACCTAATGTGCATGATGCAATGGTTCATTTCAAAAGTATTTAGAAATGAGTATAATTGTGATGGATGGGTTACTCAGTTCAATGAAAGCATTTCACATTGTATATCAAAGCAGTGCCCTGAAGTCCATAAATGCATCAATGTACAAAGTTATGATTTAATAAAAAATAATTTTAAAAAAGGACACACAACTGTTATGCACCCATAATAATTAAAAATTAAAATTAAACACACACACACAAAAGAGGATCTAATGCCTGACAACAGAAGGAGTCACTGTCTGCCACTGCACCCACTTGGCACAGTCTAGTTACAGGAAAACAAGCACAGGGCTCCCACTGATTCTGCATTAGGGTGAGTTGTATGTTACTCATTATATATTACAATGTAATAACAACAGAAATAAAGTCCTCAATGAATGCAGTGCACTTGAAGCATCCCGAAACCATCTCTGCCCACCCCCCGTCTGTGGAAGAACCATCTTCCATGAAACCGGCCCAGGTGACAAAAATGTCGGGGACCGCCATAGTGGTACCTTCAATGGAGTGAGAGTCACACCACACCACAGTTTTATCCAAAAGTGTGAAATACTATCCAGTCTACCATTCAGTTGAGACCCTCCTTTTAATAGGTCACTCTTCTGATGATATGGGATGAACCAAATCTTTATCCTCGAGGGCTCTGAGCCCCTGGTTACCACACTTCCGTCAGGCCATGCTTTTCTGCAGTTACCCACTTCTGCTTCACTAGATACGGAAACACTGTGAATCCCGCTCCCATTATGTAGCAGCAGCTCTACATCCTCATGCTAGTAACAGTTAGTTTCCACTGACAGAGCAGTAGTTTTCAAAAAGTCTTTGTATTCCTATGTGAAAACCCAGAATGACTAGGAGAGAGCTCTAATTCTAGTTTTTGTGGAACTCTTGCTGGGTAGCCTGGTAGAAGCATTTCTCTCCTGGGAAATGAAGCCCAAATTTCTCAAGTGGTCATTGGGAATAATAGGGGACTGCTTCTACTCCACTCTTGGTCTGCACCCTCAGGGTCACTGTGGTATTTCAGGGACTGCATCAGGTCACCACTATTTTCATAACACTACTAAGATGTTACCTGCCTTTATCACTGCGTGACAGTTGCACAGATGTAATAGTGACTTATGCTGTTGCTTGGTTAAAACTAAGGCAGTTCCTTATAATCCTTCCCTGATATGTCTGGTAATTTCAGGACCCAGACTAGTTACCTAAATGAACATATGATCAGGGCCACAAAACCTGAATCCTTTAGGTCTACAGACAGGACTAAATCTGCCATTTCCCTCACAAGCATTATGACCTCTCATTTAGTATTTTTTGTCAGGAAAGAATTTTAAGAGCTTCTACTTCCCTGATGCTAACATTTTGATTCTTTCTCCACACATCAAGCATCTAATGTGAGACTTCCACCAAATGATAAATACACGTATCTTAACTATGTAATGAGCAGTGTTTTTCAACCTTTTTTATTTCACAGCACACTTGAACCTATAGTTAACCTTCCACGGCACACCTAAATTATGTTCATCAAAACAAGAGTTCAAAATAGACTGCTTACTGTGCTTTGAACTTCTCTGGAAAATAATGAACAATCCTTAAAAATGTTTGTGGCACACCTAAGATCCTTGTGCCATGGCACACGGGTTGAAAATCACTGCTCCAGAGGATTCAAGGAGCAATGATCAAACTACTAGATTCACTGTGAGACAGACATAGAACAGGACTCCACGGATCCCCTGATCTCCATATTTCCCTTGCTAGCAAAAGGAATTTTTAGTCTCTTAGGATGAAAGTAATCTCAGATCCAGAGATGAGGATTTGAGCACAGGTGGTTTATTCGGGAAGAGTGACACTAACACAGAGGAGGTAATTCAGAGAAGGGAAGATACCTTATTAAACTAGTCAATCCCCCAGGGAACTCAGGACAAAAAGAAATGGTGTAAAATCTATGTTCCAGGATTACTGTACCCAAGGATAGAGGAACTATTATATTTACACACTAGTCCTCCCTTAACCATGGAGGATGCAGTCCATAGTAAAATAATGAATGCCTGAAACTGTGGCATATTTTTTCCTGTTTTTTTTCCTATACATACACATCTAAAATAAAGTTTAATATATAAATTAGGCACAGCCAAGGATTAACAACAATAACTAGTAATAAAATAGAATAATTCTAACAATATGCCAGCATCAGTACTCTTGCACTCTGGGGCTGTAATTAAGTAAAATAAAGATTACTCTAACATAAGCACCACCATAACCATGATAGTCAATCCGATCACCGAGATGGGTACTGAGCAACTAATGGGCAGGTGGATATGCAGGACAAAGAGATGATTCGCATTCCAGGTGGGACGGAATAGGACAGACAAGATTTCAACACACTTCTCAGAGCAGCATGCAGTCTAAAATTTATGAATTGTTCACATTGTGAATTTTTCATTTAATATTTTCAGACCGCAGTGAATTGCAGGCAACTGGAACTGCATAAAGCAAAGCCATGGATAAGAGAAGACTACTGTGCACCTACCACTGCAAGTCGTTAATTAAGAAATGTGTGGAGGATTTTTAATTCCTGAGCATTTTTAACACTACAACATAAGACAGCCTTCCAGAAAAATCCATCAGGCACACGTATGTAGATCCAGCCTATTAATGAAGAAAGGTCTCACAGACATAACTAAAGCCCTGAAAACATCAGCTGAGAATTAAATTTTCAGAGAACCAGGAAATTCAACACCAACCAAGGTGTAAATCTTTTAAATCAGCTAGTGAAAAAGAGACACATCACCTGCAAAGGTACAGCAACAAAGCTGATAGTTAACACTTGAAGAGAAACTATGGAAACCAAAATCAATGAAACGGCATCATCAAAGTGCTACAAGAAAATTTTTTTAACCTAGATACCTATACCTGGGAGAAAACATCCTTTGAAACTGAAGTGAAATGAAAAGAGTTCCAGATAAACAAAACTGAGAAAATTTGTCACCAGCAGACAGAAGAATTTTAAGTGCCAGAAGTACTATGTGTTCAAAATATATTAGTAATATTAGACATAATATGAAATATAACAATAATTCAATTGAATGTTAATGTATGAAACACTTCCTAAAAGAAAGTTTGTGAAACTGGCTAAAAAAAAAAAAAAAAAAAGCCCAACAATATATATCCTTAAATATAAGGATAATGAGGATTTCATAGTAAAAGAATAAAAATGATACATAATACAAGCACTGCCCAAAAATGCACATGTAGCTATACCAACAGAAGAAAAAACAGACTACACAGCAAGAAGATTAGTAAAGAAAAAAAATGAGATATTCCATTGTGATTAAATGATCCATCCAGCAGAAAGATTTATGCACCTCATAAAATGGCACATGAAATCCAAAAGCAAAATAGCAAATTTTAGCATATTGCTCTTAATAACTACTAAAATGAGAAGCCAATAATATCCCTAAGGATAGAGAGGTTCTGAAGATCAAAATCTTTAAATTTTGACCTCATCAACATATATAACACTGTCTTCAACAACTGGAGAAGATATACTTCTTACCAGAATATGTGAAGCAGTTTTCAAAATTGATAATATATTGTGCCATAAAGGAAGCCTTGACCAGTTTTTAGAGACTGAAATAACTCCATGTGTATTCTCAGACCAAGCAGAATTGTCAGAAACCAATAAAAAAATAAATAAATAGAAAATTCCCCAATATTTGAATCAAAGTTAATGTTGCAAGGAAAATTGATTAAAATCAATTGAATGGAAAGATAATAAACATAAATCATATTGAATCTTCTGGGACACATTTAATGATATGTTAAAATGGAAATTATGGCCTTGAAGGAATATTTAGAAAAAAGAATAAATGCTGATAATCCATAGTCTATGCATCCATCTCAGAATTACCCAATGAAAGTAAAAGGTAAGGAAGAGTAAAATTAAGATCACAAATTGATCACTGAAATACAAAGAGTATATCAGAAAAATATTCAAAATCTAAATATTTTGAAAAGAACTAATAAAACTGTCAACTCCGTGCGAAGACTTTTTTGGTGAGAGGCAGAGACAGAGAAAATCTAAACAAATAATATCAGGAATAAGAAGGTACAAGATATGAAAAAAATTGAACAACTTTGTATCAGTACACATGTAAATTTAGATAAAATGAAAAGATTGCTAATGAAACAGAATTTACTAAACCTGCAGAATGTTTATATGACAGTTTACATGACCTGTGGCATGTTAAACCCAACACAAGAAGAAATAAACAATATAAATATTCCTATAACTATTAAAAATCTGCAACTCTAATGAAAATCTGCAGAGAAAACTGCAGACCAAGATGTGTACACAATTGAATTTTTCCAAATATTTAAAATGATTTAACATCAATATGACAAAGACTGTTCCAGGGAAAAGAAAAAAAGGAAGAAATTTCCCCAACCAAAAATCAGACAAAGAGTCTCACTTTGTAGCCCTGGCTAGAGTGCCATGGCATCCTAGCTCACATCAACCTCAAACTCCTGGGCTCAAGTGAACCTCTTGCCTCAGCCTCTCAAGTAGCTGGGACAACAGGTGAACACCACAACACCTGGCTATTTTTAAAGATGGGGGTCTCACTCTTGCTCAGGCAATCCACTCACCCCAGCCTTCCACAGAATATTTATTTTTTAAACTTGGCAAGCTTTTCCTAAAATTTCTATTAAAATGCAAGCTGCCAAGAAGAGCCAAGACAATCTTTAAAAATCACAAAGTTAGAGGATTTACATTACCAGATATCAAGACCTCTTATAAAGACAGAATATCTGAGTGTGTTGCGTCAGCAAAAATAAATACATGAATGAAAATTACACATAAACATAGACTTCATTAAAGATTCATAATTACATATAGAGACGTCATTAGTGGCAAATGTATCACTCCAGAACAGTTGGAAAAGAATAGGCTTTTCAAATAAATTAAGTTTGGTCATTGTTACTCAATCTGCAGGAACAATTAAACTTGACAACCTACCTCATATAATAAAAAAAATTAAGTATGAAACCATAAAAGGAATAAAAGTGTAAAAGATAAGACTTCTAGAACTTCACATAGGGTATTACCTTCATGACACTAAACTAGGCAAAACAATTATACAGTAATTATAAATAAAAATATTGATAAATTATGCTATATTAAAATAAAAGGTAACCTCCTAAGAAGAGAACAAAAACATTCTCCATAAACTAGGAGAATATATTCACAATATATTTAATAAACAAAAGGCCATATTCAGAATATATGGAGAACTTTCACCAGTCAATATGTAAAGATAACCAGTAGTAAGTGGCCAACAATTCATGCAGTAAATAATGAAGGGTCATTTGCAACCTGTTCTTGAAATAGCATAATTTGTGGTCAATAAACGAGAAAAGTTGCTCAGCCTCATTAACTGCTAGCAAAAGGTAAATTAATCCCACAGTTATTTCCAATTGTATACATATCAATATGGCAGAAATTTATAAGCGAAGCATCAAGCAGAAACAAGGATGAGGAAACCCTATAACTCTCATTATTTCTACTTTGGAAAATTATTTCTGTCCCCTAGTCTTACACTTTCCCCAACAATCACAAATCTAAATTAAAACCCCACAAACGATACATATATATATATTGACTAAAAGTTTACGTAACACTGTAAAGCAGTTTTAATAGCTGTAAACCAGAAATAATACAAATGTCAATAAGAATTGATAAAAGGTAAATGGCTATCCCTAATTCACACAAATGAATCTGAATGAAAGAAGCCAGGTTTAAAAAAGACAGCTCATATTGTATGACTGCATTAAGGCAAAACTAATCTACAGTGAGGGAATTAAGTTCCCTTGGAACAGAGTGGGCAGTGACGTGCACAGCATACAAGGAGAATATGGAGAAAAATTCTTCAAGCTCTGTACTCATTATTTGTGCACATTTCTCCACATATAGTATTATACTTTGACAATAATTATTTTAAAATGTGGATTAAGAATAAAAATTATGTTAAAATTAAAACGTAAAAATTAATTACAAAAGAGAAAGAGGACAGTGTTAGGACTTTGTATGAGAAAGTAAATCTAATTTCTTAACATTTTTAAAATGATTTAAGACTTGAAAACTCTGATAAAATTGTTATTTAAAATGAAATATTATATATTAAATGCAAATAAATTAGAATATTAATTCAATATATCCACAGGGTAACCTGGATTAAATGAGAAAAATCTCAAGTATAGAATTTTATTACTATTAAAAATAGAAAGTTTGCGTGCCTGACAGACCATAAATTTGCATTAACAAACTTAGACTAGTTTGCCTTATCACCGATGGGAAGTACTACTAGCCCCTCAAATAATTTTATGCCAATTAATGTTTTATCTCTTACCTAGAGCTGCTTATCCTTCACTATTCCCAGCTGCTCTAAGTGGCAGCCAACTCGCCTGATCATTTGCATTGAAAACCTGAGCACTTACCCTTGACACTTCTCTCTCTTCTATCGATCCTTCTGCCTTATTTGCTTTCACATCTTTACATTCCAGTGACCAACCTCTCATTCAAGACCACAATTATTCTCTCCTAGAATACAGAAAACAGCCCTTTCACTTCTGTGACACTTTTGAAGTCAGTCAGGCTAGACAAGCTACTAGGTTAGTCAGCGCGCACGTGTGTGTGCGTGTGTGTGTGCACAGCACTAATCATGTTATTCTTTACATCAAAAACTTTAACTCATTTGCTGTCATCTCAAGAATGACTTAGTGTTCTTCAGCTTAGCCTCCAAGGCCATCCAAAATCTAGGCTCGAACTAATTTCCAACAATCACACTATAGTCTAGTAATGCACCAGAACTAACAGCATCTCAGTTTTATGCTTTTTTTGATTATACCATTCCCATCATCCAGAATAGTTCCAGAATAGTTTTTTCCCCATTTTTCTATAATTCTAACTCCTCTACAAGTTTTAAAACTCAATGTGTCATGAAGTGTTTTGCTACTAAGTGAGGTCATAGAATAAGAACTGTTTAAGTGATTTGAAAATTGACCAGAATTTTTAATCACCTGAGGAACTTTTAAAATTAGCCAATACTGAGGTCACATCTGCAGAGACTGTGACAGAGCACAAACAGAGCAAAGTCAATGAATCTTAAAGGAAATCTGGGCCACCAGCTCAACACCTGCTCAGAATACTTTTGGGAACCTAACGGACTAAGATCTAAAGGCACAGAGGATGGCAGGACTGAGTAGAAACTAACGTTCTATCATCTCAGACTGTCCTCATCTCAAAGTAAAAACTGAAGTAACACACATTGTTAGTAGCCACTTCGAATATGGTTGTAAAAGCTCATACCAAACTGACTACCCTATAGATAGCATTTATGAACTCTGGAGAAACTACTAAAACACAAATCTAAAAAATGGGAGGGGACAGTAAGAACATGAGCAGATTCTGAGAGAAACCAACATTTGGCAGAAAGGAAGAACACAGATCCAAAAACATCATAGTAAATAGTTAAAAATAAAAACTGAACAGAAAAATATAGAAAGCAGACCAAAAAAAGCAAACAAGCAAAAATAAAGATATTTTGTACATAGGAAACACCAATTCAAATGTCACTGTCTTCTCATCAGGAACCATGAAGACAAAGAAAATTTTAAACAAAAAAAAAAAAGAAGAAGAAGAAGAACTCACCAAAAAAAAAGAAAAAAGAAAAAACCCTATTAACCAAGAATTCTACATCCTACAAAATTGTTTTCGTGAATGCCGGCTGACTTTCACCTTTTACCTAAGATGCAGAAAGTTGGCAAGAGTGTCACTCCCACCTAAAGACAAGAAAAAATAAGAAAAGTATAATATTTTTTGAATACATCAAAAAGCTGAAGTAATAAAACAACCAATTACTCTGATATCAAAGGAAAGACCAAACCAGCACTGGCTTAACACAGGCTGCAGGAGGAAGAGAAGATCTTAAGAGGATAAAAAGAAATTCATTCCGCTAAACTTTTAAGGAATTGTGAGAGGCTCAGTGTGAGCTAGTGTATAAAAGAACAGAAATCCTAGAACTCGCAGACAGTGCACTCTGCACCCACCTACAGGCTCTTCCCTGTGGACTTTGCCATGCAAAGGACACAGGACAGAGGGGCAGGAAGAAGACAAGAAAGGCTTGGAGTTGCAGGCCAGGGGAGGCACGTGGCAACTCCTGGAATAAGGCACAAAGTACCACGCAGGCTGACAAAGTAAATAAAGGGAAAAGCAAGGAAAAAGCTTTAATTTCCCTGGGGAAGGGGCAGGAAAGACCCTGCATTCAGCCGGTGAGAGGTCTCCTAATGTAGCAGGGAGTGGCAAGATCACGGGAAAAACCTCACCCCTGAGCACCAGAGACAAAGGATCCGCATAAAAGGCTGGACTGGGACAACAGACCATCCCTTCTCTCCCAAACCTAGTAACAATCAAGAGCAATCCACTCCTCGGGGAGAAAACACAAGCATGGAAATAGACCTTCTCTGAGGTTACCTGATATGTATGGCACGCTCTGAAACAGTGTAAGATCCACTATTGAGATAACTGATTAGATAATCAAATAAGAATGATGCACGTCACACTGTTTAGACAGATAGTTGGATGGGAGAGATGGATAGATGGAGAGAGGGGTGAAGAGGAGAGAGATCATAGACACAAATTTGTGCCACAGAAAATATCTTAGAAGAAAATAGAACAAGTTATAAACATTCACTACTTTAGGGAGGGGGCTTGGGAAGAGGTGAATAAGGAGCTTTAATTCATTAGTTTGGTGTTCATTACTATAATACGGAATTATTATTTCAGTATATTTATATTTCAAATATTTTATAGAAGCTAAAATTATTATATAATATGGGAAAGCAAGTATTCTCAAGAGTTACCAGTAAATTTTTAGATAACTATAACCTTTTTTGAAAACAGATTGATAATACACATTAATGATGCCAGAAAAATCCATTTTTTTCTTTTTTGGCATAAATTTTCATCATAGACATATATCCTAAGAAAATAATCTGAAATATGAAAACAATGATGTGCTCAAATATATTTCCAAAGCACTCTGCTAAATTTTTAAAATGTAATTATAATTTTCGAGTCTAGAATAATTCCATTTTTATGGCACCACCACTGAATGGACATGATGTAGCCATTAGAAATTATTGTTACAAAGACTACACAGCAACATGGACAATGAATGTAACATTATTATGTTAATTGCAAAGTGGATATTAGAAGAGGCAAGGCTACAAAATCATCATACGCTAAGGGTCAAACTTATTAAATGTGTGCCCTGGAAAATTCATCTCTCAGCTTCAATTGTTATGTCTATAAAATGAATGTCACAGTACATACATTATGAATTTTTCACTAGAACTGAATGAAAAAATAACTGCAATGCATACTTTAGCCGAGTGTTCAGTATTATTATTACATAATATGCAAATGGAAGTTTATGTACATATAAATGACACTGGAAGGAGTCCAACTAATAAAAATGGATGCACATGGGTTATTGGAATTTTTTTCTTTGCATATATCTTCCAGTTTTTTCATAGTGTAGACTACTGTACTTCATAATTTAAAAGAGGTTATATTCAAAAATATGCTTTCTTAATATCTGAAGTATTTCTATTCAGGACAAATTTACTCAACCTGAAACTATTATCCATACTTGGAATTTTCCTTCAGTGTCCTTTCAAATGCCTAATGTCATACGAAATAAAAATTATTTCTATATTCTACTTACACTTGAACATTAGTTGCCTATAAATTTATCTCTTAATAAAGTTCTTTTTTATTGAAATACTTAAAGCTTTTGGAGAAAAATTTTTACATTCCATGAACGTATCCGCACGCACAACCTTCATCTAGGAAAAACCATGCTCCAGTCATCTGAAAATTGATAGAAAGACTCTATCAAGTGCAGCGGTGGACCATGTTCCTAAGTGAAGAACTTCAGCTTATTTTGGAGCCAAAGATTTGTAGGGCCACCAGACAAATCCCTGCCACACCTGTGATTGATGACATTGCCCCAGATCTGGAGAGTGTGACTTTATTCAAATATATCCCTGGACTTCTGACAACACCCAAATCTATACCATTCCAAATGAAGGCTTGGAGAAGCAATTTTCAGGTGAACTGAAGGAGAAAATCACATGTTTGCACCAAGGGAGGCAGCAAATTTATGAAAACAATATGGGTGAAATGACAGGTTATAGAACGATTTTGGTACATCTGCTATGTGAACTCTCACTCAGCAGGGACTGTGAGGACAGAATGAGGAGAGAAAAATAAAAACTCAATACTTACCTATAAAACTAAAATTGATCTAAATAGTTAGAAATTTGGAACAGAGTTATGGGGGGGTTATGTGTTTTTGTGTTTATGTGAATGTATATGTATACACATCCCCCTCCAAACAAATTAAGGAAAAAATTACTTTGTTTTTATTTGAGTTCAAATAGACACCGAAAATGTTAACTGTATGTATGACTGAAAAAAGCACCTGCAGATTCATACTTGATAAAAATAAACTTTACAGGTTGACTGTTAAAATATCCAAGGAGTTTCAGCAAACAGATGAATTACTGGTACTTTTTTCAAAAGTGATTCCTTCTAATAATATGTCCTAATATAGAAATACTCTGTCTCTTTGGGTCTTTCTCATACCTAGGCAAAGTTCTTTTATCCATCATTTCTGGCAAGGCTGTTTTTCTACTACCATCCCCTCCCCTTTAAAAATCATTCTACATGAATGGATCAGCAAGCTGTGGTATATGTATACCACGGAGTACTATTCAGCCATTAAAAAGATGGAGACTTTACAGCTTTTACATGTACCTGCATGGAGTTGAAATACATCCTTCTTAGTAAAATACCGTAAGAATGGAAAAATAAATATCTAATGTACTCCATACTAATATGAAACCAATATATAAACAATTACATGCTCCCATGAAAAATAAAACACAAATACAGTCCAGTGCAGGGGCAGGAGGAGGAGGAGGGAGTGGAAAGGACAAACGGCAGAAGAAGGGAGGGCAGGAGGCAGATTTCACCTAATGTGTATATAGTGAGCATATATAACAGGCCCCTGGTGATGGGCTCTTTACAACTGGAACTCGACCACAGAAGTGAAAATATGTAACCCCAAAATTTGTACCCTCATATTAATGCGAAATAAAAAAAATGTTCTACAGATGTCCCACATGTATATATAAAATGTTTAATGGCACTATAGTACTTCTTAGAAATGAATGTTTGCAGTTGTGGTTTCATTTTATAGCAAGAACTTGCTCTAATCTTCCTACTTACACATTCCAACCAGCAAAGCTAAATTGTAGGGGAGTATTAATCTCTAACCCGCTTCTGTAAGTCACAGGTCAATCAAGTTGATAGCCTGCAGTAGGCAAAAGGGTTATACCATTGTAAGAGCAAATTAGCAGAAACTTAAAACCCAAAAATGAAAGTTTGGCCTATTTGCCCTTGTTAGCCTACTTTTATTTATTTACACAAAAATTCACTTACTGTACAAAGATAGGTATATGGGGGAATAGAGGATATGTTCGACACAGTGGACCCTCAGAAGCATTCCAAATAGCCGCTAATGAGGCTGCAGGTCAATATGTTTTCCTTCAATCATTTCGTGAAACACTCTACATTCACTAGGAAAAACAGGCTCATGTGCCTATGAGATTTAAGAAAAGCAAATTGTGTGGTATACATTAAAAAACTTATGTAAAATAACTATAATGTTGGGTATTTATTTTTGTGCAAGTTTAAATGCATTAAAAAAAATGTCAGTAAGCATGTACACCCGGTTGACGGTGGCAGAGGCTATGCACAAGAAACAAGCCTTGTGCATCTGTGCATCTGTGTCAG
Source organism: Otolemur garnettii (assembly GCF_000181295.1). Taxonomy (NCBI): domain Eukaryota; kingdom Metazoa; phylum Chordata; class Mammalia; order Primates; family Galagidae; genus Otolemur; species Otolemur garnettii. The sequence continues at coordinate 7,925,942 of NW_003852442.1, forward strand.
AATTCTTTACTCTGTATTTTTCTGTCTTGTTTGTTTCTTTAATCTTTGTGTTACTGAAAATAAACTGTTATAAAGGAAAGAAAAGAAAAAAACTGTTATATATTTCCAGTGAGAAGCATTTATGAATACAAGAAACTAAATAGCAATATACAAATAAAATGCAAACAATTAGTTTTAACATTCAATAAAAGGTTTCAGATAATAAATTAATTTGTAGTTTAAAACGTATAAGCTCTAAGTTCAAAACTCTGAAGAAATTGGGAACAATTTAAAATTAACATAGTAGCTATTCAATAATTTCTTGAATGGCAGTAAATTGTCATGAGACCCTGGATAAGTTACACATCTGAAGCTGAGTTTCTTATTTGTCAAATAAACTAGTTTTTGTAGATGATTTTTAAAATTCCATTAAGATATAAAAATCTTCACTTGCCAGATCATATAATTTCTTATGCCAATATATTAATTTTAATTTGTAAGAGATTTTCTGGAATTTTCAGTTTTCAAAAATGTCTCAAGATTTACAGAAGTAAATATAAAATTGTTTGATTTCTCCTAATATCTAATTTAGAAAATATGACCCTTCTATGGATGCCTTCTACTGGCAAGGTGTATACTAACAATTTTCCCCAAGGCATTCATTTCAGGTCCAATAACTTAGAAAACAACTCTGACAGCTGCCACCAGAAGGAGGCCTAGGAATTACCACTCTAGAATTGATTTTAGTTTTAATAAAGCAAACCACAACATTAAGTGAGCAGAAAACTTCAAAATCTATTGTTCTGTATCAGCGGTTCTCAACCTGTGGGTCATAACCCCTTTGGGGGTTGAATGACCCTTTCACAAGGATCACCTAAATATATCCTGCATATCAGATATTTATGTTACAATTCATAACAGTAAGCAAAATTACAGTTATGAAGTAGCAATGAAAATAATTTTATGGTTGGGGGTCACCACAACATGAGGAACTGTATTAAAGGGTCACAGCATTAGGAAGGTTGAGAACCACTGGTCTATATTAAAATGTTAAGAGGAAGGAATGTTTCCCCAAAGGAAAGTATTTCTTCAATAACAGGATTAGTTTTTTAAAATAATGTAGCAATAAATATCACATTTAGAATTATAAATGAGAACCTATAAAAGGAAAGCAAGATACTATATAAGGTAATTGCCAAATTTGTGCATTGTAGCTGATTTTTTGCAAAAATAGAAATAAGTTGTAACTGCAAAAAAGACTGCTTTTTAAAAAAAAATCAGAGAAAAGTATACAAATGAAAGTAAAAATTACACATAAAATGTATCTGTGTCCCCACAAAATTCATATGCTAGTCCTAATCACCAAAGTGACTGTATTAGAAGGTGGAGCCTTTGTGAGCCTGCTCACCCCGCGCCCTCCACTATGTTAAGGATACAGCAAGAAAGTGCTGTTTACGACAAGGCAAGCCTTCATCAAACACAGAATCTGCCAGTACTTCATCCTGGACATGACATCATAACATCTGGAACTGTGAGAAATAAAGTACCACTGTGTTTTTTTTATTTCACATTACTATGAGGCATATATAGATGATTAGGTTACTTTGTTTGTATTTGTTGGGTAAAGTCCAAGTTGTAGTTGAGCCCTTTACCTACCTGGTGTAGGGGTATACATTGTGTCCAATAGGTTGAGAGCTTGCCAATCCCCCTCCCTGATTCCCCATCCTTGATTTCCCCTCCTGCCTCCCCCCTCTTGAATTAAATTATGTTTTTCTCTACTGTGGGTGTGCACTTGTTCATCTACTGGTTTCACATTAGTATTGCATACACTGGATACTTGCTTTTCCATTCTTGTGATACTTTACTAAGGGGAATGTTCTTCAACTCCATCCAAGTTAATACAAAAAATAAAAAGTCTCCATCTTTCTATGGCTCACTAATATTCCATGGTATACATATACCACAGTTCATTAATCCATTCATGGGGTGATGGGTACTTGGTTTGATTCTACATCTTGGCAATTGTGAACTGAGCTGTGGTAAACACCCTAGCATAAATGTCCTCATGGTAAAATGCTTTCTTTTTCTTCTGAGAAGATACAATGGGATTGTGGGGTCAAATGGGAGGTCTACTTTTAGCTCTTTGAGGATTTTCTATACTTCCTTCCAAAGAGATTGTACTAGTATGCAGTCCCACAAACAGTGTAAAAATGTTCCTTTCTCTCTACAACCACCCCAGTATCTGTGGCTTTGATGTGGGCTATCTTTACTAGATAACTCAGGTGGTTTTGGTTGCATTTCTCTGATGACTGTGGACGATGAGCATTTATTCTCATGTTAGTTGGCCATTCATCTGTTTTCTTCAAAGAAAGTTCTGTTCATGTCTCTTGTCCATCATAAATGGGATTGTTTGCTCTTTTTTTGTTGATAAATTTGAATTCTCTGTAGATTCTGGTTACCAGCCCTTTGTCAGATTCGTAACATGCAAATACCTTTTTCCATTCTGAAGGTTGTCTGCTAGTTTTAACTGCCGTGTCCTTAGCTGTGCAGCTTTTTAGCTTGATTAAGTGCCATTTATTTATTTTTATTGTTACTGTGATTGTCAATGAGGTCTCCTTCATGAAATATTTCCCCAGGCTGATATTATCAAGAGTTTTTCCCCACACTGTCTTCTAGAGTTTTTATCCTTCATGTCTTACATTTAAATCTTTTATCCATCAGGAGTCAGTTTTTGTAAATAGTGAGAGGTGTGGGTACCGTTTCAGCCTTTTACATGGGGTGATCCAGTTCTTCCACCACCATTTATTGAATAACAATTCTTTTCCCCAGTGTAAGCTTTTGTTTGGTTTATCAAAGATCAGATGGCTGGTTTTATCTCAAGGCTTTCTATTCTGTTCCCCAGACCAATGTCTCTATTTTTGTGCTAATATTGTGCTGTTTTGATCACTATAGACTTTTAGTATAACCTGAAGTCTGGTAAAGTGATGCCTCCAAATTTGTTTTTATTTCTAAGAACTGTGTTGACTATACAGTACTTTTTTCTGGTTCCATACAAAACAAAGAACTATTTGTTTAAGTTCTTCAAAGTATGGCGTTGGTATTTAATGGGGATTGCATTAAATCTGTAGATCACTTTGAGTTGTACAGACATTTTAATTGTTGATTCTTACCAGCCAAGACATGGTATGTTCTTCCATTTCTTAATGTCTTCTGCTATTTCTTTTCTTAGGGTTTCATAATCTCTCTGTACAGATCCTTCACCTCCTTTGTTATATTCCCAGGTATTTCATTTTTTGAAGCTACTGGGAAAGGTATTATGTCCTTGATTGGACTCTAAGCTTGATTGTTACTGATGTATACAAAGGCTACTGATTTGTAGACACTGATTTTAAATCCTGAGCTGTTATTGTATTTCGTTATCACTCCAAGAGCCCTGTGGTTCAGTCTCTGGGGTTTTCTAAGTATAAAATCATATTATTAGCAAAGAGCTAATGAGCAAAGAGTTTGACCTCCTGTGTCCCCATTTGGATACCCTTGATATCCTTCTCTTGCCTGACTGCACTGGCTAGAACTTCCAGCACCGTGTTGAATGGTAGTGGCAACAGTGGACTTCCTTGTCTGATGCCAGTTCTAACTATAACTTCCACTGTTTATAAACCGCCCAGCTTATGAGATTTTGTCATAGCAGCTCAAACAGACTAACATCATTACCCAACTACTGCTAACATTTTATATCCTTCTAATCATTTTTCCCCAAAGCATATACATATGCTTTACATGACTGAATGTAATATTTTATAATCTTTCACAGCAAATTATAACTATATGAAAATATAATAATCTGTGTTATATTCAACTTTCTTCTATGGGTAAATTTTCATTACTGAAATATGTTACAGTGAAATATCCAGAAAATACCTGCTTTCATAATTGTTCAAAATTTCCAGTTAAGATTCTAAAAAGTTAAACAGAAATTACACCAAAATGAGATTGCTGTAATTTCCTATAGCAAAGCTACAGGAAACACAAACTGAAAAGCAAGGAAGTTTCATAGACGGTTCCATTCAGACATTCCAGAGGGATGGTGTGTCCTTCCAGAGGGGTGGGAAAGAAGCACGCACAGGTTCCTGTAACCTACTCTGCTATCAGCCCTCGAGGAAGTGTCAGGATTTCAAGAAAGAGAGCAAAAGAGAGAGTAAGTTTCTATATAGGAAAAGTTGATCAATTTTATTTTTAAAGATTTTTGAGATATAATTAATATATGAAAATGCACATATTTAATGTGTACCTTTTGATGAAGTTGAACATATGTATACACCATGATTGCATTACTGCAATTAAGTACTAAACACATCTATCACCTCACAAAAATTCTATTCTTTGTGGGGTTTTGTTTGCATGTGTTTTGATTTTGTGGTAAGAACAACTTACATGAAATTTATCCTCTTAACATTTTAAAGTACACGATGCTGCAGAGAGTGCCAAAAAAATGTATTTTAAAGAAATAAATTTTTAGGAAAATGTATTTTTAAGAAAAAACTTAAGGGAAACACTATTAAAATTGTAATGCTCAAGTCATATTTGACTTTTGCAATTACAAGAGGTGCTCAAATGTGACTTGTATCATCTTTTGTTATCAGTATATATATTGAGTACAATTTTGATAATTTTTTTGCCTTTCTTAAAATGTGTCTACATTCTCTTGGCCCCCTCTGTATGTTAACTGTAGGCCCTGTGCTGTACAGCCGGTCTCTACACCTTACTCATCTTGCCTAACAGCTTCCTATTTCCCCTTGCCCCCCAGCCTGCGACAACCACCACTCTATTCTTTGCTTCTAAGAGTCTGGCTGTGTTAGATCCCACATATGAAAAGAATCATGTAGCGTTTTTCCTTCTAGGTTATCCCCTTAGTAGAGTGCCCTCTGAGTTCATCCATATTGTAACAAACAGTAGGATTTCCTTTTGCTAAAGCTAAATAATACTCCATTACATACATATATTACACTTTCCTTACTCACTTGTCAATGGACATCTGGGTTGTTTCTCTATCTTGGCTGTTATGAATAACGCTTCAGTGAACACGGGGGTACAGGTATCTCTTCAAGATCCTGATTCCACTAGATTTCAATTCTTTTAGATATATACCCACAAACGGGATTGCTGGATCATATAGTAATTCTATTTTTAATTTTATAAAACAGAAAAAGTAAAGAGCAAAATAATCTCACTGTTGAGAATAAAAAGTGTCAAGGGCAGCCAAAGTGAGAATGCTTATGAACATGTAAATGAGACATGCTCTCCAAGGGGATAAACCGTGTCATAAGAGGGAAATAAATCACTCGAAAGAGGAAAAATAAAAATTTCAAAGCGAAGAACTCATGGAAAATTTATTTACCTTGTGTGAATACATACCTTTGCCTTATTTGGTGAATAAAGGAAATTAAAACTCTAACTATGCAATAATAATCTATAATTAAAAATCACTTTATATAAAATGAAATTTAAACAAGATCTTGTGAAGTATTGATAGTAAATGTTTGCTATCAATTTCGTTCTTTCTACTAGAAGTCTCATGGGCCCATAGAGCTTCTTTCTGGAAGAACTGAAACTAAGAAAACATTAATAAATATTTTTTCTTAAAGTGTTTAAAAACTTTTATCTGGGTAAAATCAGGAAAAAATGTAAAGAAAATATATAAAATGTATAAAGCCACAAAAGCTCTATAAAGCCAGCACTTCCAAATTTATCATAACAAAACATCCTGAACTCCATCTGTGAACCTCATAATGCCTCCACATAAGATCATTAATACATACCGCCATCAGGTAGAAGAAACAGACAATAGATTTAAGTATAGAAAAAAACCTTTAAGTGTCTGACCTAACATCTTTTACGGCACCTTTTTTCCACAGTCTTGAGAAGAAATGAAAACTTCCGAAACAAAGACAGTTCAAAATACCTCTCTGAACTGTCTATGTAGTGCCACCTCAACTCATCACCCAGACACAAAGGAGACGTAGACACAAAAGCTGTGACTAGCAGTGATAGGAAATAAACTAAGGCAGATTGTACAGGAGGGCTTCTGAAGTGTATTCTAACAATTTTGAAGAAATAATGTCTCAATTGTTCTTGTGCCCAGGAACAATCTCATTGAAGATGAAGTTTTTCTGTGTCTGACAGCTCTTAAAAAAAAATGAAACTTCTTTTTCTTCAAGTACATCTAAAACTAGCTGGGTTTTAGGCTGAGGCTGCAAAAGTAACTATAAGAGACTTCAAAGACAATCATCTCTTACATGGTCTTTTCCATTCCTCTTCTTTATTATCTCAAAAATGTCTTAAGGAATTTTTTTTTAATAATTAAATAATTGCAAATAATTTCAGCCATAACTAAATTTCCGTTTTGCCAAATAAGCTTGGACAGTTATCTGAAAACCATGGAGAAAATAATGAAGCTAATAGCAATATTGTGACCCCTAGGAACATTTCTTTTTAATTATTAGCATTAGCCTCCTGTTACTAACGTATTATTGAAGAAAACTGAAAAGAATTTGTTCATTTGTTACTATAGTATTATTGTTACTTCATTTGTTACTATCATATTATTGAAGAAAATTGCTCTTCCTTTTCATTTTTAGGAAAATAAAAAAAGTTTCCATAAAACATGAAAATTAAAAACCACGAAATAAGTCAAAACCATATATATCTTTATTGACATTACTCTTACTTTCTTAACTTTTATTTAGATTAATAAATGTTGGTTAAAAAGAAACATTCTTGCCTTTGTGGAGTAAAATGAATCTGAGTGTATTATGTTCAGGAAAATAGAAATAGCTCTACCTCAAATGCCATAAACTTTCTTTCAAAAATATTAAATTTAAATAGATTTCCCAATAGATAATTAACAAAGAAAAGACTTGCAAAATATGAAATTAGTTCTTCACTTACGTCTCTCTCAAGGATGTTTCAATTTTAACATATTTAAACTTTATAAAAGATATTTTGTTAAAAAAAAAGTCAAATAGTCACTTCTGTTATGAGGATCTTCAAGTAATTTGCATATTAGTTTTTATCATTATTAATTGATTTCTTTCAACAATGTCTTAGTTTCTTATTTCTGCCACAATGAAATACCACTAACTTAGTGGCTTGAAACAACACAAATTTATTAACTTATGGTTCTGAAAGTTTAAAAGGTCCTGATATAACAAAATGCCTAACACTGGATAATTTAGAAAGAACAGAAATTTAATTTTTCATAGTTCTAGAGGCTAGAAAGTCCAAGATCAAGGTGCTGGGAAGTTCAGCTGTCTGGAAAGGGCTGGTCCCTGCTTCCAGGATGGCACCCTGGAAAGGGCTGGTCCCTGCTTCCAGGATGGCACCCTGACACTGCGTCCTTCACAGAGAACGCCGTACCCTCACATGGCAAAAGGGAGGGAAGGGTAAAAAGGGACCAAACTCCTTCTGTCAAGCCCTTTTAAAATGGAATAATCTATTTATGAGGACAAAGCCCTCAGTTTTTATGATACTTTTATGGTCTCTTGATCCGATATAATAAAATGTCTACCCTACCTCAAAATTTCCCTTTACATATTTTTAGCTATTATGTAATTTTATGGGATGTATTTTGGTAAATTAGATGCAATGGTAACAGTTTATTTTCAGAAAACTAATCAATGATACCCCCCGCCAAGACATTCCACTCGTGTTATTAACAAATTGCTTATATCTTCTAGTGCCTGATTCCACATGTTCTTGAGCATTGAGTTGTCAGTCCCTTGCTACTCATGCTACTTGTTTTAATAATTTGGTGTTCAAAGAATGTTTTGAAATTGCTTATAGCCATAACATATTATTTCTTCTTGAAAAACCTTGGTTAAAAATATTTGGAAGCCCTCACTCCACCCTTGACACATGGACACAAAGAGATATGCACAAAAGCAATATGTAAACACAAACACACGTCTGTTTTTTAATTGTAATGCCATTAAAAATATAAATTTCAGAAGTACGATTCATGGTAATTTTGACCATTTCCCTCTAGAAACAAAGCAGTGCTTTATTTTCTTCATATCCTCCTTCTGTGGTTCATGGCCATCTTACTCAACTGTGTCATTAGTTCTTACAGTTTAATGTATAGATTTTTACGAGGTTTCTGTATATAAAACAAAATCAACTACAAACCAGAGCCAGCCAGTTTACCCTTTTAATTAGCTGTAATTCTCATTTATATTTTCTTTTGTGTGTTGAATTTGCCAAAATGTTACATAATATTTATGAAATATTCTATATTTTGACTATAATGGTATACATTTTAGTTTAGGGGTCAAACATTTGAGCAAGATGGCCAAACAGAAACCCCCAGTGATGATCCCTCCACACAAACACCAAATTCAACAACTATCCCAGCAAGGAAGCAAACACCTTCAGAAGAACCAGAAATCAGATGAGCTATCACACCACCTGGTTTTAACATTTTATCAAGAAAAGAGACACTGAATAGGGCAGAAAAGACAATCTTAGATTGCCTACACCACCCTTCCCTCATCCTCAGGCAGTGCCACCCCACAGGCAGAGTGGAGAGAAACTGCCAAGCATGCACAGTGGAGAGATAATTGGGTAGAATTAAGTGATTGTGAGACTCTGCATCGAAACTCTGGCACAAGGGAATATAGCACAGGGCAGAATTCTGCCAAAGGAAGTATTTAGACCAGCCAAGTCAAAGGGTAATCCTCTGCCCCAAACCCAAGGTCTAACTAGCCCCACCACCAGATGACAAAATGCAGCATGGGACCTTGATTAAATTCCTAAGGCAGCTGGGCCACAAAGGCAGCAGTCCTTGGGCAACTGCTATGACTGTGCTGCCTCAGAGCCAGTGGACTTGGGATACATGGGACCTACTGAGATATCAGCTATTGGTGGCCAAACCACTGCCTGTGTCACACCTCCCCCAACTACAGGCAGAACAGCTCAGTGTCTTCTTCCACTTGGGAAAAGGAAAAGGAAGCATTCAGAGGATTTAGATACAACAAAAAGTTAAAAAGCAGGGGAGGATAAAGGGCAGCATTTCTGTTAGATTCATCTTTGCTTATTGTTTGTTTATAAACAGACTTGTCATTATGTGTAAAACGATTATAAAAAAAATTTTATAAGCTTCATAGTAACCTCAAATCAAAAACCTACAAAAGATACACAGAAAATAAAAGGTAAGAAAGTAGGAACAAAGACAGGTAGAAAGAAAAAAAAAAAACAGAAATCAAATAACAACAGGGCAGTACTATGTCCTCACCCCTCAATTATAACATTGAATGTAAAGAGACTAAACTTTCCAAACAAAAGACACAGGGTGGTTGAATGGATTAAAAAACAAGAGCCAACAACATGTTGTCTGCAAGAAACCCGCTTCACCTATGAAGACACACACAGACTGAAAATAAAGGGATGGAAAAGATATTTCACATAAATAAATGGAAACCAAAAAGAGCATGAGTAGCCCACTTATGCCAATAAATAGATTTAAAGACAAAAACTATACAAAGAGACAAAGGTTATTATATAATGATAAAGGGATCAATTCAGTAACAGGATATAACTATTCTACATATATATGAACTCAACACTGGAACACCCAGATAAATAAAGCAAATATTATCAGAGCTAAAGACAGAGATACACCCCAATAAAATAATCACTGGAGATGTCAACATTCCACTTTCAGCATTGGACAGATCATACAGACAGAAAATAAATAAAGACACTGGACGCAATGTGCGCTATAGACCAAAAGGGCCTAACAGAGATTTTCAGAATGTTTCACTGAACGTGCAGAATACATGTTCTTTTCCTTAGCTCCTGGATCATTCTGAAGGATACAAAATGTTAGGCCACAAAGGAAGTCTATGTTGAAATCATACCAAGTATTTTCTCAGAACACAATGGAATAAACCTAGAAATGAACAAGAGTAACACTGGAAAATATACAAACGTGGAAATCTAACAATATGCCCCTGAATGAACAGTGGGTCAATGACGAGATTAAGAAAGAAATTAAAAAATTTCTCAAAACAAATGAAAATGGAAAGACAGCATCAAAACCTATGGGATACAACAAAACTAGTAATTAAAGGAAAGTTTATAGTAATAAGTGCCTACCTCAAAAAATAAGAAAAGCTTCAAATAAACAACATAAGGATGTTTCTCAAATAACTAGAAAAACCAAACCCAAAATTACTAGAAAATAAATAATAAAGATCAGAACAGAAATAAAGTTGAAGCCCAAAACACCAATTCAAAAAATCAAAGAAATAAAAATTGGTTTTATGAAAAGTTAAACAAAATTGACACATCTTTAACCAGACTAAGAAAAAGAAGACCCAAATAAATAAAATCAGAGATGAATACAAAGCATTGTAAATACTGCAGAAATCAAAAGGATCATGAGAGACGACTATGAGCAATATATGTCAATAAATTATAATACCTAGGAGAAATGAATAGGATTCTAGACAGATACAATCAAGATTGAACCAGAAAGAAATCTAAAACCTGAATAAATCAATAACAAGTAATGAGACAGAAACAGTAATAAAAAGTGTTCCATCAGAGAAAATCCCAGGACCCAAGAGTTACACTGCTGAATTCTACCAAGAATTCAAAGAATGAACATCAATACTACTTAAACTATTCTATAAAAACTGAAAAGGAGGGAACAGAACTCATTCTATGAGACTTGTATCACCTTGATACCAAAAACAGACAAATTCACAACAAAAAAAAGAAAACTACAGGCCAACATCTCTGATGATCGCAGATGCAACAAATACTCAACAAAACATGGCAAGCCAAATTCAACAATTTATCAAAAAGATTATTCATCATGATCAAGTGGGATTCATTCCAGGAATTCAAGGATGGCTCAACATATGTGAATCAATGTGATACGTTGCATCAACAGAATCAAGGACAAAAACCAAATGATCATTTCAGTTGATGCTGGTAAAGCTTTTGATAAAATTTGGCATTCCTTCATAATAAAAACTCAAAACTGGGTATAAAAATAACTTCCCTCCACATGACAAAAGCCATATGTGAAATACCCACAGTATCATAATGAATGGGGAAAACCTGAAAGTCTTTTTTCTAAGATCTGGAACAAGGCAAGGATGCTTACTTTCATGACTATCATTCAACACAGTACTAGAAGTTCTAGCTAAAGCAATCAGACAAGAGAATAAACTGAAGACTAACCAAATTGAAAGGAAGAAGTAAAATTATCCTTGTTTGCATATGATATGATCTTATAACTGGAGTTACCTAAAGACTCCACACAAAAAAACTGATAAACACACTCAATAAAGTTGCAGGATTAAAAAAAAAATCAACATACAAAAATTAGTAGCATCTCCTTTTCCTTTTAAACTCCAGATTAATATGAGGGTACAATTGTTTAGGTTACATCGCTTTCGTTTCTTTTTTTTTTTTCTAGACAGAGCCTCAAGCTGTCCCTCTTGGTAGAGTGCTGTGGCATCACAGCTCACAGCAACCTCCAATTCCTGGGCTCAAGAGAGTCTCCCGCCTCAGCCTCCCCAGTAGCTGGGACCACAGGCGCCCACCACAACACCTGGCTATTTTTTGGTCGCAGCCGTCATTGTTGTTTGGCGGGCCCGGGCTGGATTCAAACCCGCCACCTTGGGTGTATGTGGCTGGCGCCTTAGCCACTTGAGCCACAGGGGCGGAGGTAAACTTCAACTTGTAGTTAAGCCCTTCACTGGGGGGCATGCTGAACACCCTCACACCGTGTACACTAGGTGAGAACCTGCCAATCACCCTCCTTCTTTTCCTTGCCCTTTTCCTCCTCTCCCATCCCCCTCACTAGAATATACTTGTGTTTTTCTTTTGTGTAGGCATATAGTGGTTTATGTATTGACTTCATATTAGTATTCAGCACACTGGATACTTGTTTTTCCATTCTTGTGATGCTTTAATAAGAAGAATGTGTTTCAACTCCATAGTAGCATTCCTATATGCCAACAGTAAATGATATGAACAGGAAACTAAGAAAGTAATCCCATTCCCAATAACTACAAATAAAATACCTAAGAGTGGTCATAACAAAAGAAATGAAAGACCTTTATAATGAAAACTAGAAAATATTAATAGAGGAAATTGAAGAGGACACAAAAAAAATGGAGAAGTATTTCATCCTCATGGAATGGAAGAATCAATATTGTTAAAATGTCCATAGTACCCAAACCAACCTACATATTCAATTTGCAATCCCCATCAAAATACCAATGATATTCTTACAGAATTAGAAAAAACAATCCTAAAATTAAAAGACCCAGAATAGCCAAAGCCACCCAGAGCAAAAAGAACAAAACTGAAAAGATCACATTACCTGACTTTGAATTATACCACAGAGTTGTAGTAACAAAACCAACAAGGTACAGGCATTAAAAAAAAAAACCAGACACACAGACCAATGGAACAGAATAGAAAACCCAGAAATAAATCCACACATCTCTAGTGACGTTATCTTTGACAAAGTCACCAAGAGCATACAGTGGGGAAAGGACAGTCTCTTCAATAAATGGTGCTGTGAAAACTTGATATCCATATATAGAAGAATGAAGCTAGACCCTTACCTCATATCATATAAAAAATAAATAAATAAATGGATTCAACACTTAAATACAAGACCTGAAACTATAAACTACTACAGGATACCATTGGGGAAATGCTTCAGGACATTGGTCCGGCAGGGACTTCTTGAGGAATACCCGCAAACCACAGGCAACAAACAAAATGGGACAAATGAAATCATATCAAGTTAAAAAGCTTATGCATACCAAAGGAAACAACCAACAAAGTAAAGAGACAACCTACAGAATGGAAGAAAATATCTGCAAACTACCTATCTGACAAAGAATTAACAACTAGAATGTATAGGGAGCTCCAGTAACTAAAAAAAATAATAATAATATAAAAAATAAATTAATCCAATGTTAGAAATGGGCTAAAGATCTAAATAGGCTTTCCTCAAAGGTAACACACAAATGGCTAACAGGTATATGAAAAATGCTTAGCATCATTAGTCTTCAGAGAAATGAAAATCTAAACTATGATGAGACATCTCATCCCAGTTACAATGGCTTTTATCAAAAAGGCAATACAAATGCTGGCATGGCTGTGGATAAATGGGAACATCTGTTGGCTGTTTGTGGAAATGTAAATTAGTGCAACTACTATGGAGAACAGTATGGAGGTACCACAAAAAACTAAAAATAGAACTACTATATAACCCAGCCATCCCACTGCTGGGTAAAGAGCCAAAGGAGGGGAATTCGGCACACTGAAAAGATGTCTACACGTCCACGTTTACTGCAGCACTATTCATTACAGCCAAAATGCGGAATCAACCTAAGTGTTCATCAACACATGAGGGATGTGTTACATCTGCACAACAGAGTATCATTCAGCCATAATGAAATCTTGTCACTTGCAACAATATGGATGGAACTGAAGCACATTGTGTTACCTGAAATAAGCCAAGCAAAGAAAGGCAAGTATCACATTCTCTCTCATATGTGGGAGCTAAATATGAAAATAAATGATCTTATCATTATCTCTGCTAATGATAGTTAGCAGCGACAGGAAGGGTAACATAGATGGGAGGATAAAGTGAGGATGGTTATGGGGTGCAAAAATATAGTTAGATAGAATAAACATATTTGATAGAACAAAGTGACTATAATCAATAAGTTAGGGTGTATTTTAAAATAAATAAAGGAGAACTGGAATGTTCCTAACACAATGAAATGATAAATGCCTAAGGTGATATGTCCCCCAAGTACCCTGATTTTATTAAATCACATTGTGTGCCTGTATCAAAACATCACATGTACCCCATAAATATATACAACTATTATGTACCCATAATAATTACAAATAAAAAATGTTGATGTCTATATAAGGACTGGTATTGTACATATGTATTATAAAATAAGGGCTATATATTATTGGCAAATGAAGGCCTTTTCTTCAAATATGTGGCCATTACTTTGTATCTTTCCAATTTACAAATATGAAAAAAAATGGGAAATAAATTTCTATTATAAAATGACAGCATAAGAACAATTACAAATGACCAGAAAGGGTTGGTCTTAGTATGGCTGAGCAGGGCCAGCTGGGGCATACGCCTCTCTAAATAAACTTTCCAGCTGTCATTAGGGTCCAGCCTAATGTTTTGGAAATGTCATCCCAACAGTGCCAGAGCTACTGATCTTTCAAAGAGATCTTAAAATATGGATTTTTATGTGAAAATATTTGAATTGTTATTATTGCCACAGGTAAAAAATTACAAACAAAAAGCAACAACAAAATAAAGCAAACAATCTTGACACAAACTAAACCAGGTATATGGATGTAACTTGCAGGACAATGGACTGCCACCTCTACTCTGTTCTAGGGTTGACAATCATGCCATCAGAATAGGATACAATAAGGAAGGCATAGGTGATGGATGTGTTAATCAGTACAATGTAAGCATTTCACATTGAATCAGTACACTGAACCCCATAAATCCATCAATGTACACAGTTATGATTTAATTAAAAAAAAAAAAAGGTATATGTCAGGGGTCCTCAAACTTTTTAAACAGGGGGCCAGTTCACTGTCCCTCAGACCGTTGGAGGACTAGACTGCAGGCCCCAGGACCAGCCAGCTGCTAAGCAGGACAGGCAGCGGCAGCAAAAACACCCGGTGGGCTGGATCAATGTCCTCAGTGGGCTGCATGTGGCCCACGGGCTATCGTTTGAGGACACTGGGTATACGTTCTTCTAGGTTTACAAAGAATTGTTAATGACAGAGAATGAATTTAAATTAATTTATTTTGACATTTTCCTCATTTTTCTACTAATATAAGAACATTTAAATGTATTTGCTTATTTCAATGTTTCCTTTATTTGAGAGTTTAATTGAACTTAGCCATGGCAAACTTATTTTTGAAACACTAATTTCTTTCCCTTTTTTTTTTTTTTTTTTTGAGACACCTCTGGCACCCTGAGCAGAGTGCTGTGGCATCATAGCCTCCAGCAACCTCAAGCTGTTGTGCTCATGAGATCATCTTGCCTCGGTTTTTCTGATTTTAGTAGAGACAGGGTCTTGCTCTTCTCAGGCTAGTCTCAAACTCCGAAGCTCAAGCAGTTCACCCAGCTTGGCCTTCCAGAGTGCCAGGATTATAGACATGAGCCACCACACCCAGTCTAACACTGCTAATTTCTCATATCTTCTTTAGAATTTGTAACATACATATAACCATAAGGAAAGCTGGACTGAAAAACAGGACACACACCCACACACACACACACACACATATATATATATGATTAGTCAAGCTTCACAACATAAATAGGGAAGCTTACAGAAGGCTTGTCTGTAATAGTATTAAAGAGTACCAGGATAACAAAAGCTAACATTAAGCTCCTTTGGTGTACTTGGCATGACACTGACTACTGTATGCACTATCTCACATACTAGGGGGAAATACTGCTCCTCAGATCTGGAATCTGAAACTAAGCTGAACTTCACACTCTATTCCTGACTAATGATTGCTTCACCACTGATCCATGGATCCTAAAGGAGTTATAGGCATAGCTCTATTGTTTTCCTTAGAAATATACTGGCATTAAAGTTATATATCAGGCCAGTTAACAGTGCTGAATGTCAATAAAACAATAAAATGTGATGATATAGCAACAATAAACATGAGTAAATTTTCTGAGTTACAATCAATAAGCAGAATTATAAGCTACTCTCATTAATAATCTTGAAAGAAAGGGAGACTATTCATTTCAAAATATGTTGGTATGTAAAGAAAAATGCAAAAGAAATGGAAAAATCAAAATCTTTATTTTAAAAAATATACATTAAACTAGTAGTTCTTAAATTTGTGCATTCGTCAGAATGTCCTGATAGGCTTGTGAAAATGCAGATTGCTGGGCCCCATCCTAGAAATCTTGAATCAGAAGATCTGGGATGAGGCTCAGTAGCTTTCACTTCTGACAAGTTCCAGGTAAAGCTGCTGGCCTCAGGATCAAACTTTGAAAGCCACTGCATTAAACAAAGGAAAACATCCACTTGGGATTTAGCTCATCTCCAGTATCTGGGTAACTCTTTTTCTCTACTCTGAAACACCAAATTAGTTTAACATAAGTGAGATTTCTTCCGCATGAAAAGCTTACAAACACTTAATTGGGCATTTCCGATAATAAAATGTTCGTTGGTAATCATCCAGTATCCCAAAATTCTCACGTGTGTCTCTCTCATGACTGCTCAGGGACCAGCCATGCTTAAACACAATAGTGGTCCACAATCCTCCTTCAAAGTTCTAAAGATTCCCAGAAGGTGAATTTTATCCTGGTGTTTGGCCTTTCAAGTATGTTTGCATCATTGCATTTTATGTTGCTCCCTATTCCTAAGAACAAGAAGTCTCATTAAAGCAGGAAAACACTGCAATTGAAACCACCCAAAGAAGCCAAGGGTATCCACGAGACACTAATACTTGTCTTCTCCCTTTTTTTTCCCCCCTGATTTTTAGTGTCTCTAACTTACATCAGGGAATGGATGCAAACAAAAGTCTTATTAAGAGCAACAAGGCACTGGGAAGAAAATCAAGTGGAACAGAAGACACAGACTCTTGAGTTAGGTTGGCATTCTGTGCAGCAGAACAGAAAAGGATGGGTCCCTCTAGAGATGTAGCTAATAAGACAAGGACTGCGCAAGAAGATGTACAGGACCACATCAGGAATCAAAGAGAACAATCAACAAGACTGTTTCCAGATCAACAGAGGTTTCCATTTAAACAGGACCAGGACAAATTAAATAAGTACAACACTGTACCTCTAGTTCACAATACTGTATTGTATTCTTTATATCTCATGTTAATTGTTTTTGCCAATATAAAAGGTAATTTAAAATGCATATATATGTTTAGAAAAAGAAGAGACATCGGAATGAAAAGGCACAAACTCTGTTTTGTAGGTGGAGTCTTCACAGGTCAAGTGTAATTCTTTCATTCACAGAAGAGAGGGTGGGGAAATCGTAGTGAGCAAGGAACTTTAAGGAACCATGTGAATTTGATTGTTATGGGGAGAATCTTAGAGGAAGGTCTGAATTAACGGTTTGTATTCTAACATGGACCTTCTCAGCTCATGCATGCACCTGGCACTACAGTAGTATATCCAGATTGTCTTGCTGTTCAGCACCTTTTAATGATGTAGATCTTTAAATATTATTGATTACTTCAGTCTCCCCGTTTTGTTGTGGTGTTTTTATCAGGAACTGGCCAGATACGACTATTCCCCTATGATTGTTCGAAATAGACTTTGTACACTTTGTCTTGTACAGTTTGTATGTATGTCTACAATATCTGGATGATGAATAAGAAAACATTTTCAAAATAAGTATAACAAATGTTATGATCATCTAACTTGTCATTACAACTTATTTACATAAAGAAGTTATGCAAATAACTTGCAATAGAATGAAAGATAATTTCTTTTTTCCCTCAAAAATTGCAAAGAAAGTAAATTAGAGAATTTCGTATTTTGGCATTTTTTTGAAAATATTAAAACTATCAAAATCAACAACAGAGCTGTTGTACAGCACAAAAAAATCCAACCACAATAATGAATGCCACTCAGCAAGACACCACCAACAGCAACACAAACACAGCTGCGAGACAGATAGACCAAGGTTACGAAACCTTACCAAGCTATTTGTCCAACCGCTGCCAACATTAGCACGAGGTGACAAGTTCACAAAATTATCAGTCCTCATATGACAACAGCTCTGATGACCATCCAGCATTCCAGAAAAAGGGTTCCGAAATGGGTTTGAGGGGGGACTGGGTGCTGGCGGGTATCAGTGCCTCGCTTCCCAAGGGGAGTACTCTGAAGGTGACTGTAGTGAAACTCAGCAACAAGGTATGCAGCACTTTTTCTAGGATGAGTTCGTGAACTTAACTGTCAGAGCCCGTATCATACCTTTTTAATGATCACTTGACTAGTTTGTGCCTTCATATTCTTCGTCTAGGATTTAATTTGTTTTAGTATTTTGGAAGTAAAGCTCTAAACTCTTTCCACCTATAACAGTATTTTTAGATTACAAAATAATCTTAAAACCTCATTTCTCTTGAGTTAATATACCTTATTTTTCCTATTATCCCTTTGGTCCATTTATGAAAGGAAGGCTTGTCTTTACTAGTGTGGCTTAAAGCTTTTCAGTAGTGTCTTGTGTGATACAAACAAAAATAGATTATAAAATCTGCATAGTCATAAAATATATTTATTATTAAACAATGATCCATATGTCAAGGTTTCTATGTAACTACAATGTTCTTTAGCCTTAATCATTAGGAATTTCAAAGGGGGCACCCAGAGAGGCAGGGTTGATCCAACCTTTTATCAGGTTTATGTTTCAGGAATCACAGTCACCAAAGTGTCTTCTCACTAGTATCCACGTAGAAAATCTATCTTCAGTTTGCTTCATGCAAACATATGTTAAAAGGAGTGAGAACAAGTTCTACAGAGGTGTATAGGACTCTGAATAAAGAGGCAAATTAAGCTATTAAGCCAATATTTGCAAAATGTCATTGTTAGTAGAAAATCCTGGGAATTCCAGATCGAATATGAATTCAGAAAAGGTACCTGCCAGTGGATTATCTGCTAAGATCAACTGGTTTTCATTATGAACTTGAACAAGTCACAGGTAACATTTGGTATAGTGTCAAGATACAGCCATCATAAACCTTAGCACTACCATCCTACTCAAAATCCAAATCATGTATTATAAATAATAAATTGTGTATGACAAACTAATACCTTAAAATGCTTCCAATGACTTAAATCCTTCCAACAAGTTACATATTGGTTATTCTGACCCATAGCCAAGATGGGTTTGACACTGTGCAACACAATATCGTTATTTAAAATAATAATTATTCCCAGAACATGTGATTTTACATGCAGCCTCTCTTCCAACTATGAGTTGTTTTGTTTGTATTTATTTGGCCATGCTTTCTTTTAAGGAAGGAGAGAGTTCACAGGAAACTTGTTTATCGGCTTGTGTTTGTTTTTGATATTGAAGTTTTAAAGAGAAATGGGTTACTATTGTTTTAGAGACCTGGGCTGTTCGACAAAGACAACTTCTAGAAACCATCCCTTGCAGAGTTCTTTTACAGTCTTCCCTCACCCTCACTCACTCAACTTGAACCAAGTTAACAGAATCTGGCCCCAACTTTCCAAAACAGAATCTCATTACGTTTGCAACGGCCAATCCCCGACTTCTATTCTGTGATGATACTGATAACCTCCTCAGACCCTATAGAGTGAGTATTTGTGTAGGAATATGTTATCTACAACCATTAAAAAACCTAAACTTCTATCTCAGTCTAATTCTAGGTTATTGTCACCCTGTCTTATCTTCTCAAAATGTGAACAATTCCCCTTCCATCTATATGTTACCTTGAATATATTTATAGAGTGAGACTATGTCTCCCCTGAGCTTTTTTCTTTATACCTGATGATTGCTTTGCTAGAGGGGGAAGATGGAAAGGAATCACGCATTCTTCACCCTTTAAAAAGTAAAGCAACTCAGATTTAAGATGTCACACTGTTTTATTGGAAAGTATAAAAAGAACTGTTTTACGATGTCATTACAATGACACGGTGCAAGGGCTGGCTCTGAAAAATACTTCTGCCTTGGGAGACCAAATCGTTTAAGACAGAAGCTATCAAATGATCTTATGCTAAACTGTTTATCTGTCAATAGAGAATAGAATTGTTTTCTCTAATGGGAAGTCCTGTCATGCATTTATTGAATATTGAAATCACCAATGTGGAAATTAATACTGAGGGGAAGATTCATTTGATAATCCAGTTAAAGACACATGTTCCAGACTGAAAGAATTTTAATCTCAATAGTCAGATAGAGACAAAAACATTATTGAAAGACTTTATCTCTGTCCTCAGGGTTCAGCTGCCTGAAAATGCATAAAATTAATAAAGTATGTTTTATTTACTTCTGTTTTACTTAATAATTACTCTGTTGGACTAAGCCATCAAAAAATCCAAACAGATAATAAAATTAGGAAAGCTAAATTCTCTCTCTCTTACTCACTCACAACATGAACTAAGACATCTCCTGCCCTTGGACTGGGATTTACATTATCAGTGCTTCTGGGTTTTTGGCCTCCAAATTTGGACCAGAATTTATATCATGGGCTTTTCTGGATCTCCAGTTTGAGATTGTGGGACTTCTTAGCCTCCACAATTATGTGAGGCAATTCCTTATAGTAAATCCCAAATTATATACACATACATGTATATAAAGAGAACATATATGTGCATATATATACAAATACACACACACATATTAATCTATTGATTCTGTTTCTCTGGAGACCCTGCCTCATACAATGTACAATTTAAATTTGTATATGTGTTTATTGAACTTTGGTGTTTCATCTTTTGTGAATTATCTTTTCCTATATGTTCTCCATTTTATTAGATTATTAATATTCTATTAAAATATTTCAAATATTTTTCCTTAGAAATCCTAGGTATCACTTCTTTATACATCACACAGAGTAAAAACATTTTCTCCTGTACTGTCATTTAAATTTAACTCTGCTGGAGTGCTTTTTTGTATAGGGCTTGTCTTAATGGAATTGAATTTACCAATGACTCTTCTCATAAAGAAACAGCATGTCAAATTCTATTTGAAATCTATTATATATTTTATTGAGACAACATTAAATTTATATGTTAACTTAGAGAGACACAATATAGTTTTAAAATACTGAAACTTCAATCCAGGCAGAATGGCATAGTTTGGTTTGGTTGGTATATTTTTATACCATCAAAAAAAATTTTAATCACAAAAATATCTGTGACTTTGTACAATACAGAAAATTTCAGAAACACAATATATAAATATAGCTGAGTGAAGAATAGAATAGTTACAATTTCCTCTTTAAGAAGTTAAAGTTTCCAATTCTGGTAAAAATAGACATGAAATTCACATACAGAAAAACAAAACGTTTCCCCAAAATGACTTATACTTGCGTTTTTCTCTGATCTTTTATAAAATCTAAAAATGCAGCTAAAAGAAAGCTTTAATCTTTGGTTCCTACCATTTCAACAATGTTATAGTCTATTGTAGTAGGGCCAATATATAGCAAGATCCCTATATGAAATATTATTTCAAAAATGAGGCAATAATGAGAATTTTTTCTAGCTAAAGAGATTATTACATGAGAATAATATATTTTCTTAGAAATTCAAAATGATGGCTCCGCGCCTGTGGCTCAAGTGGCTAAGGCGCCAGCCACATACACCTAAGGTGGCAGGTTCAAATCCAGCCCGCGCCCGCCAAACAACAATGACGGCTGCAACCAAAAAATAGCCAGGCGTTGTAGTGGGCACCTGTGGTCCCAGCTACTTGGGAGGCAGAGGCAGGAGACTCAATTGAGCCCAGGAGTTGGAGGTTGCTGTGAGCTGTGATGCCATAGCACTCTACCCAAGGGGACAGCTTGAGGCTCTGTCTCAAAAAAAAAAAAAAAAGAAATTCAAAATGATAAAAATATTGCCCTGAAAAACCCTGAGGAGGATTTTATGCATATAACTTTTCCTTCTATTTAATGTGAGTTGTAATCAATAGATGTCTCAAAAAATGGAGGCAATTGCTTCAGACTATTGCACTGAATGGAATATTTAAATTAGTATTTTTCTGTAAAATGTCAGATTGTGTAAAAGTAGAGAAATGTATCCTGAATTGAAATATTCCAGGTACTCTTGTTTTGGAATATTATGTAAAAAAAATCAAATCACTGAAACATAATTGCAAATAAGTAAATCTATACAGTAAAAATATGCTTTTACAATAAATTGCAGATGTTTAATTAAAAACATAAAAAGGAAATATAGGAAAGGTATATACAGCTGGTACTTTCTAAGTTCACAAAACTCTGTAAAATTTAAGGCATTTTATTCTCCATTAAAAACAATAACAAAAGCACTAAAAGGCCAGGCACAGTGGCTCACACCTATAACCCCAGCACTTGGGAGGCTGAGGCGGGTGGATTGCCTGAACTCATGAGTTCAAGACCAGCCTGAGGAAGACCGAGACCCTGTCTCTAAAAAATAGCTAGGTGTTGTGGCAGGCATCCCAGCAACTTGGGAGGCTGAGGCAAGAGAATCGCTTGAGCCCAAGAGTTTGAGGTTGCTGTGAGCTAAGACACAAGGCATTCTACTGAGAGTGACCAAGTGAAACAGTGTCTCAAAAAAAAAAAAAAAAGCACTCATAATTCTTTTGCTCATGCTTTTAAATCCATCATTATAGATACAATAACTGTAAATGAGTCAAGCTGTCTAGCACTCATGTACAAGATGGCACACTGGCACTTAATAGGTAACTGGTGGTCAACACTGGGTTTTTCAGATCTTTCTCCTACCCCTTCAATATTTTCTGGGTATTTAAATATTTCTGTTGTTACCATACACACTGCTGAGCTGAGTTTAATTGCTCTCTCTTTCTCTTTCTTCAAACTGATGTTTTTCCAGTTTACTTTCTCAACTTCAAACTGATGTTTTTCTTCCAATTCTCTGTCCAATGGCTCCAAGTTAATTTTCTTTCACACATAAAATACTGTTGGATCTCAGTTTTAGAGTCTTTCTTCTTCTGAAATTTTTATCTGAACTTTATCTCTTATACTGATTCCATTTTTATGTTCACCTTTTTTCTTCTTTATACATGGTTTCCTCTTTCTGGTGCCATTTTTAACCAAAGACTCTTAAGAATTTCCCACTTATTCTTGTTGATTTTACTTCCATTTTATTTCATAGTTGTCAGTTTTCTGTTACTCTCAGTAGTATACTTTATTAGTGACATCCTTCAAGTTCCACATGAATGTTCTCATCAATAGACATTATGATGGTAATTTCAACCTCAACAACTTTCCACGAATGACCATTTGAAATTAAATTTAACTATATTACTATGTGGAAGAGGTATGTATCTTTAAGACACAATGATGAGAAAACAGTGCTTAATCTTACTGAAGATCCTTGGCACATGGTGAGTGATATCTCTTTTATTGCTTTCAATAGTTTTTGGCTTTTGACAGTTTATACTATGTCCAAGTGCGAATCTCTGTTCTTACCAAGATTGAGCTACTTTTTCTTGAATAAACATTCTTCTCATTGCATAGTGGAAAACATTAATAAAAACTGAAGTGGGCATTATAAAACACTAAAGCTGTAAGAGAGTGATTATCAGCAAGAGAATATGAAGCCCCAGACATTTTTCCTCACAGAGACAGTGACTGAAAAACAATAGACAATTCCAAAAGCCTAGATAAGAACCCAAAAAAACAGTAAGAAGTCATAGTACCTCAGGCAAGCTCATAGCTGAAACAGCTACATTGAAATAGATAATTAATGCAGTTACATTTCATCTATAATAACCCTTTCCCCATGCCAGCACAGCTCAGTGCAGTTAGCAGAAATCACCCAGCTCATTGCTTCTCCCTTGGATAAAGAAAATAGTGGAATGTGCATGCAAGATTCTAGCTTTCCAGGGGACTGCTTAAGGGTCTGTCTCCACTAACTCAGAACTCTGACAGAACTGGCATACTTTGGATGTCTGGAGGCCACTGACAACAAAAGAGACCTCGGTGGCTTGTTTCAGTGTCAGAGAATCTGCAGTACTAGAGACAGACACCAGAAAGAGCAAGAGATTACAAGCTCCTCAACAAGAAACTTACAACCTTTCTAACTGGATATTACACACACAACACCAGAGAAGACATATTCCCAGAAAAAGTTTGTGAGAGCCCCAGAATCTCTAGGTGGGCTAATTATTAGTGAATGAATGAAGTAAACATGTAAAGACTGAGAGAAGTGGCTGTATTTCTAAATGCATATGAGTAAGTAACAGCCAATAAAATAAAATAGCAAAGCACACACACAAAGAGAAAGAAGGCCCAAGCAAAGGAACAAAAATAAAAATGACTCATCATATATAAGAGAGCTCTCATAAGACTATCAGCAGATTTCTCAGCAGAAACAATACAGACCAGAAGGCAGTGAGATGACATTTAAAGTGCTGAAAGAAAAAAATTACTTGTCAACCAAGAATACTGTGTCTGGCAAAACTGTCATTCACAATAAAAGCCTCCTCAGACAAACAAAAGCTGAGGCAGTTCATCACCACCAGACATGCCTTACGAAAACTGCTAGAGAGAGTCATCCAAGTTGAAACAAAAGATCAGGAGATAACACAAATGCATAAAACACCTTTACCATTGTTGAAGGTAAATATACAGACAAATGCAGAATCTTGCAATTCTTCAAGGTAGTGCATAAAACACTTTTAACTTTGGGACAGAATCAAAAACTTTTTACATTTAAAAAATATAAGATAGTAATAGAGCCAAAATATAAAAAGACGTAATTTTTGACATCAATAACAAAGAGGGGGATATAAAGGAGTAGTTTTTATATGACATTGAAGTTATTATTAGTGTAAAATGATTGCTATAAGATGTTTTATGTAACCCCCTTAGTAACCACAAATACCTACAGCTATACGCAAAAGAAAATAAGAAAAAATCAAAGCATATTAATGCATAATATAAATGGAACAAAAAGAAAGCAGCAATTTGGAAAAGATGGACAAAACAACTACAATACCAACAGAAAACAACTGACAAAATAGCAATGTAAGTCATTCTCTCAGTAAACTGTAATTAAAATTGATTAAACTCCTTGTCAAAAGACATGGAGTGGCCTAATGGACTACAAAAACAAGATACAACTGCATGTTGTCTACAAAAAACTCACTTTAGATCTACTACTATAAGGAAAGTGTTTCAACCTCAACAACACTCCAGGAATGACCATTTGAAATTATATATCACTATAAATAACACTATATATCACTTTTTCCATCATTATACTTTTATAACTTACAAGATAAAAGTATAATGATGGAAAAAGAAATTCCATACAAATGGTAAATTAAAAAGAGGATGGTGACAACAGTTATATAAGACTAATAGACTTCAAGTCAAAAACTGTCAAGAGACAAAAGACATTAAATAATGAGGAAATAATAAATTCACCAGGAAGATATAAATATAATAAGCATATATTCACTTAATATCAGAGGGTCCAAATATATGAACCAAAAACTGACGTACGTGAAGGGAGGAATAGATAGCAAAATAATCATAGTAGAAGAATCTGTATCCCATTTTCAATAATGAAGAGATCAATCAGAAGAAGATAAATAAGAAAACAGAGGTCTGCCACAGTACTATAGACTTAGTGAACCTAAAAGACATACAGAACACTCCAGTCAAGAATCACAGAATACATATTTTTCTCAAGCACACATGGAGCATTCTCCACAATGGATCACATGTTCAACCAAAAAACAAACCTTAACAATGTAAGACTGAAATACCAAGCATCTTTTCTGAAGCTAGAAATCACAGCAAAAAGAAAACTAGAAAATTTACAAATATGTGGCAATTAAACAACACACTCTTGAACAAATTGGTCGCAGAAATAACAAAAGAAATTAGAAAATACCTTGAGACAAAAGAAAACAAAAACACAACCAACACTTATAGTATGCAGCAAAAGCAGTACTAACAGAGAAGTTTATAGTAGTAAATGTCTACATGAAAAAAGAAGAAAGATCTCAACTCAATAACTGAACTTCACATTGCAAGGAGCTAGAAAAATAAGAATAAACTAAACCCAAAATTACCAGAAAGAAAATATTAAAGGAGAATAAAATAAAGAATAGAAAAAAATCAACAAAACTCAGAGTTGACTTTTTGAAAATATCAACAAAATTGGCAAATTTGTTAGCTAGGCAAAGTTTACTTTAGTAAGAAGAAAAACAGAAAATTTATTTATTTATTTATTTTAGAGACAAAGTCTCATTTTATCACCCTCGGTAGAGTGTTATAGCATCACCGCTCAAAGCAACCTCTAGTTTGGGTGATTCTCTTGCCTCCGTCTCCCACGTAGGTGGGACTACAGGCACCTGCCACAACGTCTGGCTATTTTTTTGTTGTTGTTACAGTTTGGCCAGGGCCGGGTTCAAACATGCCACCCTCAGTATATGGGGCCAGCACACTACTCACTGAGCCACAGGTGCCACCAGAAAAACAGGAAATTTAAATAAATAAAATCAGAAATGAAAGAGAAGATATTACAATTGATGCCACAGAAACACAAAGGATTATGAGACTACTGTGAGCACTTAAAGCCAATGAACTGGATAACCTAAGTCCTAGGAAAAATGAGGAAATTTTTAGAAACATCATATAAACTATTCTATGTTATTTAAAACTCCATACCATTACTCAACTAAAAAAATAATAAATGGCATGTTTTTCCTAATGCATTGATTTTCATCTAGTGTGCTGTGAGAGAATCTTAGGTGTACTGGGAAAACTTTTAAAGATCAGTAATTAAATTATTTTTGAAAGAAGTTCAAAGCACAATAAGTATATTCTTTCTCTTATTCCTTTTTTTGATCAATATCATTTAAGTGTGCCATGGAAAGTGTGCCATGAGATCAAAAAGGTTGAAAAACACTGCAATAGGGCAGCACCTGAGGCTCTAAAGAGTAGGGCACAGGCCCCCATATGGGTGGGGGGTGGCAAGTTCAAGCCCTGCCCTGGCCAAAAACTGCAAAAAAAGAAAAGAAAAAAACACTGCCATAAGTTTGCTGACTTCAATCACTGTAGTAAACTGAAGATTACTCGTAGAACAAAGGATACACTTTTCTCATTTTAAGTTATATGCATCCAAACCATTAACATTACAATGGTTTTATTTTCAGTGAGAATCACAGAGTAACAATTAATACTCGTTTTTTCCTTCCCCTTTCAGAGCCACTATGACATTTAGGATGATTTTGCCCCAAAGAGTAAGAGCAACTCAAATGTGTCTAGTGATAAAGGGAATTTATTGACTCATGTAAGGGGAAGTCAGTGGGCTTGGTGTGCTTAAGGCATGATTTTGAACAGAGTCTGGGGTCCTTTGGTTCTCTCTCTCCAGTTCTCTTCATTTTGACCTCCCCATGTGTTGGCTTCTTCCCAACATTAGTTGATTTCATGGTAACCTTTACAGCCTACACACCACGCCACTTAGAAAAATGCCTCTGGACCAGCACATGTCATGAGATTCAAAGTGATTAGATTGCCTTGAGCCATATTTTAAGTCTTTCTCAAGTTCTGTGCCCAGGGAATGGAACACAGGGAGATATCAGCTTCTTCAAAAACATGACAAAATGTTTCAGAGGCCAGCAAAGACACCTAGAGAAAAAACTGGGTACTGTTAGAAAGACAGGTGGCCATGTAGGCAAACACTGAATGCACACTATGACACCCAACGAGCCCTTTGAAACAGTAGAGATCTGAAATTGTACACATTTTTAAAGTTAGTATTTTTCTTGGGTTTTTTTAACTTAATATTTTTAAAACTCTATGAAGAGATTATTTTTATCTCCTCAACCAAATTATTACAGATTAAGAAACTTAAATATAGAAGTTGGCCTAAAGTCACATTTCTTAAGGGCAATGTTGATATTTTAAACTAAAGGGCCCTTTGATACCAGAAGGAAGGCGAAATAAAAGAAAGACAAAACATAATCCAGTGGGTCCAAACTGCTGTTAAAGTAAAACTTGGGGCTCGGCGCCTATAGCTCAACCGGCTAAGGCGCCAGCCACGTACACCTAAGGTGGCGGGTTCGAATCCCCAGCCCGGACCCGCCAAACAACAATGACGGCTGCAACCAAAAAATAGCCGGGCATTGTGGCGGGCGCCTGTGGTCCCAGCTACTTGGGAGGCAGAGGCAGGAGACTCGCTTGAGCCCAGGAGTTGGAGGTTGCTGTGAGCTGTAATGCCACGGCACGCTACCCAGGGGGAGAGCTTGAGGCTCTGTCTCAAAAAAAAAAAAAAAAACTTGGCAGGCACAGC
The DNA here is from genome assembly GCF_000181295.1 of Otolemur garnettii. Lineage (NCBI taxonomy): Eukaryota > Metazoa > Chordata > Mammalia > Primates > Galagidae > Otolemur > Otolemur garnettii. Next base: position 7,953,979 of record NW_003852442.1, read on the forward strand.
CTTCCCGTGATCTGTCTCAGTCACTGCAGCAAGAACTGAGCTGCGATACAAGTGAAGGGAAAGAGTCTTCTGATTAATTTTACCTGCTTGAGTCCAGATTACTAACCTTCTCCTGGGCCTCAAGCGTTAAGTTGTGCCCCCTTCCTCTTAAAGCTTCCCTGAGGAAACACTCACACAGCTGCACCACTGGGCAATGTGGAATGCACTGTACTATGTCCCCACATTTTCTCCACTGTATGTCTGGAGAAATACCCTTGTCAGCCAAGTGTCTGCAAACCTCGTCTCTCCTCTTTCCCAGTCTGATCCCTGTCTCAGCAGCTCCCCTCAGCGTCCTCTAGGCTTCCTCACTGAAAACCTTACTTCCTTACCATTGTTCATGCCAAATGGCAGCCTTTCCTGAGACACCTAGGTATGGGTGGATGTCAGCCCTGGAGGTGAGCTGTGCCTCCAGGAATCCTGCCTGAGGCCACTTGGTACACAGGAACAACTTTCCTAACAAGGAACTCTTGTTTTTTGGTGGCCAAGAAAAGAAAACTGTCTCTGTGACACTACTTTCGTGCTATGCTCTCTGAAGAGAATTTTTGCCAAAGAAATAAAAAAGTGTGCCCTTAAAAAATAAAGAGTAGGAGGAAAAAACTTAGATGTGAGCAATTATTAAAAACCAGTCTACTCTCTTAGGCCTTAATAAAAAACATAAAACTAAAACTAAAACATCTCAAAACCCATGCAAAGCAGAAGAGTGAAACCTGCCATAAAGGAGTTTTTTTAATTGGTTGGTTAGTTTGTCTAGAAAAAGCTTTACTGTTAAAGCATTTCAGTGTTTCAGCTACATGATTTCAACCATCATTTATAGAAAACTTATTACGCAGGAGGCAATCCAACGTGTGAGTGGAACAACTAATCACAGAAAAGTTTTACTCCACAGTCAGTAATAGCTCAAACTTTAGTACTAGAGATAATTCCAAAATGGTGTTGGAAAAAAAAACGGATGTTGAGGGTAGAAAGCACACAATAAATATTAGCAATTTACTATCATTATCATTATTAGCATTCCTGTTACTGGCCTTCATATCTCAGATTTAATACTTTAGTAGTGCTTGACCTGCAAGTTTATAGAATAATAATAAATATTAAAAATTACAGTCATGCCTATAAGTAAAAAGTAATAAAATATAGTTATGGGAATTTTAGAGGCACATCTGGTAAATAAATGCTTGCAGACCTGGTATATGTTTTCTGTGGACAAAAGATTAAAGTTTAACTTTGTCTCAGATTGTGAATTAATTTTTTAACATTTCTATTTTTTTATTTCCAACTATTACAAGGGTGCACATATTTCAGTTACATAATTTACATTTATACATTTTAAATTGCTGTTGTATGTGTATTACACCTGTTGGGTGTTGAGTGTGCCCCACCCATCTTCTCCCCTCCCCCTACTAGATTAGGAATTATGCATGACATGTCTACTTTATAGCTATTTTCTTTTTTTTTTTTTTTATTAAATCATAGCTGTGTACATTAATGCAATCATGGGGTACAATGTGCTGGTTTTATATACAATTTGAAATATTTTCATCAAACTGGTTAACATAGCCTTCATGGCATTTTCTTAGTTATTGTGTTAAGACATTTATATTCTACACCTAGTAAATTTCACATGTACCCTTGTAAGATGCACCCTAGTTGTGGTCCCACCAATCACCCTCCCTCCACCATCCTATAGCTATTTTCTGAACTCTCCTGTTCATTCATTCATCCTATTACTTATTCACACACTAGCACATCCCAATTTCTTTTGGGAAATTTGTTTTCAATATACCACAGAAAGTACCCACACACCAAACTCTACTTTCAATATTGTGGACATCCCCTATTTCCTGGGGAATATGAAGTTCTCTGATAAAAACTCCCTTTGAAATGCCCCCCCCGCCATCGACTTTCTTTGTTGCTCTCATGTTACTTTGTGAACACAACAGTGTTGGTATTTTTCAAACCATAGATTGTGACTAATTAGTGGGTTATAAAATCAATTTAGTGTATAACGTAATTCAATTTTTAATGGATAGCACAGAAATGTCAGGAAATACCACATGTTGTCAGGGTGAATATAGTTGTGTGGATTTTTGTTTCAACTGCACATGCTTATATATGTTTATAGGTATGTATGGCTTGGACCACAGGGTAAAACAGATTTCCTACTGTATTTCAAGGTAAAAAGAAAATTTTAAAAATTGATGTAAATACAGGGCTGCCATAAAATTCGTGTGCAATTTAAAACTGCACACAAACTCTATGGCCACCCTGTATAATAAGCTTTATTTTCCCTTCTGTTAAGTCTCGTTGAGGAAGCAGGCCTCTGGTTCTCATAATCAACAATGAATGAATCTGCCATCTGTTGAGTTCTAAGTCTATATGTACCATAATATTTGTTTTAATTTATAATACAGATAATTAGCACATAACCCACAACTAGTTACATCACTCCCAAGCGCCCCTTTTCCCCTAAGGAAGGGGAAATGGTGCCTTGGAAACACAGGTCTGATATTTTATTTGACTACAGTCCTAGGATGTAGAGTTTTCACCACTGTAGGAAATTGAGAGATCACGATTCAGAGTACAAACAGAGGCAACCTCTTGTAGCATTCTTCCTTCAATGAGGGATGAAGATAATTCATTCTCCTTTAAGATGTACATCCTGCTTTGATGAAAAAAAATTAATTCTCTTGAGTTCTGAGGACCAGAAAGCAAGCCAACGTGCCCGGAGAATAGAGTGATGGGGACAGTAAGTGAAGAGGCAATCCAGGCAAGAGGCAGATCATCTAAAGTTTCATTTTATTCTGGTTCTACTGGAAGCCCTTAAATGACTTTAAACAAGAGAGTAATGTGAGGTAAGAATATCTTTAGGAAACTCCCTGGATGTTGATGGCAACTAAGCTGCAGACAAGCAAGACTGGAAAGCATTTAGAAAACTGGTGCAGTGGTCCAGGGGCCTGGGGACGGTGACTCAGACTAGAGTTACTACAGATGGTGAAGAGTTATCATACCTTAAATATATTTTAAAGACTGAGATGTCTGAGTTTACTTCTGAATAATTAAGGATTCACAAGCATTTGCACCAAGCAACACAAAATAGTGATGCTCTTTGCTAAGAGAAAACATGTGGCATCACTTCTCAGCCTTTAGGTTAAGATCAAACGTAGAAAAAACATGTGGATTGAAAAGGTCAACTTGGAGGAGGGGTATCCAATAGTTCCATGTGAGCCATGTGAAATGTAACATGCCAAACAGACTCACTAACCAAATACAGAATTGGATTAAATAATCTACAAAAACAGAGTACAATCAACCTTCAGTTGCCACAAGAGATTGGACTCAGGACACCCCCCAAATCCCTTCTTCAGTCCTCCACACCCCACCTTATTCATGGCAGATACCAAAGTCCGAGGACACTCATCCCTTACGTAAAAAGGCAATCTATTTGCACATAACCTACACACTTCCTTCTGCATACTTCAACTCATCTCTAGATTTCCCAGAATACTTAGTACAGTGCAAATACTATGCAAATGCTGTAACACTGTATGTTTTTATTTGTATTTTTATTATTATATTGGTATTTTTTATTGTTTTTTCCCCAAATATTTTCACTTAGCGGTTGGTTGAATACATGGATGCAGAAGCTGTGGACACAGAGGAGAGGAACACTGAGGACAGACCGTAAGCCCTACAATGCTCAGAAGACCAATGAACAGTAGATTAAGAAATAGCAGCAGGTAAGATATTTAGAGAACTGCAAGGTCAGTGTAGCACCTTGAAGCAGTGTAGAACCTTGAACACATTTGTCACAATGAAAACTCAAAACTGATTACATTTTGTGCCAACACTTAAATTACTAATGATCTTAAAGACTATTTCATTGGCTTTGTTGAGAGCAGAATGCTTGGAAGGGTGGGTTAACCCTTACCAGGCATGCTGGCTCATGCCTATAAATCCTTGCACTCTGGAAGGCAAGTGGAGGCATCCCTTGAGCTCAGGAGTTAAGAGACTAGCTTGAACAGGAGCAAGACCCTGTTTCTACTAAAAATAGAAAAAATAGCCAGGGGTGGTGGCAGACACCTGTAGTCCCAGCTACTTGGGAGGCTGAGGTAGGAGAATTACTTGAAACCAGGAGTTTGAGATTGCTGTAAGCCAGGGGGCACAGCACTCTAAACCAGGGACAACAAAGTACTTGTCTCAAAAAAAAAATTTTTTTTTTCTTTAAAAAAGGAGACTGAGTATTCAATAAGAGTTCACTGAATCTAATTTTTAGTTTTAGTTTCATTTTTGAACAGTTCTGTTTGTGAGAATTGATAGTACTTTTATTCTTTCTCAGGAGTCTTCCAAAAGAAATCAAAAAATGTTCACTATTTTTTAATAGACAAAAACTAATTCAACTTTAATTACCATATGAATCCACTGGAACATTTTATAAATCTAAAATACACAATAGGATGTTAGGGAATCATACGTTTCCTATACCTTGAAACATTTTACTATTTTACAATACTAGAATTTGTTTCATCACTATCAATTATTCCCAGGTACACTAAAAATAAAATAAAATAATATGTGCTATGGTCCAAATACCTGTGTCCCTTCAAAATTCCCATGTGAAAACCTAATCCCCAGTGAAATAATAGTAAGAAGTGGGGCCTTTAGAAGTGATTAGGTCACAAATGAGATTAGTGCCCTTATAAGAGAGGCCCGAGCGAGCGTCTTGGTCCCTTCTACCACGTGAAGATGCAGCACGAAGGCACCAGAAGGTGAAGCAGAGAGTGAGTCCTCACCAGATACGGAAAATAATGGCAACTGGATCTTGGACATCCCAGTCTCCAGAACTGTGAGCAACAAATTCCGTTGTTTATAAGTTACTCAAGCAAAAACAGTTTGTTATAGTAGCTCCGGTGAACAAAGACAAGATGAAAGAATATTAAACTCACCTAAAAGGACAATGCAATGGTGAAATACGTCATCATTCCTCAATTCTCTTATTCTCTTAGCCTAAGTATTATATCCTCTTTCAAAAAGATATTTTTAAAAGATTGGAAAAACTACCTTTGTAGCCCATTCCTACTTTTCACTGAACACAACTGAACATTTGGATTTTTTTCCTTTCTACACTGGTTAAGAAAATACAAAAGGCATTTATTTCACAGTTATCAGAAAAATGAGATGATGAATACAAAGAGGTGGATAGCAGCACTCTAGATAATAATGACGGAGAAATTGATCATATAAGTGAAACTTCAGATTATTAGCCACCAGATGATAACTTACAGATGAATTCTCTCAAAGTCAAGAATAAATCTGTAAGCAATATACTTCAAGGCACAAAAGAGGAAACAGTGTTATCATTCAGTCATTCATAGGAAAGATTCCACATGATTTTTTATGACCCAAACCTGAATCATCCCATTTTGCTAAAAGAGCATGTAATAATATTTTATTATCTTTAATGAAGTATTTGTATTAAAAATTATTTGATGCAGACAAATTTTTCTTATAATTTTTGCATACTTTTCACTATCCCTTTTTCTTTAAAAAATAAAAAAATATTTTAAATAAAAAATAGTCTATTAGGTCACCATGATAAATGGTGATGATTATTTTTCCTGGTATACTAAGAGCTAAGAAAAAACGTGAGATGAGGAAATGAAAACAGTAAGTATATATTTAAAGCACTACTTTGAGAAACACTTCTGTGAGAAGGAGCAGAGAAATGGGCAGTAGAGAGAGATGTTTAAAGGATTTTATAATGGATGCCATCAAGCCATTTTTGCAAACAGGAGCATTCAGGTATAAAAGGAGAAGCAAATGGGGGCAGCGCCTGTGGCTCAGTGAGTGGAGCGCTGGGCCCATGTACCGAGGGTGGTGGGTTCAAGCCCGGCCCCAGTCAAATTGCAAAAAAATAATAGCAGGACATTGTGGCAGACACCTGTAGTCCCAGCTACTTGGGAGGCTGAGGCAAGAGAATCGCCTAAGCCCAAGAGCTACAGATTGCTGTGAGCTGTGACGTCATAGCACTCTACCAAGGGTGACAAAGTGAGACTCTGTCTCTTAAAAAAAAAAAAAAAGGAGAAGACAAAAAGGATGAATGAAGGGGCCCAGTTTTTTAGTTGTGAGGGAACATGAAATCCAGAGTTCTTAGTATGGCATTAGCTTTAGAGGAGAACGCTATACTCTTCCCTCACAGAAAGGGAGAAGGTAAATAGACATCCCTATGGATTTGTAAGTAGGGACAAGAGGTAGTGCTTACCTGATTGCATCTCCATTTTCTAAGAAAGATGAGCCAATTCACATTCAGGAAGTTATCAAAGGTCACATAGCTAATCAGCAGTGAAGAGATGTGAAAGCCAATCTGACTGTAGAGTTCAAATGCTTAATGACTGCACTGTGAGAAAAGGGTATTGCTTATCTTACAGTTATCTGGTCATCTGTCTGCTCAAGGTCTCTTTTTCATATTTTGTTACAGCACTTGTATTTTGCTTCCTGATTTATTTATTTTGTGTTTTTTCCCATTAGATCCCTTGCCTTCTGTGGCAACCAATGTACCAAATAACAGGAATGGCGGGAAGGGCGGGGTGAGGGGAGAATCCTAATTCCGCCATAAACTAGCTTATAACTGGAGATACGTTGTATAACTTGAAGAACATTCTGAAACAGATCGACATTTTTCAAATTCTATTTTTCTGTGGAAACCTTTAAAAAATACCTTACCTCCAAAAAAGATTAAAAAAAAATACCTTACCCATACTGTAAACGAATAAGTTATTTAAATGCTACTGTGGTTGATGGGTATAAGGAAAAGCTAGTCATGTCCCTACGCCCTCAGCTCACCAGACAGACTTGGAAGAACCAAGTATCTCCTACAACTCAAACAAGAGCATCAGAAAAGCACTGAGCAAGATGCTTTCCATCTTTACAGACTGGTCAACCCCAGAGAGAAGCCTCACAAACCCCAGAGATGGAGGAGGAGATTCCTCTCCTGTATACTGTTGACTCCTCGAAGACCAATGCCATAAATACTTATCTGAGTAATAAATTATTTAAAAATGCAACAAATTTTCTTTCATGTGACTTGAAAAATAACTCTATTAATATAAAAACCATCCATTTCATTATAGTAATTCATAAACTAATATTTCTATCTCTTATCAGACATATACACGAGGTTCAGTTGGCACAATTGTTGATATGGCAAAAATAACCATGAATAAAATTGCTTCTAAAAGTTTATAAGCTGTAAGATTACATTTTTTCAGTGCATATAAAATGATACTAATCTTGGGGCTTATTGTTACGAGTTATTTTTTCTCTTTTGTTTATTCCATATTCCTCTATGTATTCTACAGATAACAATTTTATGAATAAGTAAAACTTATCATTTTGTACTCTAAGAGAAAATTTGTAGCAATTTTTCATTATCTTTCTCCCCCCCTTTATCAGTTTCTTACTCTATTAAGAGTTTTGAGGATTACTTTCTGTTAAAGCATCAAATCAAGCTAATTACTCTGAGACGGTTTAAAGTTAAAGATAAACTGAATAATTCCAAAGATAAAAAGCACACTCACATTCTCTTGAGAAACCTCTGTTGATCAGATCTGGACTGGTTCTTAGCAATAACAAAATAGTGTCTTAAAATAGCAATAGAAAAGAGTACAAAATAGAGCAGGTCATTTATGGAGGAGTCTTCCTTTGAGATTGCTCTAAATTTATTTCTGAAGCTTTGGGCAAAAATAAACCTCTCTTTCTTCCCACATTTTCAGTAGCATTAATTCCAAGTCCTCATCACAACAGGATAGTCTTATAATTATAAATTCTTTTCATTAAAAAACTTCAATTTAGAGTGAGCATGGTGGCTCACACCTGTAATCCCAGAACTCTGGGAGGCCGAGGCAGGTAGATTCCTTGAATTCACGAGTTCAAGACCAGCCTGAGCAAGAGCAAGAACCCATCTCTACTAAAAATAGAAAAACTGGTTCAGTGCCTGTAGCTCAGAAGCTAGGGCGCCTGCCACATACATGGGAGCTGGCGGGTTCGAATCCAGCCCAGGCCTGCCAAACAACAATGACAACTACAACCAAAAACTAGCAGGGCATTGTGGTGGGTGCCTATACTTGGGAGGCTGAGGCAAAAGAGAATCGCTTAAGCCCAAGAGTGTGAGGGTGCTGTGAGTTGTGATGCCATAGCACTCTACCAAGGGTGACAATAGTAAGACTCTGTCTCAAAATAAATAATAAAAACAGAAAAACTACCAGGGTAAGGTGGCACACAACTGTAGTTCCAGCTACCGGGGAGGCTAGGGCAAAAGAATTGTTCAAGTGCAAGAGTATGAGGGTTGCCGTGATATATGACAGCACAGCACTCTACCAAGGGTGACAGAGTGAGACTGTCTCAAAAAAATAAAATAAAATAAAATAAAATTTAACATTAGAGTGACATACAGTGTGTATATAAGCTTGGTTCTCAATTCTCTCTCAGAAAAGAAGTGGATCGGGCTTTTGCTAGACTCATTGGGTATATAGTCACAAAAATTTGCTCGATTTACCCTATCAAGACTGATGTAAAGAGCAAACAGTAGCACCTTGAAATGTGCAAGTGTACTAATCATGATAACCACTACTTAAGGGTGAGCCACAGACTATGGTAGGAAGTACTTTGTAATTTTGTTGAGTTGCGTACTCTTTGAATATGAAGAAAGTAGTCATCTGTCACTGGACTTAATAAGGTATCATTTGAAATGATTAAAAGTTTGTTACTTTATTTGAAAAATAACCACAAAGTAGAGAAACTAAATAAACCGTTTGAAGAAATTAATTGTGAAGATTACATAAAGATGAAATTCTTGGGCTCGGCGCCTGTGGCTCAAGTAGCTAAGGTGCCAGCCACATACACCTAAGGTGGCGGGTTTGAATCCAGCCCAGACCTGCCAAGCAACAATGATGGCTGCAATCAAAAA
>NW_003852442.1:7963042-7967217 GCF_000181295.1 Otolemur garnettii
GCCCAGGAGTTGGAGGTTGCTGTGAGCTGTGATGCCACAGCACTCTACCCAGGGGGACAGCTTGAGGCTCTGTCTCAAAAAAAAAAAAAAAAAAGATGAAATTCTTGGATTTCATATACATGTTTCAGGCTGGAACCAGGAACCTGAAAACTTATTCTCATATTGGTGAAGTCTTAATTAAAAAATCATGTTTTGTATTCCTCACAAATAAGAAATTTTGATTACAAACACGCTTATTCTTTTTTATTTGCGTATCATAAATATGCCCCCAAAAAGGCTGCCTGAGCTTCCACTGTCAACAGAATCAAATTATTTATTAGATTATGGCTTTACTTACAGATTAATAATCCTATCAAACCTTATGTGAGTTCTTTTATTTTTAATAATGACTATTCCTGTATAACAAGAGTCCTCAAACTTTTTAAACAGGGGGCCAGTTCACTGTCTCTCAGACCGCTGGAGGGCCAGACTGCGGGCCCCAGGACGAGTCAGCTACTAAGCAGGACAGGCAGTGGTGGCAAAAACACCCGGCGGGCTGCATGTGAACCACGGGCCATAGTTTGAGGATGCCTACTGTATAAAATACTGAGTTTGTTTGTTTTTAAATTTGCATTTTAATACAAAATGGAACTCGTGTGTGTGTGTGTGTGTGTCTGTGTGTGTGTGTCTGTGTGTGTCTGTGTCTCTCCACCCAGAGTCCCCATCAACAGCTGGTTAATGTGAGAAGTCGAACACCCCAACAGGATCACCCGAGACTGTTAACACAGCCCAAAGACACTCAACTGCCAAGACTAGGCAGGAAGAAAAGGGAAACTCCTGTGGATGAAATTACATTCTCGACACACAAACACTGGAAGCCAAAACACAGCAAAAACAAATGGAGGTTCAGCAGACAAAGGAAAGAATTTTTTAGGCAAAGTTTAAAACATCAGGGTATCAAGATGTAAAACTGTGTGATCTATAGTGAGACACACACTACTACAGCAAGAAAAATAGGCATGGACTTTACACAGACACAAAAACCTGGCTCAAATTCTGACTCTCTAATTTGTACATTGCAACTAATTTTGGAATTATGACTATAAGAAAGTCAAACAACAACTACTTTTTTAAATGGAATTTTTTCCTTCTATGTGACATCTTACTTGTGGCACAGAAGAAAATAAGTGAAAACTGATCTAAAATCTTGTGTATCTTTACAAAATGCCTATCCACTAATCCTGAGTAAATGTGACCTACATTCTTTAAATCTATTGAGCAAGGGACTTTTTCTACTGGAACAAGTAAATTTAAATTAATACAAGGTTATCCATTCCCTCAAATGCCTTTCCCATTTTACACATGGATCTGGTAATTTTCCTTGCTTGACATAGTATCAGTACCAATTTCCTCTCCAAAATTACTTTAGAAAGCTACGGAAAAAGTGTTAAAATTGGATTGTAATGAATATGTTTAACTTAAGCCTTAATTTACTATCCCTGTCTCAATGATAAAATACATAGCACAAACATGGTACTTGATACATGGCTGTAGCTATTAACTAAATAAAATGCTAAAATAAAAATCTGTCTTTAATTTTAGAAACTCAAAACTGAGCCTCTGCTATTCTACTCATTTTTTTAAAGTTCTATTGCTCTGCTTCCCCAAAGGAAACATAATTATAAAATGTTGTTTTAAACATGAATGCGATTCGACCATTTAAAAATAATGCACTTTTTGGCAAGTAAGCACAGCATATAAATCATCTTTAGTTACTGTCTTAGTTTGGGCTGCCATAACAAAGTACCATAGACTGGTGGCTTATAAACAACATAAATTTATTTCTCACAGATCTGGTGGCTAAGCGTAAGGTTTGGGGGCCAGCATGGGCTGTGAGACACTGCTTCCAGGTATTACAGACTGCCATCTTGTTTCCTCATACAGTAGAAAGAAAACTTAGCTATCTCTCTGGATTCTCTTATAAGGGCACTAATCTCATTCATGAGGGTTCCACCCTCCTGACTTAATTTTATCTTTCAAAGGCTCCACCTCCTAACATCACCTTGGAGGTTAAGATTTCAACACATAAATTAAATATTTGCCCATAGACTCCTCTAGCTTATGCCTCATTTCTTTGTTTCCCTTTACAGCAAGACATCTCAATAGAGTTATCTCTGTAAATTTCCCTAATTTCTAAACTCCAGCCCATCCTGGGGAAGCTAGTATCCCCACTTCTCAACAGATGCCAGTCTCACTATCTAACACCAAACCCAGTCGTCATTTCTTGCTCCTCAGTTTTACCTCAGCAGAATTCAACAGAGCCTATGAATCCTTTATTTTTTATTTTGGATTATCATAAGGAGACATACAATTAGGCTACATTGTTTGCATTCACAATGTAAAGTCCAAGTTGTGGTGGAGCCTTTCACCCAGGAGAGGTGCCCTACATCCCTACATTATACCTGATAGGTGGGAGCTTATTGAACCCCCTTATGCCATTCTCCTTTCTTAAATTTAATTGTGTTTTTCTCTCATGTGAGGTGTAGTCGTTCATCTACTAGTTTCAAATTAGTATTGAGTACATGGGATGTTTGCTTTTGCTTTTCCATTCTTGAGATACTTTACTAAGAAGAATGTTCTTTAGGGTGGGCCCTGTGGCTCAAAGGAGTAGGGATCCGGCCCCATATACTGGAGGTGGGGGGTTCAAACCCAGCCCTGGCCAAAAACTAAAAAAAATAAACAAGGATGTTCTTTAATTCTATTCAGGTAAATACAAAAGATATAAAATCTCCATCTTTTTTATGAATAGTATTCCATGGCATACATACACCACAGTTTATTAATCCATTCGTGACTTGATGGGCACTTGGGTGGTTTCCACATCTCTGCAATTGTGAATTGGGCTACTATAAACATTGAAGTGCAAATATCCTTACGATAAAATGATTTTTTTTCTTCTGGGTAGATACTTAGTAATGGGATTGCAGGATCAAATGAGAGGTCTACTTGTAGCTCTTTGAGAGTTAGGATTATTTTTTAAGCTCTGCTTTGGAATTTTATGATGCCGCTCTTACCTTTTTTTCTCCTGCATCTTAAGGGGTCCCTTTTTAATATCCCCATTCCTTCCTGGTTAAAGATAAACCTTTTCCCCTTAAGAACACTTCATGGATCTAACCCACTTTCAATTGTTGGAAATTACTCAGGGATCACTGCTGAATCTTCTTCCCTCCTCTCCTTAGTTTAACTCATTAGGTCCATGAATTTAATGCCATCACTGTCTGATGGGTCTCACAGCCATGTCCTCACACCATGTATTTGTTTCCTCTGAGGCATAGATTTGCAATCCCAATGCAAATCTATGGAACTGACATCTCCATATGGAACTCTCATTCACAGCCCTCACAAACTTAGTATTATGTGACCTCTTTCATCAGCAGTTTTAAGGTCATCTATGCCAAAGGTCATATATGTCATATATTTTGGCATATATGACCTTAGGTTTATGTTTTTAATGGAACTACTATTTTATGGAATAGTGACCTAGGTCTATGTTTTTAATGGAACTACTATTTTAATGGAACTACAAGAAGTTCAAAGCTGGTGTCTTAATACCCTTTAGGCTGATGCTCAAGCACACTTAACAGATAACTTCCATCTCAGAGCTCAGGATGGCTGCTCCAGCTGCAACCACTCTACCCATATTGCAGCAAATAGAAAGTAATAAAAGATAAACCTTTTCCCCTTAAGAACACTTGACAGAAAGTTTCATGGATCACCTCCACATATCATTGTCCAAAACATAGTAACCCAGCCAGACCTAACTACAAGAAAAAAAAATTAGAAAATCTAATCTCTATTTTGGATGACCATGGACAAAGGTAAGGTTAGAGGCTTCTATTGCTGGGGTTACTGTTTTGGGGAAAATAACAGTATTTGGGAAATTGTTAGCAGTTATACTACACTTCCCAGATGTTTGCCTTCTAATCTTCCCAAAAAGAGTAACTACTACAACCATCTGCACCTGTTTCCTCAAGCCAGGACCTCCACAATATGTCCAGTCTTTCTACAAGCAAAGCTAATTCTATCAGTATATATTGTGGGCTCAGCGCCTGTGGCTCAAGTGGCTAAGGCGCCAGCCACATACACCCAAGGTGGCGGTTTCAAACCCCCAGCCCGGGCCCGCCAAACAACAATGA
>NW_003852442.1:7967283-7974366 GCF_000181295.1 Otolemur garnettii
ACTCGCTTGAGCCCAGGAGTTGGAGGTTGCTGTGAGCGTGATGCCATGGCACTCTACCCAGGGGGATAGCTTGAGGCTCCGTCTCAAAAAAAAAGTATATATTGTGAATCCCCATACTTGGATCTCCATTTTATGGCCACCAACTTAATTTCTGGTCTGAATCTTAGCATGTCTGAATAAATACTGTAATATCCTATGTGGGCTTCCTGCTTCTATTTTTGCCCCTTCCAAGATCTCCACACCTCAGCAAAAATAATCTAAAAATTGCCCTTTCCTCTTTAAGACACTCCCATGTGCCTCCCCTTGGCACCCAGCCCCTGATGGTCCTCTAATATCACCTTGTTTTACTCTTCCTCACGACCACATGTGCTCTAACATACTGCTCTTCTTCAACATCCTGCCACCCACCCACCCACCCCAATTTGATAGCAGGCCCTGTACATACACTACTTTCTCTACCAGGAATGTTCTGACATTGACTCATAGACAGATTACATTTTTTTTTTTTTTTTGCTGTTTTGGCCAGGCCAGGCTTGAACCCGCCACCTCTGGTATATGGGACCAGCGCCTTACTCCTTGAGCCACAGGCACCACCCATTCACTCTTTACTTTTTATCTCCAGATCTCTTATACGAACTCTTTCCTGATCATCTCATTTAACATAGGCTTATTTTTCAAATCTTTTCTCCATTTCAACAATTTGCTTTCTTTATAGCCCTTGGAAGGTACTGGAATTATTTTATGTATTTGTCTGTCTCTCCAACTGGAACATAAGCTCTATGAAGATGGGGGTAGCATGGTGCATAATCATTATCTTTTCTGAAAATACTCAGATGGGTATTTATCAGTTATCTGAGATCCCTTAGTCCACCCAATGACATATCAAATTAACCATCACAGCTACCATACTGTATGTGGAAGAGGACCTTGACCACCAGGCTCTTCACAGCTATCCATGTTACTCACCTCTCCCTGCAACTTGTCTGTTCATGAATCAGATAACCCCATAGGGTTGAGAAAAACCAAAAGCAAGCGTCTTAAGAAAGTCAAGTTCTAGCTTCAGCCTGACAAGCAACAAGTATTATTTGAAACCTCATGCCTTATTTGCCAAGTTTGACCATCCACAGTGATCTTCCAAAGAATAAGGACTGAACAAGGGGACAGATCTATGAATTATCCTGCAGCAGAGATGAGACAGAAGCAGCTCAGAGGCAGACAAGGGGTTAAAAGAGAGTAAATAGAAAATGAAGGCCAATACACAGCCAAAATCAAACATGGTTAGCAACACATAGAGTGGGCCAGAGACAACCAGGCTTTGCAGTAATAAAGTAAATCTACTGTTTCTCCAGAATCGATGGGCACCTTTACACATAGACATCAAAATTATTTAACACTGAAATCACTCACACACACGTACATGTATATATGTATGCATAATAAACACTGTTATATATTTGTGACATTTCCAAAGGATACAATCTTCTATAAATTTATCTACTCTTTAGTAATGATTACCTAACATATATATACATATGCCATATTCTATTTTTACATTCATTTTTCCTATGAATAACTTTATGTAAATAAGTCTTATGACACATAAAATGTACAAATTCCTTGAAAGACATAATACCAAAACCAACAAACTGTTTAGTAAGTACATACACATTTAGAAATGTTATGTCTTCTTGACCCTTTTATAAATATGAAATAAACTATATGACTGCCCTATATAATTTTCCCCTGAGAAAGAGATAAAATAACAGAAGTAATTTAAAACATTCACCCAAAGAAACTGGTGTTGGATGGCTGCACTGGTAAGTTCTATTAAACATCTGGATAAGAAATAATATCAATCCTACACAAACTGAAAAAACAGACAAGGAAACATTTCCCAATTCAAATCTGAGGCAAGCGTTATTCTGATACAAAAACCAGAAAACATATTTCTAGAGAGCACTATCCCTCATAAACAAGTACATAAAAATATTTAGAAAATATGAGCAAATGTAATGCTACATTGCTAATGATCCATCATGACCAGGTGCGGTTTATTCATAGACTATAAAGATAAATTCTCAATCAATGAAATTCAGAAGAAAAAACTAACATTAATTTAAAAATTAAAAATTAACATTAACAGAAAACGGAACACTCAAATGATCTTCAATATAAATGCCAGAAAGAAATTTTAACAAAACACATATTCGCGATCTTTTTTTTTTTTTTTTGACAGAGCCTCAAGCTGTCCCCCTGGGCAGAGTGCTGTGGCATTACAGCTCATAGCAACCTCCAACTCCTGGGCTCAAGCGAGTCTCCTGCCTCCGCCTCCCAAGTAGCTGGGACCACAGGCCCACAACACCCGGCTATTTTTTGGTTGCAGCTGTCATTGTTGTTTGGCGGGTCCGGGCTGGGGATTTGAACCCGCCACCTTAGGTGTACGTGGCTGGCACCCCAGCCGGTTGAGCTATAGCTGCCGAGCCCATATTCGCGATCTTAAACTCAGTAAATTAGAAAAAGAAGGAAATGTCCTCAATTTGACAAAGGGCATCTACCAAAACACCTTCAGTCAACACCACACTTAAATGAAATATCTGGAACATTACAAAAATGCGCACTCACCACTTTCCCTTAACCCTGTAGAGGGGATGAAAGCACACATGGTGAGAATAAGATGGAGTCTGTCAGGCGAAGGCTGACGTGACACGGGGGCCTGGTCAGTTTAGGTTCTACCTGACTTTCACCTCCAGTCTCTCATTCTTATTATTTTGTAAATATAACTCCCAATCTAAAGATGCCCACTTTGAATAGTTTAGGAAGACTGATGCAGGAAACCGACTTTTGAATTGGAAATGCTGTAATACGGCACTGCTGATTGTTATTTAAAACAAGGGTTAAGGTGGATTTCACTTTAGGAGGATTTAGGAAATTAACTTCTGAATTGGAAGTGTAATAGTCACTGAATTGTACTATTTAAAATAAAAGTGAATGTAGTCTTTGCTTTGAACCTTTATGTATAAAACTGTGATTTGGGAAATGGAAGAACAGAACAGTCTTGGAGAGGCTACTTGCACTGTTCTTAGAATCGCTGGCATTCTGACAAAATTTGGTGGATCTATCTTGGTCTCTGCATATCGGCTGACAGCAGCAGGCAGCCAGACCCTCTTTGTCCAGTAACAGAGGTACTAGAAAATACAATTAAAAAAAAAAAAAAGAAGAAGCCATCTCTGATGGTCTATAACCCTCCTATAATCCTAGCACTTTGGGAGGCAGAGGCATGAGGACCACTTGAGAACAGGACTTTGACACCAGCCTGGGGAACAAAGTGATACCCAGTCTACAAAAAATAGAAAAAATGTCTGGGAGTGACCTGTAGTCCCGTCTACTCAGGAGGCTAAGGCAGAAAGACTGTTTAAGCCCAGGAATTTGAGACTGCTGTGAGCTATGATCACTGCACTCCAGCCTGGGAAACAGTGAGAATCTGTCTTTAAAAGAAAAAAAATAAAAAAATTTAAAAAATAAAAAAATAATAAGTTAAAGGTGATATAAACATAAATAAGTGTGTATATACAGGACAGCCATAAAGTTCGTGTGCAAGGCACACTATTTTAAATTGTACCCAAACTTTATGGCCACTCTAAATATCACACTGAAAGATATATCCATGTATTATTTGTGTAATTAAAATAGTTAAAAATAAATAAAATACTAACCCCAAAAAACAAGGGCACTAGGGAACCAGACAATTATGATTACCTTTATAAAGAAATCTAGTGTTTCAATCATCAGTGGCAGCAAAAAAAAAAAAAGTTCTGAGACCCTGGGGTTTTTGTTTTTTTTTAAGAGACTTTGTCGCCCTCGGTAGAGTGCTGTAGCATCATAGCTCACAGTAACCTCCAACTCCTGGGCTTAGGCGATTCTCTTGCCTAAGATTCTCAGCCTCCTAAGCAGCTGGGACTACAGGCGCCTGCCACAACGCCCAGCTATTTTTTTGTTGCAGTTTGGCCAGGGCCGGGTTGGAACCCGCCACCCTCGGTATATGGGGCTGGCGCCTCCGGTATATGGGGCTGTGGCCCACTGAGCCACAGATGCCACTTCAACAATCCAGATTTTCCATTAGCTACAAACAGATTTACAAGTTACATAATAACTTTTACAAGACCCACCAAAACGCTGTGGGATATGTTAAGCACAACCTTAATCAGAACACTTCCTTTCCGAGGTATTAATTTGAGGTTGACCCTTCACCACTCTACCCTAAAGACTTTTCAGAAGGTGGCCCTGGGGGCATCCTTAAATGTGGAGTCTGGTGTCAGAACGCCTGAAGTCAAATTTAAGTTCACCAGCAAATCGACAAAGCGTCAAGGTTCCCAACAACCCTACATCAGTAAAATGGAGAATAGCAATGTCCGCAAAACAAGAAAGATAACCGGATTACTTTGGGGAAAAGACACATAACATGAAGCAGGTGCTAAATATATATTCTTTTGGTTTGTTTGCTCAGAGATTAGTTTAACAAGCATTCAGGAGAGGGAGGGGACAATATGCAGAAGGGAAGGCATTTCAGACTGGCTCCGGAGGACCCAAGGCCTTGGTTCAGGGGACAAAAGTTCACAGACTCTGGGAAGGGCACCTGCTGTCAAGGGTTGGGACACGTGGGCTTAGTAAGCCAATAATCATCAACCTTGTCTACAACTGGACAGGCCCAGTGACCTGCCTGCACCTGTGTCCAATTATGCATGACCGTTGATAGAGGCCTAAGGAGGGGCTCTCCGGACCCGCGGGTCTCTGTTCCCCCTGCAAGCCACAGCTGCACGAGGTCCACACGCTTGGCTGGCAGGGTGAGGCACCCGGGACATAAACTCCCCTCCAGCGTCCTGTCCACGTTCCTCAGGACGCTAGGGGCCTGGCAGAGCCTCAGCCTCTACAGACTTCACCCTCGGGTCAGCCAAACTCCCCAACAAGGCCCTCAGCAGCACCCCGGGCCACTTGCCGCGCTAACCACCGGGTTCCCTTTCCAGCCCCGGCACCGGTGCTCACCTGAAGCCCAGGGCCATCTTCCCAGCGACGGGAGGGACTACGGTCAGGCAAACTCCTGGGTAGAACCACAGCGACGCCAGCCGGCAGGGCGTGAAGAAGAGAGCGGGAATCAAGTGAGGCCCCAGATCCCGCGAGAGCTGGCGTCGTAGGCTCACGTCTAGCGGCTGGGTAACCCCAATCCCAGATCCCGCGAGAGCTGGCGTCAGCTCACGTCTGCCTGTGGCTGGGTAACCACCCAGATCCCGCGAGAGCTGGTGTCTGTCACGTCTGGCAGCTGCTGAGCCACCCCAGACACTCAGCGCATGGTGTTCCCCTGACCTGGTTTTATACCAGTGTTTGTTTTCAAATACATACACACACAAATTAGGTCGTTGTAAATACAGTATTGAAAAATGAACCTTGGTACACCTGCATCTGTCTACATATAAATGAGATATTTTAGATAAATAAATACTGTTCTATCTACTGTTTTCAAAAATGCAGCATTCTCGACATTGGCGCTGTTCTGTTTCACGTCAAGCCCATCTGTTGCAATTATCCAAATGTCTATTTTTATTATTCAATTTCCCAATAACATGTGTCTGCCTTCCTAGTCCCATTAACTCTCTATTCTTTTATACGCTTCCTATAGAACAATCAGCTCTATTCACTATTTCCACTGCCGAGCAATATTTTAGGAAAGGAAAGTGTGGATGGATAAAGGGCAATATGATGATATACTTGCAATTGTTATGGGGCTGGATACACAACTACTATGCACCCTTTCAAATAAAATTTACCCTGGCAGAATCCTCTTTTCCTAAATTTTTATGTCGTAGTAGAAGTAATAGAAATACCAAAAGTAATTGTGTTTACCAATGCATCTAATTTGGTTGAATTATATTGTACAATATAACGTCTGAAAATTAAAACTCAAGAAGAAAGTCTAAAAGGAAGACTGTTGGCAGCTGTCACCAATTTCTTGTCTAGATAGAGCTCATGCTTCATCCTCCTTCTTGGGGCATGGAATAGAGTTCTCACTACAGATGGACAAGCCGCATGCAGGCTAACGCAGAGTATGAGACAAACCCGTCATATTCACCATCAGCCACTCTGCCTACCTAAGATCTCAGGCTCATTATTGGTTTTAGAATATGATGCTGAGCTATTTTATAACTGGAACCAACTCAAAGTCAAAACTAATTTCTAATCTAGTACTACAGATTTGCTGTTGGGCTCCAAACTCAGAGCATTCTCCTTGATCTTCCCTACAAGAAGCGTCACAAAAAACTAAGAATCTAATGACCACTTTTAAATAATTTCATTAAAGAACTGTTCCTCTCACTACTGAGTATATGTACAAAGGAAACAAAATGAGTATCTCTTGTGTTTATTGCAGCATTATTGACAGCATTATTCACAATAACCAAAACACGGAGCCCAATTAAGTGACCAATGGAGCCAAAGTAAGTGACCAATAACAGATGAATGGATAAATTAATGTTTTATATACTGTATAGAATTCATGATGGAATACTATTCAGCCATAGAAGAGAAGGGAATCTTGTCTGTTTTGACAACATGGATAAACCTGGAGGACGTTATGTTAAGTGAAATAAGCTAGGCACAGAAAGGTTATTATCACATGTGGAATCTAAAAGAGTTGATCTTATAGAAGTAGAGAGTGGAAGGGTAGTTACCAGGCACTGGGGAGGTTGATGGGAGGAGGGATTAGGGAGATGTTGGTCAAAGAATACAAAATTTCACTTATATCAAAATATCAGCGTGTAATGTATAGTTAACAACATAGTATTCTTAAAAAATGCTAAGAGAGTGGATGATAAGTGTTCTCATCATGAAAATGGTTACCATGGCTCAGTGCCTGTGGCTCAAGTGGCTAAGGTGCCAGCCACATACACCTAAGGTGGCAGGTTCAAATCCAGCCCGGGCCCACCTAACAACAATGATAGCTGCAACCAAAAAATAGCCAGGCGTTGTGGCAGGCGCCTGTGGTCCCAGCTACTTGGGAGGCTGAGGCAGGAGACTCACTTGAGCCCAGGAGTT
>NW_003852442.1:7974957-7992583 GCF_000181295.1 Otolemur garnettii
TCGCTGGAGCCCAGGAGTTGGAGGTTGCTGTGAGCTGTAATGCCATGGCACTCTACCCAGGGGGACAGCTTGAGGCTCTGACTCAAAAAAAAGAATTTGCATTTCTTTGTCCTTAAATGTTTAACATAGTTCTAAAAAGTTTACATAGTCAAAAAGTTTACATGCAACAGCCTAATATTATAGAAAACTAGATTCGGCCTCTACCTCAAGTCAGATACTAACCAATGGCTTTCCATTTAGGGAAGAGATTTGACTTCTCCTCACTGAAAATGAGTTTATGGACCATCTACTATCTGATTCTGTTCAAGCAGGATCCTAGGCTTTCCTGGTCTTCAGTGACCTCATCTGAGTAAAATGTGAGGGTTTTACTCAACAAAAATATTAGGTAGTGTTATCATATGCTGTAAGATCTTGAGTCAAGGTACGACACATTCACGGCAGGTGTGACATTGATAAGTACTGGCCTAGGCATTGATGGCAGGTACAGCAAGGTGAGAATGTGTTTTGTGTGTTCTTTAAGCCAAGTAACACTCTTTAGACTAAAGCATAAAAGCAACTAAGCTGCCTGTTATTTTTCTAACAGACCAAAAATAGTTTCATTTTCCACCGGAGCAAAGAATGTGGTTTTCAGACCTCTTAGCAACTGTTAAAAATATTTAGCAAGTTGAGTTCAATGTTCACTGAAAAGATGTCATAATGTCCCTCTTTGGGGCAAGCTATCCTCAAGCAAAGATCAGGATGTTTTTTCCCTCAGTACCGAAATACTTTCACAGGAGAAAACTTCTCTCAAAATAAATTGAAGAGTTTACCACTGGATCATATCAGGGCTCAGGAAACTACGAGAAGGATATATATAACTAATATGATGTGGGTTTTCTGGGGGACAAACATATTTCCTCCCAAAGCCTGTTGATAGACTGTCCCTTCAGACAATATCTTGGTTTAGTCACCAAAGACGATCTGATAAACCAAAGAAATCTTTCTTCATATTCCATGAAACATAATTTTAAAAACAATTGTTTCCTGAATTTTGGGCTTCTCCTCTTTTCTCTTACAACAAAGCAACTCAGAAAAGGAAGTGCAGATGCTAGATTATAAAATATAAACATTTTCCTCAAAAGTACTAATGCCTCTCCTAAAAATATATTTTGATGTCACTTCTTTAATTATTTGCATAATTCATAGGGGGCGAAGTACAAAAATCGTGTTCTTCAAGTTGGCAATTAGTAAATACATTTTCAAAGCAAAATACAAATTCCTCAAATTGCATGTTGATATAGGAACAGCAGAGAGAACACAGCTGCCTCTGGGAAAGTCATGATAAAGGTAGTGGGAACAAAGACTTTCTAAACGCCCTGCCAAGAGGAATAACAATAGGCAACTAAATAAGGTAATAACAAGATAAACTTCTTCAGAATTTGTGATATTTATACATCTTGTTGCGTGCAACTGTAGTTCACCCCTATGGATCAAGAATTGGGAAGTTTCAATATACAACAGTGCATATTTTTATGCATTTTGCAGTTGAACATTTGGGTTGTTTTGAGATTGGGCTATTCAGGTAATGTGCCTTTACATGAGTGCATATGTGTGTGTGGGTGTGCTTGAGTATTCGTAGTCTTTTGCAATTATGGCTAAATTTAAAAATCAACATGTTAAATTTTACCAATAATTTTGAGGTTGAGTTGATTAAATCTACAAATATACTAAATTTTGGAAAATACCATTTTACAATATTGAATCTTCCAATCGCTTGCCGTGGCCTATCCCATCACTTATTTGGTATTCTGTAATTGTCTTTATAAATATTTTATAATATTTTTTGATGTCCTATGTATGCTATAGTAAATTTATTCTAGTACTTGCTGTGCCTTAATTTTATTATCAATGATATAAATTTTCATTTACTAACTGATTGTTGTTGATATATAAATACAGTTTTTAAAAATGGATTGATATTTTCTCCAGGAACTAATTCACTTAAAAATTCTAATAGTCTATCCATAGATTAGTTTGAATGTTCACATCATCTGTGAATAAGGACAATTTTGCTTCTTTTCAATTTTATGCCTTTTATTTCTTTCTCTTGAGTTATTGCACTAGCTGAGCCCATCCAGTACAGTATTGAATACAAATGATAACACAAGAATCTTTTTGAGCTACTTCCAATCTTAAAAGGCAGTTTTTAATATAGCCTCATAAATTATGTTTGCTGCAAACTTTTTACATATACATTTTATCAAATTAAGAAAATATATTTCAGCAGTGCCCATAGTTCAGTTGGCAGGGTGCCAGCCACATACACCTAGGATGATGGCTTCGAACCCAGCCCAGACCTGCTAAGCAACAATGACAAATGCAACCAAAAAAAAAAAAAAAAAAAAAAGCCAGGCATTGTGGAGGGCGCCTGTAGTCCCAGCCTCCTTACTTGGGAGGCTGGGCAAGAGAATCACTTAAGCCCAAGAGTTTGAGGTTGCTGTGAGCTGTGATGCCACGTGACTCTACCCAGGGCAACAGCATGAGACTCGTCTCAAAAAATAAATAAATAAATAAATATTGTTTAAAATATATATATATATTTCATTTCAAAAATGTTCTAGGTTTTGTAATCACATTTTATCAAGTATGTGTTATTCATGTGCTCAGACAATCTTACTATTTTTTTCAGCTCATAATCTGGCAATGCAAATCATTAAACTGACTGATTTTCAAATGTTAAAAACCTATCTTTCTGGTTTTGGTTTTTTGTTTTGTTTTGTTTTTTTTTTTTTCATTTTGCACGAAGGCCTTTATTGCATAAGTTAGTATTCAGGCATTCTGTTTTTCCTGTGTAAGTTTGGTAAGTTATGTTTGGGAAAGTGTCCATTACACCTAATTGTTCAATAATAATGCCTTTTTAGCTACTTTTTTAAATGAGTGGTATAGATTGTTATAATCATTATTAGTTTGTTGCTCTTTAGCAGTTCATTCTATCTCGTCTTCTCTTGAACTATGGTACCAAAGATTTCTCAATTTTATTATTCTTGTGAAAGAATCAACTATGGGTGTTGTTCATTCTCTCTGTTTGACTTGGATTTATTAATTTCTGCTCATTAACTTTTCCCCTTGATTTCATTTTTGGTGGGACTGATTTGATGCTCTATGTTTAGTTTTGTTTTGCTTAAGTTTGTTGTGAATTAAGATCTCACTCTGTTGCCCAGTTTATCCTCAAGTGATACTCCTGGCTCAGTTTCCCAAACAGGTGCATGCCAGCATGCCTGGCTAATTATTTTACTTTGTTTTTTTATATATATAGAAATGGCGTTTTGCTGCTGCCCAGGCTGATCTTGAACTCTTGAGCTCAAGAAATCCCTCCACCTTGACCCCCTAAAGTGCTAGGATTATAGACATGAGCCACCATGCCTGGCCTGATGCTGTATGTTTAACTTCGTGTGCTATATACTAAAATCTTTTACCCAGCAAATCTCTCCTCTTATGGCAGCTTTTCTTCTCTGCTTGCTCATACTAAACTAGATAATTGGTCCAGGACATAAAAGCAACCTTTTATCTTTGCTTGACTATGAAGCAGTTACCTTTCTCTGAAATGTAATTTATTTGCATATTTTTTAATCCAATACTCTATACTTTTTTTAGGCATGAGGGAGCTGATTTTTAGTTTATCTGGTGTTTTCTAGGCATTCAAAGAAGAGAGAAATAGTTCCCATTATTCTATATCCTAACCAACAGTAGACTTCCATTGTGACATGTTTAATGTAAAATTTGCTTTCCACTTTTTGCTGAAGATGCAACCTTGATCGTGACATTCTGATAAGTCTGCAATTCTGTTCTTTCATTTGTTTAGAAAAGTGAGAAGATAAGTGAGAATAATTAGTCTCATTCTCTGTGATTTACTGAAGATAAATGTGTCTCAGGACACTGTGGAACTGCCTCACGTTATATAAAAATGAGTAATTACCTTGGGTGATTGATAATATTTTTGCAATAAATGACATATTGCTGTGCACTCCGTCAATTCTAAGGGCTTCTGCAACACAACCTTGACAAAGAACCTTGTGCTCCTTTCCAACCACACTTCATAAAATCACTGGGCTTGGATAGACTTTGAGAGATCATCTTCTCAGACTTCTACCTTCTAAAACTTCTAAAATTCTGCTCCTTCTCCTCCTATCTATCTCTACGGATAGAATTTTTTTTTCACTGTCCCTAAGAAATTTACTCCACTTTTTTAACCTAGTGGTAAATTTTTTCTTAATTACATGTTCTTAAAAATCTCTCATTTCACGTCTTAAAGTGTAATTTTTACTTAGGAGTCTATACTTTATTCTGACAATTTGAGTTGCCTATTCTAAATTATATGTTCTCGAGGGTGTAAGCAAACCCATCACACTCTGTGTTTAGTAGTTCAGGTCTACCTAAATGTGTTTCTGTTTTATTGAAATCTGTTTTGTTAAAGGAACCATCAACAAGTCTATGATGTTGTCTAAATCTTTCTACATCGCTTAACGAGTGACGTTAACCACTACCCTAAATGCTGCCTGCTCTGAACCATATCTTTCCGATCAAGAGGACACCACACGCTATAATCGAGAGTAATTTATTAAGGCACCTTTCTGGCAGCACAGTCAATTCACCAATCTTTTGTTCTTTTTGCATTATGATCACCATATTGTAATGTATTAGTAAGTCTCACTTATGAAAATTCTGAGACATATAAAAAGAGCTCTTTCATCCACTTGTTTTATTCCAAAATAATAAAAGGGTACAAATGTTTTTGTTACATGGATATCTTTATAATGCTTAAGTCAGGACTTTTAGTATGTCTCTCACCCAAATTGCGTTTATAATACCTGAAAGGTAGGTTCTCAATTGTTTGTTTTGAGACAGAGTCTCACTTCATTACCCTGGGTAGAGTGCCATGGAGTCATAGCTCACAGCAACCTCAAACTCTTGGGCTTAAGCGATTCTCTTGCCTTAGCCTTCCAAGTAGCTGGGACTACAGGCGCCTGCCACTATGCCTGGCTAATTTTAGAGACAAAGATCTCACTCTTGCTGTGGCTGGTCTTGAACTCCTGAGCTCAGGCAATCCACCTGCCTCATAAAATTGATTTGAGCCTCCCAGAGTACTAGGATTACAGGCGTGAACCACCACACATACTATGGAACACTAGTTCCATAACTATGGTATGTTCCATAGTATGTAAATACCACACTTTGTTAATCTATTGTTGAGTTGATAGACACTTAGTTTGATTCCACATCTTTGCAATTGTGAATCATAATGCAACAAACATTCAAGTACAAGTATCTTTTTGATAAAATTACTTCTTTTCCTTTGAGTAGGTAATAGCCATGGGACTACTGGATTGAATGGTAGGTCTATATTAATTTCTTTCAGGAATCTCCATATTGTTTTCCATGGAGGTTATACTAATTATTTTCCATTTGTTTGTGTCATCTATGATTTCTTGCATTGTAAAGATCTTTCACCCCTTTTGTATATATCTTCTTTGCAGAAATATCTATTTAAATCCATTGTTCATTTTTAACTGGGTTGTCTTTTTATTTTATATATTCTGTATGTGATTCTCTTACTAAATATGTAATTTGCAAATATTTTCTTATTCTTTAGGTCATCTTTCTTAATTGTGTCCTTTGAAGCACTCAAGTATTATATCAAATTTTGTTGGAGTTCAACTTATTAATTTTCTCTTTTATTGCTTGCTTTTTGATGTCATAGTTAAGAAATTATTACCTAATAACCAAAGATCACAAAGATTTCTTCATGTTTTAAGAGTTTTATAGTTTTCACTCTTCCATTTAGGTTGAGAGCCCACTTTGATTTAATTTTTGTGTGTAGCCTGAAGTAGGACCCCAAATTTATTCTTTTGCATATGGATATACAGTTGTCCAGCACCATTTATCAAAAGGACTATTCTTCCCACTCATTGAATTTTCTTGGCATCTTTGTCAAAAATCAATTAACCATAGACGTATGTATTTATTTCTGGGCTCTATTCTACTACATGGTTCTATATATGTCTATCCTTATGCCAGTACCACAATGACTTGATTTGTATAGGATTTTAGTAAATTTTGATCTAGGGAGGTATGAGTCCTCCGACTTTCTTTCTTCTTTTCAAAATTGCTTTGGCTATCTGGGGTCTCTTGCATTTCCATATGAATTTTAGGACCAGCATTAGTTTACACACAAAAAATAATTAGCTGGCATTTTGATAGGCATTTTGTAGAGCAATTTGGAGAGTATTACCATCATAATGATACATAGTCTTCTGAACCATAAACATGGAATGAATTTCCATTTATTTGGGGCTAATAAGTATATGAAAAAATGCTCAACATCATTAGTCATCAGAGAAATGCAAATCAAAACCACAATGAGATATCATCTCACCCCAGTGAAAATGGCTTTTTATTAAAAAGACCAGGCAATAACAAAAGCTGGTGAGGATGTGGGAAGAGGGAATCCTTGTAAATTAGAACAATTGAGAATGTAAATTAGTGAAACCATTATGGAGACTAATATGGAGGTTCCTCAGAAAACTAAAACTAGAGCTACCACATGACCCTGCAATCCCACTGCTATGACTATATGTGAAAGAAGGGAAATCAGTATATTGAGATGATATCTGCATTCCCACGTTTACTGCCACACTATTCACAATAGGCAAGATCACCCTGAGCGCACACCAACAGATGAACGGATAAAGAAATCGTGGTATATATACACAACAGAATATTAGCTGCCATTTGGAACATGGATGGAACTGGAGAACATTATGCTAAGTGAAATAAGACAAACCCAGAAAGACAAACCTTGCTCATATAGGGACCTGTATATTAAAATAATTGATTTCATGGAGATAGAGAGAATGATGGTTAATGGAAAAGTAGAGGGAAAAGGAGGATAAAAGGAAGATGGTTAATGGGTGCAAAAATATAGTTAGAGAGTTAGATAAAATGAACAGTATTTGATGGCACAGAATGTGAACTACAATCAACAATAAGTTAGGGGATGCTTTAAAATAACTAAGAGTGGAATTGGAATGTTCCTAACACAGAGAAATGATAAATGTCCAAGGTGATAGATTTCTCAATTACCCTGATTTGATCAAATCACATTGTACACCTGTATCAAAACATCACAGTTACCCTACAAATATATACAAGTATTATCTACCCATAATAATTAAAAATAAAAAATGTTAAAAATAAATTTCTTTTACCTCTGTTTTGTAGTTTTTAGTGTACGAGTCTTGGGTTTCTTTTTTTTAATTTATTAAGTATTTATTCTTTTTGATACTACTGTAAATGAAAGTTTTCTTTTTTTTTTTTTGAGACAGAGCCTCAAGCTGTCCCCCTGGGTAGAGTGCCGTGGCATCACAGCTCACAGCAACCTCCAACTCCTGGGCTCAAGCGAGTCTCCTGCCTCCGCCTCCCAAGTAGCTGGGACCACAGGCGCCCGCCACAACGCCCGGCCATTTTTTGGTTGCAGCCGTCATCGTGGTTTGGCGGGCCGGGGCTGGATTCGACCCCGCCACATTAGGTGTACGTGGCTGGCGCCTTAGCCGCTTGAGCTACAGGAGCCGAGCCAAATGAAAGTTTTCTTAATTTCCAGTTCAGATTATTCATTGTTAACATATAGAAATAGTTGATTTTCTTTCTTGATCTTGTATTCTGCACCCTTGATGAACTTGTGCGTTACTCTATACTGGTATTTTTACCTCTAATTCTCACAACATAGCACTCAGCAGGTGTTATTATGCCATTTTTCCAGATGCTGCCAGAAAAAAGGAAGAGAAATTCTGAGACTCAGAGAAATGAAGAAAAATGCTTGACAAACAAAGGTAGGAAGTTGTAGAGGGTATAAAAAAAATACAGTTTCTGATATGTCATTTGCCCTTCTATAAACCTTTTTCTCTTTCCACTTAGCAAATCCTTGTTTGCTTAATATTATAATTTGCTTAATATTATCTTATGAGCAAATAAGAGCTTTAAACGATGTGTGCCCCTTAAGTATGTGTCACATATACTTGTTTGCTATATAAATCTGCAAAAGTATAGCCAACTAGATTATTCTAAAATGACTTCATACTTAGTAAAACATCCTATATGACTCATTATTCAAGAGTAGAAAATTGCATATGTCACAGAAAGGCCTTTTTGCTGTGTAGAATTATTTAAGTCTCTGTGAAGAGTTAAATACAAACGATGCTTGAAAATGAGGATAAAAGAGGGAAGGAATTATTTTAATCTGTTGCCAATTCCATTTTCTCTAGATGAAATGGAATTCTGCGTACCAGAGTAGCTTATAGAACTGTGGGAGTACGTCATGCCAGAAATACTAAAAATTAATGAAAGGCCAAATGACAACATTGACAGGAATTGAATAAAACTCTCATTTCTCAGTTTTTATTTCACGAAATAGTTGTCTCAGATTCCAAAGTCCAGGTACTAAGGGACTCGATATAGTAGTGACATTAGATTCAAGTAATATTTTATTTCACTGGATTTCAACAGCCTTTTAAAGCAGCCCCATAACAAACAAATCCCTTGGCTCTATCTACTTCCACATTGTATGCTGACTAAAGTCTCTTGGAAAAGGAAATGTGCTGCATTACAAATTCAAAAATAGCCAGAGATTGAAAATTAATGCACCAAAGAGCACGTTGTTTTGGCCTTTTGTCTAAAGGGCAAATGCAGACAAATCAGAGTCTAAAGCTCTGTGCCATATATAGGGATTTGCTTCCCGCACAAAACTCCAAAGAAAACAGTGCATTCAAATGGTAATGAAGAGAGGGCCTGGGTGCAGATAATGGTGTATTAAACTCGGATGAGCTAATTGTGCATTTTCATGTGAATCAGCCTCCTGCTAAGACTCATTAGGAATGCACATTAAAGATATAGACAAGTGTGCCGCCTTTTAATCAAGTGTCTTATTTCTAACAACACTATTAGTATTGTGAGCATTCTGGTAAGTGAAATTTTTGACTGAAATTTAATTGGGCAGCCTAGAAATTTGATTCCGTTTCAAAGCTGTAAGAAAATCTTCATGTGCGGGCTGAATAGGGGAGAAGTAGGAGGGGAAAAAGGGAGTGGACTAGAATAGGAATTGATCAATTACTTTCTTTTCTCTTAAAAACTAAATATGGTGGCCCGCCGAGCCAGATTCTTACTTGGAATCGGTACAAATCCTCACAGAGTATCAGTCCACAGATGGTGCTGAGGAAATGATAGTCGAGACCACAGCAGCAATGATCAGGAAAAGTGAGAAGTGTTTATGCAACAGGGTGATGAGGATGTGGGGAGCCCAGAGCTCCTGCCCCTGCTTCAGATGGAGAGATGTTACACACAGGGCATCCAGGAGGCAACCGTATGATTATGACTAGACACCTAGCAGAGAACAAAACATGATTCAGCTGATTAAGAAACTGAAATCCAAGTGGGCCAGCCTTTCAGTTCTAGAATTCCCCCAATTCATACTATAACCACACGAGTAAGAGACAAACACTCAAAATTTGATTGGGTTTGATTCCAAAGTGTGTTAAAGAAAGCTAATTTTTTAACAGACTACCACAAAATGCTTTTTAAAAATCTTTCCAGGCTATGTCTAAACATTGAAGTTATTTCTGTGGGATTCTGGGGTAATGGCACATTGATCATAGTATCACTTGCCATCCTCTCATTCCCAACATTCTGGAGTCGGCAATTGACCCAGACATGCCATTGGTGGACCATTAAGAGTGCATCACAGGCCATAAGTCCTTCAATGACCTTGGAGTAAAAAACACAGCTTGATGTGTTTATGAAAACTATGAAGGGACTGAAGCTTTGGTGTCTCCGGAGGATGGACAGCACATGTCTGTCTTGCTTCTTGTAATTTTTAGAGCAGCTATTCAATTGTGTAAACCCTAAATGCCCTTACTGGAAGGAAGTGGCAGGGGGCCTGGGTCTGCATCTGGGACATGGCAGTCTGCCCCCCTAGAAAAAGAGAACAGAGAAGCTTCCTCCCCAGAACCATAGCAAAAGGGCCAGAGTTACTCAGTAGCCACAGGAGACTGCATGCCTTCCATCATCTACTAATTTGCCTCTGTAGAAGAGACTGTGGCATGTCAAAGTATAGCCAGAAGGATCTACAACCATGAGTCAGTTTTAGAGAGGCACACGTAGGGGCAGTGCCTGTGGCTCAAAGGAGTAGGGCGCAGGCCCCATATGCCGGAGATGGTGGGTTCAAACCCAACCCCAGCCAAAAACTGCAACAAAAATAAAAAATATAAATAAAATAACTATTAAACAAAAAAAAGAAAGAAAGGCACACATAATCTTTTGACATATGACTTTGGAAAAAAAGAGAGAAACTGAAGATTGAAGATATACAAAGTTAGGTTCATGAAAAAAACATAACATCTCAGAAGGATTTCCAAGTATAAGAACAACTGTAAGATGCCAATTGACATCTTAAGGAACACTGTGAAATTTGATCCAAGAGACAAATAACCTCAAACAATCACAGAACAGAGTGGTAATGAAACTTCTGCCTTTAAAATGACCTCATGCCAATAAAACATGTAAAGCTAAAGGTTTTATTTCTTACTAATAACGTTAAAGAAAATTTGACCCCTAATTCACACAAAGTATACAAACAAGTTTCATGGTAAAAATTATGAAAATATTTCCAAAGAAAAATTTTATAACATAGTAAGGGGATCTTCTCAAGATAACCCTATTTTATGACATAATAGGTTTGCCAAAACCTTTATAAACAAAGTCAAAGGGAAAATAATAGACTGAGAAACAGAGTAAAAGAGCATTTATAATGAGCATGACAGACGAAAAGCTAATAATGCTAATATCCACCGAATTCTTCTAATTATAAAAGTAAATTAAACAAACCAATAGAAAAGTTAGCAAAGGATATTAGCAGGCAAGCCACAAAGAAACACGCACAAATAGCCATTAAACAAAAGAGGATTTTCAACATCACAAGGTATCCAGATTATGTGTCACGAATGAAATGTATTTTTTCACTCTTCGGATTACCCAAAGCTTTAAAAATATGTGGCATCCTGAGATGGAGAGACTTTCGGGAGAAAGGACATGACCACCATTGTTCTGAAAGTGTAAATTGCAACTATTTTTTGCAAAACAATTGAGCAATATCTATAAATGTAAAACACACCTATTATTTGAATGAGCTGTCACACCCTTTGGAATCAATTCTAGAAATTTCAGACTGTAAATGTTTTTGCTGAAAAATAACAGATTGAAAGACAGGAAAGAAAAAAATGTGTGTGGTAAGCACAGAAAGGTTTAGAGATGAGTATGTCTCAAATTGTTGAAAGACAAAGGAAAGAGGCTCTGTTGAGAAGGTAATATTTAATTTATTTTAGGCATTCCCATATTTTTAAATTTCTAAAATGTGTGCTACTTTATTTGTAGTAAAGATATTATATATGCATTTTTGGGTGTACCATGTATATCATACATATGTATAATACATACAGGGTGTCCCAAAAGTTGCCCCTAAAGTCAGCACACATAGGGAAAATGAAAAATTGTAACTAAATGTGCCTTTATTTACAAAATATTCATTATACAATTTTATATAATATTTACAAAATATTCTCTATGTGTGGGCCACCTCTCTGTAAAATTTTGTAACGAATATTTTGTAAGTAAAGATACCTATAACTACAATTTCTCATTTTCCCTATGTATAGTGATTTTAGGGGCAACTTTTGGGAAATGCTGTATACCATATATGCATATATAAATGTGATATCTACTAATATCTATTATTCATTCATTAGCTTATGGTCTTCGAATCAGAGAAATATATTGCCATAAAAAACTTTAGAATTAAGTGCTTCTCAGACTCAACTGAAAATTTGGAGAGTGTGAAGATGCCTTGCCTAGGTCTATATGGTGCTTCCTTTATTTAGTGCCAACAGGTGGCTTCCTACTGTATCCCATGCTAGATGAGGCTTAAAGAGGAGCCTGCCTCTTAATCTTGATTTAAAACAACCTCCCCAAAATTAGACTCTTTAAAGGGATTATGTTGGTTATTTTCATAGCCCAACGATCAACCACTTTAAAAGAACTGAGATTAAAGAATAGTGCAATTTGCCAAGAATAATATCGTTGATAATAAGACGTGTGTTTGCAATGAAGGAATACAGAATGTTGAAAAAAGATAAGCTTCACCATCAGACCTGAATCAGGATAAGGCCTGGCCCCTTAACCATGGTGAAAGCTTCTCTGTTACCTGCTAAACTTAGAAAATAACAGTATTTGCTTGAGTCCTTTGTATATTCTGGTTATCAGTCCTTATCAGATGTATAGCATGCAAATATTTTCTCCCATTCTGTAGGTTGTCCATTTGTTCTTTTGATTGTGTCCTTGGCTATACAAAAGCTTTTTTATTTTTTTTTTTTTAGTATGGAAGCTTTTTACTTGGATCAGGTCCCATTTATTTATTTTTATTGTTGCTATGGTTGCTTTCGGGGTCTTATTCACAAATTCTTTTCCTAGACCAATATCTATAAGAGTTTTTCCAACATTTTCTTGTAGAATTCTTACAGTTGCCTGTCTTATGTTTAAGTCTTTTATCCATCGTGAGTTAATTTTTGTGAGTGATGAGAGGTATGGATACTGTTTCTGTCTTTTACATGTGAGCATCCAGTTTCTCCAGTACCATTTTTTAAACAGGGATTCTTTTCCCCAGTATACGTTTTCATTTGTTTTGTCAAAAATCAGATGGGAATATGAGGATGATTTCATCTCTGTCTCTGATTTTTGTGCTATGCTGTTTTAGTCTCTATAACCTTGTAGTATAGCTTAAAGTCAGGTAGAGCGAGGCCTCTGGCTCTGATCTTGTTATGTAAGGTTCTGTTGGCTTATCTGGGTTTTTTCTGCTTTCATACAAAATGTAAAACTAAGAGTTTTTTAATGGCATCTTTAGGGGTATCTGGATGTAAGATCATATCAATAGCAAACAAGGATAATTGACGTTCTCTTTTTTTTTTTTTTTTTTGCCTCTTGCCTGAGTGCTCTGGCGAGGATTTCCAGTACTATGCTGAATAAGACTAGCAATAGTGGGCATCCTTGTCTTGTTCCAGTTCTCAGACGGAATGCTTTCAACTTCTCCCCATTAAGGATAATATTGGCTGTGAGTTTGTCATATTCAGCCTTTATTGCTATTTGCAATGACATTACCAAAACCCTAGCTCCTGAGAAAGCTGGCAAAGGAGAAAACCGATAATAAAAACATGTTAAAAACAAAGAGTACTCTAATAAAGAGTAAGTAGCAAAATGCCTCAAAATTCTCAGCTGAACTAGCGTGTGACTGGGGAAAACTTGTCAACCTTCCAATCTCGTCATTTCACTGTAAATATAATCAAAACAATGATTATTCTCTCGGCCTTTAAACCATTGTAACCTGACCGCCAGTGTGCGTACAAGATGTGCACACACGAATACACACAAACATGAGCCTAGAGGTGGGTGGAAGTAGGTCAACGATGTCTGTTGCTGACTTTTCTTTCATAAGATGCTTTAAATATCCATCCACATATGTATATCTGTGAAATGGCGCTAATAATGCAGCGTTCATAGAGTTGTTATACAGATTGAATGAGATTATAACATAAAACACTTGTACACTTAGTGAGTTAAAAATGGTAGTCATTGCTAATTATTACCAGTGAATTCTGAAGCCATAGTCAGCCACGTGAAATGATGAGGATAGGGCTTGAGTTGTGCAAAACAACACTGGAATGTTGTGACTTGCACATTTCACTTATGCTAATTCAAGCGTAGGTGCTTGAGGAAAAGAAGAGAACAAAAGCAAAACTTGACAATCTGCTCTCCATTCCTCCCAATGAAGTGTGACCCTGGCCAGGTTCTTCAATCAATATTGGCCCCTCTGTCGCCAATATTCTGAATGTCTCAGGTCACTAAGTATGACTCTGGGGTTAAAGCTACTCATTTTTCTTATAGCAGAAAGCCAAAACCCAAGGCAAAACTTCATCTGATACTCAAGAGAAGAAACAATGATTGGATCAATTGCTTTCCTTTTCCTTTTTCTTTTTTTTGAGACAGAGTCTCACTATGTCACCTTGGGTAGAGTGCTGTAGCGTCACAGCTCACAGCAACCTCAAACAATTGGGCTTAAGCGATTCTCTTGCCTCAGCCTTCCAAGTAGCTGGGACTACAGGCGTCCACCACAACGCCCAGCTATGGATCAATTCTTTAAAAATATCTTCTTGGCTGCTGGTCTCCCTGAGGTTATTCATGTCCATATGTTGTACATTATGAGTGATTTAGGGGAATATCCAAGAGGAATGTTTTGCCATAGTCTCATCCATCTACCTTATAGGCAGAGTTTAGAAGCTTCCCTTGTACCCCCACTTTATAAATATGAGAGGAAAAAATACATACAAGACAAGAATTTTTTTTTCATGGTCCCACTAAATCTGGAGTTTGCAACAAAACACAAATACAACCCTGAAGCATAAACGCCAGAGATAGTTTGATCAGAGTCAGGCAGATGAAACTTTACCTAGTCAGTTGTTATTTCTCAAGAGTAAGGAGCAAAGATGTTGCAAGCATCAAAAGCAAACTTGATCACTAACCAGAAGAGTGTCTCAGGGCAGAGGGGGCTGAGAAGGGGATTCTGTTCTAGGAAATGTAAAAAGCATCAACCCATATGTCAGAGACATGGCCAGACACTCGGGCACCATGGAACTAGAGGGTCATTTTGTGGGCAAATGCCTTTCTGATATGCAAAGTGTATGTGTGTACAAGAAAGAAAGACAAAGAGAGAGGAGGGGCTGGGGGCAGTAGGGAGAGTACTAGAAGCTGCGGCCAGATGAGACAGCTCTGAGCATTTAGAACTCTGCTACCTACAAGGTGACAGTCTGTGGTGCGGGGAAGCAATCTTCAACATTCTTTTGGTTGCGCTCACCGTTCTTGGTTAGGAGGCCACTGGATAATTTATTAGGATGCATCAGGAAAGACCAAGCTGAGGAAACTAAAAAGTATGAAATCAAACTAGCACAATCCCTCTTTCTCCAGTCACCTCATTTAAAAGTTCACCTTGCTCTCAGTCACACGCATGACGTCCAGGGCAATTTTCTAGCCAGCTGGCCACGAGAGAGAGGGACTGTGCACCCTGAATGCCAGAGATGTTTCTTTACAGAAATCTGTGAGATTGCCAGCCCTGAGCTTTACTGTTCTTTTAAATCCCTCTCTTCAAAATACTCCCCTTCCTGATGGCTGCCAGCCTGTATTCGCAGGTGGGGGGAGGGCTGACGTGATCCTCAGTACCAGCACTCTCTGTGAGGGGCAGGGTCAGGGAAGAGGGACAGAGATTTCTAACAAATGTCCACTGTTCCTCCTTCAACAAAGACTTCAGACGTAAAACCAGAGAGATGTAGTTACAAAATCAATTTGGGTAAATTAGCTGCACCTCCATGAAAAGGGCTATCTGTATAGCGGGTAGGACTTTTCATCATCTTTAATTTTTTAAAATATGCAGGTAGCCAACACCATCGGTAGCTCTAATACTCCATTGAAGGGAGAGCGATTATTTCAAAATGAAAATGCATTGACTATCCTCAGCTAATATTGTCTGCTGGCTGTCCTTTGCTGGCAAAAAGATATGGCAGAAAATACTCAGTAAGATAGAGAATTGCTAAGCAGCTGGCTAATCATGGACTATGCAATTATTATATTTTCATTCTGGCTCTGAAAAAGGAAACACTTAAAATGAATGAAATATGCATTGCCGCTGCTAGCAATGAAATTAAGTCACCTTATTAAACTGTGCAATTTTTACCAAGGTTTCAAGAAATACTCATTAGGCCTTTTGTTTGAACTGAACTTCATCTCCTGCCCCATCTTAATTTCTGGAATATAAGGCAACTTAAATATCTCAGTTTTTAATGAGAGACAACAAATAAAATACTTGGATATTTTGGAAAGAATACACATTAAAAAATAAGGTCAATATTAACTATTTCATATTGTATTTACTTTATTTTTAAGTGATTATCTTATTGTTACTGTCATTACTATTAGTATCATTACATTCAGATCATTATGCTATGCCCTTACCCATAAAACACTGATACTTTAAAAAATCAGGCTAGCCAGAAATTACCATTGTCATTTACTGAGTTTCAGAGGACAATTAACTTTCTGAAGCGCCCACTGCTAATAAGTCTGAACGATTCCAAAGTCTACAAACATTCATCCCATCAGTCATATTTCTATACACAAACTTGTCAAGGATCAATGAGAAAATGCATAATTTATATCTTACTATTATGTGGGTCAATCTCATAATACTAATGTAATTGGAAACATTTTCATTAAATGCTAGCTGTCTTGCCCATAAGGGTTTTATAAATATTAATTTCAAATTATTAAAGTCTCTAAATACTTAATATTAAAAGGCCGCCCAGTCATATTGATTCTTCATCTTTAGGAAATCATCCAAGGAAGCAGTCATAAAATGAGAATGTTACTGGAACTTTTTTATCACCAGGTTTTTAATCACTTTGAAATGATATTTGGCATTCTCAACTTGGAGAATGGGACTATCTATTCCATTGCAGAGATTATGACTAAGAGGATTAACAGTAGATTCGCAGCAAAGGAAACAGCTACCTAGAAATAGTGTTTGATCTCAGACGTTTTTCTACCTCCCTGCCATCTCCTGCAACCTGCCAGGCATAAATAGAAGGAAAAATAAAACAAGTACCAAAAAAGCTAGCTGTACAAATTAAGTTGAAAATGAAACTCCTCCTCTGAATAATGAGTACAATAATTTTATCTATTTCACATTATACATATTTTCATATCTCGGACACAAGAAATCTTCTGTACCCATTAGAAAAGAATCTGCAAGTGTAACAGATCAAATCAAGGCTACGTCTCTCTCTACCACTAAATTGGTGGAGCTCCAATCAAATAAGGGGTTGACAACATTCTCATTTTCAATATCATCACCTGCTCAAATATCCCTTTTGCTTCAAAGTTACACTAATGTAATTCAATAAAGTTACTTATGAAACTCATTTCAATTACAAAAATATTGAGCACGTATTCCCTTCTAAAAATTCTGGAGTAAGTTACATAAACTGTGTCAAGCAAGTTCTTAGCTCGCATTTATTTTGGGTCAATATTATCATTTGCATACTCTTGAGCCTGGAAGATGTCACTTTTACAGTTTAAAAACAGAATAACAGGAGTGCTTCTGGATAAGATCTTAAAGTCTACTTCTAAAGGAGGTTAAGTCACCAATAATTAAACATAAAAAGAATCTGCTACGTATTTTTTCAGGCTGTTGTATTGACAAATCACTCACAATCAGACACAAGCTACTAAACATGACACAAGGCTTGGGGGAAGGAAACAGCAGATTCTACAGAAAGTGCATGAAGGAATTCATTCTTCCCAGGCGTACATGAGTTAGACAGTAGAAAAGAAGCAATAGTGACAAAGGTTTAATAACCAGAATCCATAGAGAACTTAAACATATTAGCAAGAAGAAAACAAGTGATCCCATCTCAGGGTGGGCAAGGGATTTGAAGAGAAATTTCTC
>NW_003852442.1:7993733-8013245 GCF_000181295.1 Otolemur garnettii
CTTGAGCCACAGGCGCCGAGCTGATCAGAAGTTCTTAACTGGTGATAGAAGACACAGAAATTGGATTATTATTATTATTATTATAGTCTTGACTTTGGCACAAACTGTGGGATCTTAGGTAAGACATTTCCCTTCTTTGGGCTTCCATTTTCTTATCTCTAAGAGGGAAAAGAGGCTGTGTTCAGTTGCTCATAGCTGTAATTCTAGCACTATGGGACTATGGGAGGCTGAGGCAGGAGGATTGCTTGAGGTCAGGTGTTGCATTGAGGTCCTAATGTTCTGGGCTGGATGGGCCTGGAACTTGCAGCGTACTTGTCTAGACTGAATGGGGGGGAGGGGTGTCAATGTGCACCAAACAAAAACCTCCTATATCAGAGGAACCAATAGAAATAAAGGTATAAAGTTTAGAACAGATAGAATCATTGTGCATTTACCTATAATCCTAATGGAAAATAGATTTAACTAACGACTGCTTACTTTCTTTTTTTGGAAATTTATGATTTGACCATATTTTTAAGGGAAAAATTAAAGTTATAACTTTGTATGTGCATTTCTGTCCCAGATGCTTTTAAGATTAATTGAATATCTAAAGGGAAGATGAAGGGTTGAAATCTAATAGAAACATTCAGTATGTTTCAAAATGAAATGCACAAATAGTTCTGTTTATTCTCATCCTACTTCAAAAGCAGACAAATCTCAGGTTTCCCTCTCAATACTAGTGAAAATAATACAGTGTAAAAAAAAAAAAAGATTTGTCCTTATTCCAAATCAAATAGAAATGCTCACTATATATTTTAAATAACTATATTTACATGGGTATGTGAGAGTGAGTTGCAAACACTGTGTGTATGTGCATGTGAATATGTGTGGCTGAGTGTTAGGTGTGAATTTGTGGACTGGTGACTATTTATATCTGTATGAGAGACAGAAAGAGGATATATGTAGTATACAAAGGATGCCAAAAAAGTTATACATGTTTTAAGCAAAAACATCTATCCTATTCATGCCAGTCTCATGAATGACAATTCATTTGATTAATGCCATCTTTTGAGCAAATGCCATGTTACATGTTCCTACTGTAATTCAACTTAATAAAGTAATATGTAGACTTTAAATACTTTAAATATATAAAGTAATAAGTCTCATACACACACAGTATATAAATAATCTGCATGTAGGCATGTGGGTGTGAATGTGTATACATATGTGCAATTCCTAATGTATTTTTATACAATGTGAAAATTACTAAAAGATAACACATCCTTCTGTAACCAAAAAGAAAATTCTTTAGCTTCAGAAAAATTGTTTCTCACTACATAATACATTATACCTTTGCACAGAGTAAGAATTGATCCTTGATGATGAGTGGAAACAATTTTCTTTTTTTTTTGAAACAAGAGTCTCACTTTGTTGCCTCAGTAGAGTATTGTGGGGTCATAGCTCACAGCAACCTCAAACTCTTGAGCTCAAGTTATCCTCTTGCCTCACCCTCTCTAGTAGTTAAGACCATAGGCACTCACCATGACCATAGGCACTCACCACAACACTCAGCTATTTTTTAGAGACAGGGTCTCAGTCTTGTTCAGGCTGGTCTTGAACTCCTGAGCTCAAGCAATCCACCTGCCTTGGCCTCCCAGAGTGCTAGGATTACAGGTGTGAGCCACCACACCCAGCCCAGTGGAAACAATTTTTAAAAAACATGGAAATATTTGTGTATTTTACCATTACGTGCAAATGGTATTTTTTTTTAAACCCTTGGTATGGTCTAAGATATAGAAAAATTAAATACTAATCTCATAAAGGAAAAGTATCCAACAAATTAAAAACTATAACTGCAATTTATTTTTTCTGTATAATATTGGTAACTAATCATTTTTGTTTTATACAGAAACATAATCTCCAAAGAAATCATATCAATATAGGACCAAAGTCAAAATAATACAAAAGCAAATGATTTGCATCATTTTGCAAAGATTAAATGCTTTTAGAAATGACAAAATTATTATGGTGAGTACTTGGGTAGCAATGACACAGCTCTAATTTTTCAGTGGTTATTGGGAAATTAGGCAGTTAGATGTTAATGGTCATACTAAATCCATAATGAGTAGGCAAACAATCGCATTAACACACACCATATGTTTACAATCATTCTGCTACGGTTACTCTGCCATCTCTAAAGGGAGAGGAAAAGTTCAATATAAATTGGGAGGAGAAATAAGAGTACATTCAAAGCTGAAGCCAGAAATAAAAGCAATTCTGCCATTTCCTTTCCACCACTAATCTCCCCACTTTGCTTGTGATTGTCTTAATGAGCCATCAAATTCCCTTCACATTTGTAGTTTATCTGCTCTTCTCTCTGCCCTCCCCTCACCTCTGTCAGTTTTCTCTCTTTCTTGCCTCCATGTACCTATTTAATACCTGAATTTTCTTCTCTGTGGTTTATCTTAACCCATTGAAATCCTTGAAGCCCAACAATGATCTCCCTTATGGTACCTCCAAATCACATCTACCCTTCCTGTAACCAAGTCCAAGCTCACACTACTTACCGCAGGACAGCCAGTATGTCAAGAGACAAGAGGCTGGGGCAAGGTAAACGACTTTTATTGGAAGAGGCATCAAACTGAGAAGATGGCAGACTCATATCCTAAAGAACCATCTTAATTTAGCATGAACTTCAGGCTCCTTTTTAATTTAAGGGAAAGGGGAAAAAGAAGGGAATTGGAAGAAGTAAGTGACATCTACATACATCTGGGCATCATCAAGGGTCCTAGAAGGTTGTAAAACTTCTTTGGAGCATGGAGGTCAAGTGTCTTTAACACAACATTGTTACTTATAGGCATACCTTCCTTATTTCCCCAGAACTTATTTCTGAGAAAGGGACATTTATCATCTTTCTTCTGGAGTTGAACTACAAACTAAATTCTCCCCATAATTAGCTGGCTGATGCACAGGCCAGGCAGACGATTTTATTTTACATGACACTGCAGGGGATCAGCAGTCAAATGGAGCTAGTCACACTAAGCTTCCCTTCCACTGTAACAACCCCACACTCACATGTTTAAATTCAAGAATGATACATTCATGAAATAGATTGTTTTCCACTTGATTCCCACCCCTCAGCATGAGCTCCTAGACATCTACATAGTCTTCACATAAGTTGAATGACAAAACTTATAACCATCTCTAAGTTTTTGA
Organism: Otolemur garnettii; assembly: GCF_000181295.1. Classification (NCBI taxonomy): domain Eukaryota; kingdom Metazoa; phylum Chordata; class Mammalia; order Primates; family Galagidae; genus Otolemur; species Otolemur garnettii. The sequence continues at coordinate 7,996,929 of NW_003852442.1, forward strand.
GCTTGTTTTGGAAAATATGTTCAGTATATCCTGGCGATTGTGGCAGTTAAATTCATCATAACTATGGTTATTATTGATATCCTTTCTATTGATGATAGAAAGCTATCCTGTCATGTGATACATACAGATTTATGCTGTGGCTAATCCCAAAAGCAATCCTGGGAAGTCTATGGTATCATTTTAGACATTAGAAAACACAGAATTAGACAAATGAAAACAACTGCCTTCCCCAGGTTACTTCCCAGTCAAGGATGCTTTCTGTTGATACTACACCATCAAATAAGTAATCTCGTTTGGGAAAGTAGGACTAGCTACACTTGATTGTAACCACCCCCGATTTATATTGTTGTGTACATGTGTCATTACAAAAGTTTTGAGATACACAAAAATCAAGATACATAAAATCCACACAGATGGGAACAAATGAAGCCCTCCCAGCAACACCAATAAGCCAAGCAAGTTGAAACTTGCACAGGAGAAACAGAAAGGACAGTCAACTGTGTTTCTTGGAAGTGAAAGTATGGACCATAACACGGTCTGTCTCAAACCATGTATTTGTTTTTAATATAAATAAGCACCCTTAACATGATATAAAGCCATCATGGGCATGTCCTTGGTGTCGAAATCATGTGGACTATGTACTTAATAGGGAATAAAAGATGAATGAAACCCCTTTAACCAGCCTCTACTAGATACCTTAATATATCTATCTTCTCACATTAACCAAAATAAGAATCAAAAAGGGACTGGATAGGTTATGTCAGTGGAAATGAAGTAAAAATATCTAAAAATCTTCTTCTCCATAAAAGAGATTTAAAAATTGGTTAGGAAGTGTCAGAATCAACACACCCAAAACTCTGGCACTAACCAAAGGCTTACAATAATCCTGAGAGTTTATGTTCAAGAACAATTGCTAAATCTCGGAAAAAAACAGAGAATTTTGTGGCATTCTTTTAACTTGCCCTCTTCCCATTTTCCCCTGCCAGCTCAGCGATAGCCTTGAAGACATCAGGTTCCCGTCATGAGAAAGTCATCATCTTGGCAGTCACTGGCAAGAGAGGAACAGCTTGGAGATTCCTCAAAATCCCATTTCAGAGAATTTTCTTTGTTTGACCAGTTTGGTAGTTCCCTGGACGATTGTGCTGGCAGAGCCATCTTTATTTTGACTGACTCAGAGTTTCCTCAGTGCAAATAGATTTTTCCTGGAAGAGGCAGGGGGTGGAATTTGTGGGAAACAATTAGAGGCAATTGTTTAACATCTTGGATGCCTGAGGTGGTGGATAACACTTGAGGCAAATATTTAATAATATGTTGGTCATAAAGCTTAAAAAGAAAATCTGGGGAGATGTCCAACAAATTCCAAGACATCTAAAAAACCACACATATAGGGCCCTACACATGCCCAGGAAATACCTGAGAATTTCCTAAATTCTCACCTCTGATTAAACTGGAGGGTTCTTCATGGCAGGAATAGGCTAGGCAGCCTTGTAAAACCCCTGCTGAGTGTTAAAGGTTTTCCTGATAAAAACTGAATGAGTTTGTTGCTAGCAGATCTGCCTTGTACTAAATACTAAATTGATCCTTCAGGTCAAAATGAAAGGGCATTAGATAATGACTCAAAACCACATGAAAAAATAAAGAACTGTGGTAAAGGTATTTACCAGAGATGCCCTGAATCCAAACAAGCCTCTTGGTCACCTGACTTTTGATACCTCATGGTTGTCATAAAAACACATTATTTGTAAAAGATATTCCAATACACATTCTCTCAAATTTCTATAAATGTAATTATACTACCTTTAGAACATTTGATGTATACACACCAGATTTTTTTTAAGAAAATTGATGACCTATTTATAGACATACTAAAATAATTTTAGTAAAATGTGTTGCAAAAGGTTTAGCAAAATCACACATAAACATATGTATTTCTGTTTAAACGGATCAGTGTATGTGTGTACATGTGCTTTAAAGATCAGATAAAATAAATCATTGAGATGATTTACGTAACTTATTTTCTTTCTAATTTCCATCTGATGACAATCAATAAATTTCCATTTTATAAAAATATACTCAAGTAATGACACAATTGGCGCTTTAGAATATTTCCTTAGGGCTCAGCACCTGTGGCTCAAGTGGCTAAGGTGCCAGCCACGTACATCCAAGGTGGCGGGTTCGAATCCAGCCCAGCCTGCCAAACAACAATGACAGCTGCAATAAAAAAAAAATCATAGCCGGGCGTTGTGGCGGGCGCCTGTGGTCCCAGCTACTCGGGACGCTGACGTAGGAGACTCACTTGAGCCCAGGAGTTGGAGGTTGCTGTGAGCTGTGATGCTATGGCACTCTACCCAGGGGGACAACTTGAGGCTCCTGTCTCAAAAAAAAAAGAATATTTCCTTAGGCAATAATGTCCAAGGACATGGTCTGTACAACTATTTTATCAATTGGCAAGTTAGATACAAATTGACTTCTGTTCTGTTTTTTGATGGTAGAAGCTTTACATGATCTTGCGCCTTATTAGTTCCTAGGGTAAACTGAAGACATAGCATAAATTTAAAATAAAATATTATATTCAACAGTTGTGTCCTACTAAGTTCAAAGGCTAAGAACCAGGGAGAAATCAGGGACTATCAAGAGCCAAGGAAGAGAGAAATAGCATCTATGATGGAAAAAGTTTTAAAAGATTTATCGAAGATGATGAAACTCTGGTCAAGTCCTCTTTTACTATAACATTTCACTATGACATAATGCAAAATTGCAACTCAAGAATCTTCCATGTAGTTTATTTCTGATAATTTTCTGCCATCTTTGGCTCTTTCTTGTATCAATTTGTCACCTGAAGTTATCTTCTAGTTACCTTCTTTTCTCCTTGAAAGGACATACCTTTTATGTCATTAGTTCAGACAAGCTACCTCCAGGGGTGGGAGCACATGGTTTGAAGAGTGAATTCTGTGGTTATCAGTCGTGACAATGTTGTATAAGGTAATGTACAAATGGATAAGTTTGTCTGTAAGCCCCAGATGGCAGAGCTAGAGGTCACATTGACATATAAAGACATAATGTTGCTCCCTGTGAAGTGGAAGATTCTGTTTAGGATCTCTGAGAAATGAGGTACTAGATCTGAGGCTCAATGTTAGTCCCTGCTGCTGGAAGGTAGTCACTTAGCAGAGATGCAGCTATATCAAGTGGAGATGTCAAATAAATTTGGTCTGAAACTCAAGATAGTGTTTTGTACTAGAGACAATGATTGGAAATAATGACTATATCGATATTAATTACAACCATAGAAATAGACAAGATTGCCTAGAAAGAACATGTAGTGGGGGAGAAAAGAAAAACTGGGATAAAAACCTGAAAGCAGGCTGATGCCTGTGGCTCAAGTGGCTAAGGCTCCAGCCACATACACCTAAGGTGGCAGGTTCGAATCCAGCCCAGGCTGCCAAACAACAATGACGGCTGCAACCAAAAAATAGCCAGGCATTGGGGCGGGCGCCTATGGTCCCAGCTCTTGGGAGGTGGAGGCAGGAGACTCGTTTGAGACCAGGAGTTGGAGGTTGCTGTAAGCTGTGATACCATGGTACTCTGCCCAAGGGGACCGCTTGAGGCTCTGTCTCAAAAAAAAAAAAAAAAAACCTAAAAGCAACTTCATGTAAAAACCGGACAGAGACAAGTGGACCTTGAGAGAATCAGCAAAAGAATTTGGAGAAAACCTAAGTTAGTTAAAGCTAAATAATAAATAATAACCTAAGAATTTATTTTTTTGAGACAGACACTCACTCTGTGGCCCTAGGTTAGAGTGCCATGGTGTCAGCCTAGCTCACAACAACCTCAAACTCCTGGGCTCAAGTGATCTTCCTGCCTCAGTCTCCCAACTAGTGACTACAGGTGCCTGCTGCAACATCCAGCTAGTTTTTCTATTTTTAGTAGAGACAGGGTCTCATTCTTACTCAGGCTGGTCTTGAACTCCCAGGCTCACATGATCCTCCCACCTTGACCTTCCCGAGTGCTAGGATTATAGATGCAAGCTACCACTCAGGGCCAAGAATCTAAGAATATTTTAACCAGGAACACATGGTCAGATACCACATGCAACTAGAGAATCAAACTAGAAAATAGCATAACATTGTTCATTGTGATTTAATACTAAAAATTCATTGGCAATGAAGAAAAAGAAATTTACTGGGTCAATAAGGGTGAAAGGCAGATTACAGTTGAAGAGAGAGATTGCTGGATAAAAATAGAAGGCCAGTGAAATTCTGCTACAAAGTGGAGGCGACCACGGCTGTGGGAGAATGCCAAGGAGAAATGATCAAGAGGGAGAAGTGGAAGAGGTAGGAAGGGGAAGAGAACTGGAGAATCTCAGTCACTACAGGAACTAGAGGGGGATAGTTCTTAGAATAGTATAGGGTTTAACTTCAAAATGAAAGAGAAAAGATCATCCTATTGACCGAGAAGGGAAGGATCAAGAGTAGATGTCAAGACCAAGCAATGTGAGTCTTTGGAGCATAAGCTTAAAGAGTGATGGATGATAAACTCTATTTTTCCTTTGACATCAGAGATAGGTCATTTGCTGGGAATGGGAAGGTGGCGATACCGTGAGATGTCTGAGTGCACGAAGAAGGAGTCAGGTGGCTACAATACAGAATGGGAGGGAAGAGACTGGAAGGATACAGGGTTAACATATAGTTATTTGTCCAAGTATTGAAACCATAAGCAGTAAATAGTAACAGCTGTGCCTTGCAGTGTTGGGCAATCCAGGTATAAATTTAAATAAGATGGGTGGTTAGACTGAACTATGGTTGACATTTTGCCAAGCAAATATGATGGAAGGACAACCGCATCCGAAGTCATCCAAAGGTCAGTGAAGTTGAACTGCGAAGAGCACGTTGGAACCAGGTATGAAAGGAACTGGATAGATGCCTGGTAGAAATAACAACATTCCCACATGCGCATAATCACTCTCGTGTTAGTTTGTCTATATTATCCACAAAAATAGGGAATTATACCCATTTCCTGTCCTAACTCCCAAAGTAGTTTCTCAGAGTCTCCAACCCAGTTATTTAATCGAAGTACGTTCTCCGTCAAGTCATTAAATCAGGACAATACTCCTCAGCGTTATGTGTACGTGAGGGCTTCCTATAAACTATCATTGTGATACCGCTGATGGAAAATGCAGAAACGTATGACAATTTTATACAGATATTAGACAACCTAATTCCCTTCTTCAGGGTGAGATCAAGATGAGACAGGAACAGCTTAAAGAGTTGCGAACCTGTCCATGGAATTTAGGATAAAGCCTGAGGGACTTCAGTGAAGCAAAACAGAAGCCTACAGCCTGGTCATAGACTAACTACAAACGGCTTCTTAGACTACCAAACATTTCAGCTTAGCATTTATTTTTCATTTAATCACCTGAAAATATATGTATTGGTTTATATACTTTTCGTGCAAGATACTTTCCTTAAATAATAAATAGCATTTTGAATCCTCTCCATCCTCCTGCACAGGGAACTAGAGCTTTGCGATAAGAGCCATATAGCAATCCAGGCAATTTCCACTGTCGTCATTCCAGGTTTAAGTTACAAATTCAAAGATTTTCAGGAGAACAAAACTTATCTGTCTATAGGTATATGAGAATAAATACAGAAGATACTGTAATACAAAACCCAAATACATCATTTAACTTAGAACACAGCAACAACAGGTGAACTAAAATTGTACACCCGTTACAATTTTAATTGAGTTTTACTTTACTTACATCTAACAATGAGTACGTTAGTTGCCTAAACTGTTTTAATTTCTTACTTTGGAGGAAAAGGAAAAACAAAAACACAAAATAAGATCCAGTGAGCATAGGTCTTAGGGTATGAAAATTAAAAACCTTAAAAGTTATATGTGGATATGCAAGTACAGTAAAACCCCGTGGAAATCAAGTGAGTGGTAGGGTGCAGAGTAAATTCACACCTAACTCGTGCAATGCCACATTCTGGGTAAAGGACACACTTAGAGCTTTGACTTAAAACATACAAAAGCAAATTATGTAACCAAAATGTGCATACCCCTGTAACGTTCTGAAATTTAAAAAAAAGAATCATAGTAATTCAATAGTGCAAAACAAAAATAAAAAAAACATTTACCCATAAAACAAAAAATTACATGTGGGCTTTTTTACTCTGTTTTAAGGAAAAGTTGGATTCTAGCTTGAGAAGCAAAAAAAGCTTGGATACAGTACTCTGTCTAACAAACTCAGACCCTCAGTAGTATTATAATATTAATGTGATGTTGAGATAGTATAGTCAGAAATTGTTGAAGCAACCAGACTTTTTCTGTCTCTTGTTTATCAACACAAGCCAGAGTGTTTATTAAATGTGTGTATAAAGCCCCACTGTGGCCAAGCCCGCGGAAGGGAGGTTGGTACCTATTTAAGCCAAAGGCCTGACTCCAGCTTTGGAGACCTCAGCAGTTGTCATAAATGGGAAAATGAGGAGGAAAAGATAGGGGAAATATTTTTTAATATACTAAAACGGCAATTTTTTAAGGGATAATACTCAATACTGAGCATTTTTACCAGCAGGTGTTTTGCCCAGTCTCGTTTAAAGACTATGTGCTTTGAAGCTACAGATTTTCTCTGTCAATTTTAAAGCCATAGTTCACCAACAGTTACTATCCCCATTTCTAATCATTTCCCCAGGTTGAGGCATTAGTTTTTCTATTCAAGAGGTGCACATTTATCTGTGGTTACTATTGAGGTCTCCATGACAATGTTGATGATCCTTTGATGCATTCTTATGGGTAGTGCAATGTCCTAATGAAATCTATTCTTATTATAATAACACACATTTTATAAAGCGAGCTCAGTGATGGCATTAGCTTGAAGATTGGATAGTACACTGAAACACAGTGCTGAGTTTAGGAACAAAATTGTCATTAAAGAAGAGAGTACTCATCCTTGTTTCTGGCGGGTACAATGGAAATCACAGGGAGTCACTCAGTACATGGGAAAGGAAGGGAAGGGAAGAGAAAGGAAGGGAAAATTATTATTATTATTAAAAGAAAGTCTCACAATAAAGATAATGACGAACTATGGGCAGCACCTGTGGCTCAAAAGGGTAGGGCGCTGGCCCCATATGCTGGAGGTGGCGGGTTCAAACCCAGCCCCGGCCAAAAAAAAGATAATGACAAACTTAAGAAGCTAGAAAAATCATGGTACAACATACTGAAAGAATCAAGGTAGTAATGATTACTGAGGTAAGAGATAAAATTTAAAAAATAGAAAAAGTGTAAATACACACTATTTGAAACATGAAGATGGGCTAGGTGTGGTGGCTTATGCTGTAATCCTAGTGCTCGGGGAGGCCAAACTGGGTGGATCACTTGAGCTCAGGTGTTCAAACTAGACTGAGCAAGAATGAGACCCTATCTCTACTAAAAATAGAAAAACTAGCTGGGCATTGTGGTAGGTGCTTGTATTCCTAGCTATTCAGAAACCTGAGGCAGGAAAATCAATCATTTGAACCCAGAAGTTTGAGGTTGAGCTACGAGGTGTGAGCTATGATGCCATGGCACTCTACCCAGGCGACTGAATGAAACTCTGTTTCAAAAAGAAAAATAAAACCCAATAAATAAACCATGAAGGTGGAATAAAGATGATATGTGATCTTGGTATTATAAAGAAAGTTCTCAAACCTAAACTTGAATACCAGCAATGGTGGTTATAAAATGCTTACAAAATGGGCAAATCTGAGAACATTGAAATAAGCAAGAAGTCAGTTATGAATAAAATATGATCCTCAGAAGAAATACACATAATACTCCAATAAATTGTTTATTTTTTCAGTACCTGACATGTTGTCAACGATGCTTTCCTAATTATTACACATAATCAAAGCTGCCACATGTTTTGCTTTCTCTAAAGGCTGTATCTCAGGGTGTATTTACACTTTTTCTATTTTTTTAATTTTTTTTTTTTTTTTTTTTTTTTTGAAAAGACCCTCAAGCTGTCCCCCTGGGTAGAGTGCCGTGGCATTACAGCTCACAGCAACCTCCAACTCCTGGGCTCAAGCGAGTCTCTTGCCTCCACCTCCCAAGTAGCTGGGACCACAGGCGCCCGCCACACCGCCGGCTATTTTTTGGTTGCAGCCGTCATTGTTGTTTGGCGGGTCCGGGCTGGGGATTCGAACCCGCCACCTTAAGTGTACGTGGCTGACGCCTTAGCCGGTTGAGCTATAGGCGCCGAGCCTATTTTTTTTAATTTTATCTCTTACCTCAGTAATCATTACTACCTTGATTCTTTCAGTATGTTGTACCATGATTTTTCTAGTTTCTTAAGTTTGTCATTATCTTTTTTTTTTTTGGCCGGGGCTGGGTTTGAACCTGCCACCTCCAGCATATGGGGCCAGCGCCCTACCCTTTTGAGCCACAGTGCCACCCATAGTTCATCATTATCTTTATTGTGAGACTTTCTTTTAATAATAATAATAATTTTCTCTGAATAAAACAGGGGTTGTATCACATAAGCCATAATGTGAGCTGACCTTTTGGCATTTGTCTACCTAGATAATTTGTGATAGTTTAATTTTTTTTTTTTTACTTGAGGGTTTATGTTTTTAAATTACAAATAGCTAAGATTTTACAATAACTGCTTGGCTGATTTCTAGCTTTATTGGCTATAATTAGAAATGTGACCTACGAAACCTCTGAATTTTTAATGTCATGATCTTATTCATTTTTTGATAATTGCGCATGCCTGTGAACCAATACTTACACTTTGTAATAGGCTAGAATGGTCCTTCAATACATATTGCTTTGAGATTTTTAATTACATAATTAAAATGCAAGGTAGCCCCAGGTTTTTATTGAATTGATCACTAATATTTTTCTAACGAATTATATTAAAATCTACTACCATAATTTTACTGGGTCCAAGTCATTCTTATTTTTTAGAGTTTTGTCATTGTGTTTGGTGCATTTCAATCATGCTGTTAGGATTGTCTTATTAATTATTCCTTCTTGTGCATTTGCATTTTAACCTCCTATAAGAGTCTCTGACTTGTGTTGTAGAAGTTCAGTCAGTATTTTTCATGGACTGTGACAATTTATACACTGGTTTTAATTTCACGCTTTAATCTCATTTGATCTATTTATTACTGCTTGTCATAGTTTCCCTCAATTTTCCTCTAACAATTTCAACTTTTTTTTTTCATGTTCTTCCCCAGCTCCCCCACTTGCACACTCTAGTTACTGTGGAAAGATAACCATACTTTTCAGTAGTGTTACTGATTACATATTTCTTCCTAATAGCTATGATGAACCTTACTTTTCTCTGTGGATGACTCTAGATTAAGTAGCTATGCTGCCAACCCAGTTACTTGCTCACTTGTCTTCTGGCATCACATGAACATGAGAATGCTATTACCCCAAGTCCGTCACCATGTGGCCAAATGCTCCATCCCACCAGTGGGGGAATCATGCAATTTATTTATTTATTTATTTATTTATTTCAGAGACAGTGTCTCACTATATTGCCCTTGATAGAATGCCTTGGCATCACAGCTCACAGCAACCTCCAACTCCTGGACTTCAGCGATTCTCTTGCCTCAGCCTCCCAAGTAGCTGGGACTACAGGCACCCGCTGCAACGCCCAGCTATTTTTTTTGTTGCAGTTTGGCTGAGGCCGCATTCAAACCCACCACCCTGAGTATATAGGGCTGGTGTCCTACCCACTGAGCCACAGGTGCCATCCTGGAATCATGCAATTTAACAACGAGGCCTCCAGGCCATGGTTCCCTTGGGCCTCTCACCCACCACCTCTTGGGTTTTGCTGAGATTGTTTAAAAAATTTAGATATAATCTCTTAGTTTTGTTGTAAATCATATATTTCCTTATTTCAAATATTCTTGATGTATTTTATTATATACACAAGTATATGTGTATGCCTATATCTCCAAGTCATATTATCCTCAACCTGACAGGTGACTCGACCCTTTTTCATTGTAGTTGAAAATTTTATTTTATGTAGAATATATGTATTTCCCAAATGAATCCTGCATTCTCCCAAAATATACTTTTTTTCCCTAAGAAAATAATGATCTCTTGACTATATATAGGATCCTTTGAGTACTGTCATTAAGCTAAATAATGAATTATGTTTTTCTCATATCTTCCACTTAATTATTTGAGACCTTTCATTCCAATGCTACTTAGGAGCCATTATACCTTTTTAAATTTTAGATTTAAGTCCTTCCACTCAGGTAAATGTTATATTAATATTATTTCTTTCATTATTAGCCATTCTCTACATATTATTCCCTTTCTCTCTTGGTATTTAGTGAAGTACCTCTCACATCTGATTTCCATATCTTTGTATTTGTCTGAATCATAAGCCACTTACTCTATTTGGGTTTTTTAAATAATAGCTGAGTTCCAACCAGTGATCTATTTCTTAATTCTTTTAATGAATTGCAAAATTTAAAAAATTGTTTCAGAAGGTAGCTATTTCATTGTGGCTTTATATGATTGACTTGAAATTTTCTTTTTTCCTGTGTTAATGCTTTGTGTTCCCTCTCCTTTGGTTTTTCTGTCAGAATTAATCATCTCTTTTAAGTCCTCAGAGTAGTAATTGTGAGCCATATTAAATTAGCCCTGTGTAACCCTGGCTGTACATTAGACACACAGAGAAGATTTGAAGATACACCAATGTCTGGGCTATTCTGATGTAACTGGTCTGTGCAGCTCCCAGGTATAGGTATTTTTATGAGAAGTTATAACATGTGTTCAAAGGCTGAACTCCACTGCCTTGCAAGAATGACAGTGACACCTGCACGCTCATGGCTGTATATTCCTACATCACCCAAAGAGGCTGTAAGGGTCTCTAGACTATGGGCAAGAATAAGACAGTTGTTGTAATAGAGGCAGCAGCGAGTGAGCTGGCAAACTGCAGCCTTGTGCTGGGCTACAGAGCAGAAGACTCCAGGGGTTGGCAGAGATGGATGGCTCTCTCAGACAGTGGGATGGAGTGGTTCAGTCCCACAGGCAGTTGCTCTCTGGCTCTGGCAGATTTAAACAATGCAGAAGCCCACCCAAAGGACCAGCAGCCCCAGTGGAGTTCTCTTCTGAGAATATCTGCCCCCGTCTGCAGGCAGGGAGAGGCCTGGGCCATTAGCCCAGGTAACTAAGTTGCCACATCTAGAATAGACAGAGACATCTCAGGAAATCTCACCACCAGAGACATACTCCCCAGGCCCAGTTTGTGTGCACTGGGTGGATCCTGAGTGGGAATTCTGACAAAGAGGAAGTCAGATATGCATTTCCAGGCCATCATCTTTCAAAGAATTCCTCTTCTTGGACCTGCTCTTCAGTTCACATGCCACAGTCCACATGCCCAATGCCTTGCCCAAACATGAAAATATATATTCAACAAACCCTTTCAGTGGAAGCCTAAAATATAGTTGTATCTATTCTCTTTTTTAATTTACACATAAAAATTGTATATATTTATGGTTTATAGCACAATGTTTTACATATGTATACACTGTGGAATGGCTAAATCATGCGATTTAACACATGCATTACTGGAAGGTGCCCATAGTTCATTGGGTAGGATGCTGGCCACATATACCCAGGCTGGAAGGTTCAAATCCAGCCCAGGACTGCTAAAACAATAACAACAATGACAACTGAAACCAAAAAAATAGCCGGGCATTGTGGCGGGCACCTGTAGTCCCAGCTATTCGGGAGGCTGAGGCAAGAGAATTGCGTAAGCCCAAGAGTCTGAGGTTGCTGTGAGCTGTGACGCCACAGCACTCTACTTAGAGTGACACAGTGAGACTCTGTCTCAAAAAACCAAAAAACAAACAAACAAAGTATGCATTACTTCATGCAGTTATCTTTTTGTGTGTGTGGTGAGAACACTGAAGTCTGCTCTCTTAGTGAACGTCAATAAATCTTTGATAATAAATTAAGTTGTGAGCCATCCCCTATCCTTGAATCCTAGGAAATCTTTCAGTTCCAGAGTGACTGTTTTAAGAATACCTATCTATAAATCAATTATGATTACAAATCAATAATGATAGTCTTTTGTTCATTCTTACTACTTACTACAAACTATATTTTTTCTATATGTATATTGGTGATCTCTCCCTCTGTGAGATTGTGGAGAGCAGAAATCATGTCTTAACTATCATGGAATTCCTGATGTCCTTCAGCTGCCTGGCAGGTAAGTGGCTAATAAATATTTCTTAAAATATTTTTTAAAATAGTTTAGTTTTTAGTTTTATTTTTTTATTGTATTTTCCATTGAACATCTCTCTCTCTCTCTCTTTTTTTTTTTTTTTTTTTTTTTTTGTGGCTGGGCTGGGTTTGAACCCACCACCTCCATTCCGGTATATGGGGCCAGCGCCCTACTCCTTTGAGCCACAGGCGCTGCCCACCATTGAACATCTCTTGTGGGTCAGTGAAGGATTAAATAAGATAACACATGCAAAATTCTCAACGTAGTTTTTTGCACAGCTTAAATAATAAGTAAACTGTAGCCTTTGTTTCGCTTGAAACAAATTCATACTTCTTACAAACAGGCCTGAGCATTTCATACCGTTTTCTCTTTGCCATCTCATCGTCCCTCTCACTGATGATAATGGAGAATTGGTATTAAATGCATATTAATCATTTTATGTGACACCACTCCACTCTCTTCTCTTCCCAGCTCCTCTTCAGCATGCTTTGTATCAGTGTAACACTGTTGTTTAAGAAGAGAAAAACACTTTGCCTTTCCATGCCAATTATTTTTACAGTAGATCCAAAATTCCCCAAATGTGAGAAAAGGCTGAATGTCAGATTAGATGGTAGTGTACACAAGCCATGCATAACTATTCTATAGTGATTATGGAGAATGCCAATAGCCCCGAATTTGAGTACAATTAGGGAATTCACAAAGCCGTCTTTTATTCTAAAGGCTAATAAACTACTCTAAAATTCCCTGATAGTCGCTTTCTCCTGTGCTAAGCAATGCAGGATTTAAAAAAATTAAAACAAAAATAAATTTCATGCAGTATTTTTACTGCTTTTCTGTCTGTTAACATCTCAGTAGAAATCTTAAAGAGAGCAAAATAGCCGACTCAATTTATTGATATTCAAAATATCTCTCTGGCACTTTGTGATAATTATATGAAGTACTAATGGCATTTAAATTTTATTTAGTCATTAGACTTCTTAGAGCTTTAGCTCCAGAATCCAAAGTGCTTTATGAAGAATTGATAAGCCCCATTATTCAAGAAAGTAAGGACCAAAAGAATTCATTTAATTGTGCATAACTGCCTACTGATGTTTTTGCCTGTATTTATAAAGGGAAGAGGTCAGAATTTCACTAAGTTTAATGCCAGCAGCAGCAGCTGCATTACCATCATCATAAAATGATAATATCATCATTTATTGCGCCCCTACAATATACCTGACACCGTTCTAGATAACCCTATCATCACACCCTATAACAAAGACCTTCTATGATTATCAATTACATTTACAGATAAGGAAACTGAGGCTCAGAGAGTTTTAGCAACTTGACCAACATTGCACACCCGCCAAATACTACAGCCACTGTTTATTTTATTTTATTTTATTTTATGACAGAGTCTCACTTTGTCATCTTTAGTAGAGTGTTGTAATGTCATAGCTCATAGCAACCTTTAACTCTTGGGCTCAAGTGATTCTCTTGCCTCAGCCTCCCTAGTAGGTGGGAATTCAGGCGCCTGCCATAATGCCCCACTATTTTTAGATTCAGGGTCTGGCTCTTGCTTAGGCTGGTTTGAACTCCTGGGCTCAAGCAATCCACCCACCTCGGCCTTCCAGAGTGCTAGGATTACAGGCATGAGCCACTGGGCCTAGCCCAGCCACTTTAAACTCAGGTCTGATTCTAACACTTCCCTCTGGCTACACTAACACATGTCTATGTATGAGTCCTCTTTGATGTCCCTATAGCTGTGGCAAGTAGGAAAAAATCACAATATATAATTCTCTTTCTATGGCAAGTTTTATGCAGGGCTCCCCAGGCTCATCTGGGCTGGTGCAAAGCAATGCCTCCTGCTAAGCACACCCGGAAAGACACCGGGGGGGGGGGGGGGCAGACAGGAAGGAACAAAAATATTTTTTTCACAAGTTCACAATAACTTCAACTAGCCAAAAAGTCTTACCCATCAAAAACCACACTTTAAAGATTAATCGGGTCTAACATACACTGAGAATGTCAGTTTGTGGTAATTGCTTCTAACGGGTTCCAAACAATTTGTATTTGTAGGTCATTCAAAAAGTCTCATTTTAGGATTCATTTAATCAGTGATCTGCTCAAGAAAACATCTTCATACAGTTGGTACAAATACCACTTGTTTGCAAGCTCCTATTCAAAGGATGACACATTTCAACTCGCCGGATTTAGAAATAATGTACTTTGGCTCGGCACCTGTGGCTCAAGCGGCTAAGGCGCCAGCTACATACACCTAAGGTGGCGGGTTCAAGTCCCCAGCCTGGGCCTGCCAAACAACACTGATGGCTGCAACCAAAAAGTGGCCAGGCGTTGTGGCGGGCGCCTGTGGTCCCAGCTACTTGGGAGGCTGAGGCAGGAGACTCGCTTGAGCCCAGGAGTTGGAGGTTGCTGTGAGCATGATGTCATGGTACTCTACCCAGGAGGATAGCTTGAGGCTCTGTCTCAAAAAAAAAAAAAGAATGAAAGAAAGAAATAATGTACTTTGATGGAGGAAATAATCTACCAGTTCTGCTTTGGTGATCATTTGGGAACTCTGAGGAATGTTGACTGGAAGATGGAGGTTCTTATGACACACAGTGTTTACAAAATTGGTACTGCTGGGCCTCAGAGACCAACCTGGTCAGGTGTTGCAACTTGGACTTGCCTGCCATTTACACTGTGTCGTAACCACCTGCCGCACTGCAGCCTGTGGAATGTTCCCTTGTGCCCTTCCTAGGCAATGCTCTCTTCCGCAAGATTTAATAGCTATTCTCATTCTTTTTCCTTCCGTTATTGTTGATGAGTTTTGCCTGTTTTTGAACTTCACAGACGTGGAATCATACAGCACGATCAGACTCATCCCTGGATACTGGAGCATATTATTGTATCTGTGAGAGTCATCCATTTTTTTCTGCAAAGCCCAAGGTTTATTTTTCTGTATTCCCTTATAGGAACACACCACAAAAATATCCATTCTTCTATTGAGGACCGTTTGTTTAAATGCTTTCCAGATTTGGGGACGTTATTAATAAAATTGAAGTAGACAATTTTGTACTTGCCTTTGCACGGACTCGGTCCTCTGTGGGATATACCTATGAAGGAAGGGGTCTGCATGTACACCGGGTAGCTTTAATAGATACTTCCAAATAGTTTTCCAAAATAACTGTATAAATTTATACTTCTAAGAATTTGTTTTATGGTTCAGCATATAGCTCTTGAAAGTTCTATATCACTTGAAAAGAATATAGATCCTAGTTAAAGGATATTGTGTTTTATGAATGTCAGTGAGATCAAGGAGGTTGATAATGTTGTCTGTATCTCCGACTCCTTACTGGTTTCTGCAAATTTGTTGTTATAAATTACTGAGAGGGCATGCTAATATACGCAACTGTGTGCAGTTGTCTATTTTCCTTGTAATTCTGTCTAATCTTGCTTCCTGTAATTTGAAGCTCTATTATTAGGCATATGTATTAATAAGTATTATATCTTTGTAATGAATTGAATTTTTTCATTATCTCTAGCGCTATTTCTTATCTTGAGGTCTATCCTGGCTGATGTGAATATAGCCACTTCATCTTTTTCATGTTCGTTGTTTTTACAGCGTATCTTTTTTCACCCTTTTTCTGTCACTCTTTCTCTGATTTTATTATTAAAGTGTATTTCTTCAGATGGCATTTAACTGGACCTTGCTTGTTTTGTCTCCTATCTGATAATCTCTGTGATTCAACTAGAATATTCGATTCATTGATATTAACTATAACTTGAGATATAGTTTGATTTCAGTTTATCATTTTGCTATTTGTCCCATCTGTTTCCTTTTCTCTCCATCCATTCTTTTCAGCCTGATTTTGAGTTAATCAAATATTTGTAATACTTCATTTAATTTTCTTTATTGGCTTTTTTTTTTTTTTTTGAGACAGAGTCTCATTATGTCACCCTTAGTAGAGTGCTGTGGTGTCACAGCTCACAGCAACCTCAAGCTCTTGGGCTTAAGTGATTCTTTTACCTCAGCCTTCCAAGTAGCTGGGACTACAGGAGCCCACCATGATACCTCGCTATTTTTTTTTTGTTGTTGCAGTTGTCAT
>NW_003852442.1:8013265-8020361 GCF_000181295.1 Otolemur garnettii
AGTAGAGTGCTGTGGTGTCACAACTCACAGCAACCTCCAACTCTTGGGCTTAAGCAATTCTCTTGCCTTAGCCTCTCAAGTAGCTGGGACTACAGGTGCCCACCACAATGCCTGGCTATTTTTTTGTCACTGTTGTCATCGTTGTTTAGCAGACCCAGGCCAGGTTCCAACCCACCAGCCCTGCTGCATATGGTCGGCACCATAACCACTGAGCTGCAGGCACCGAGTCCTTATTGACTTTTTAGCTTTGCATCTTTTTCATAATAACTTAGAGGTTATGTTATAAATAATAAAACTATAACTGTCAACTGAATGTTAATATTCTACCATCTCACACAAAAGTCTTCTGACCTCGCGTCCTCACTCTTTGTGCTACTGTTGTGACATATATTCTATATTCATATTTTATAGATTGAACAACTTTGAGTTGTAATTTTTTCTCCGTACAGTCAATGTTGAAAAATGCCATCACCTCTCACATACAATGCTACAGCATCCTCTCAGCTGACTTCCCACTTCCATTCTTGCCTTCCTGTTTTATGCAACAACCTGAGATATTTGCTTTCAAATGTAAATTGGATGGCAACACCTGTCCCAAGCTTAATTTGCATCCAGGGCCTCCCAGGATGAAATCAAGACTGCTGGAAGTGGCTTTATATTAGTTGAATAGGACTGCCATACCAAAATATGGTGTTTAAGACCATATCCCTTAGACAACAGAAATATATTTTCTTACCGTTCTGGAGGTTAGGAGTCCCTCATCATGGTGAGGCTTCTTGGCTTGCAGATGGCCACCTTCTCACTGTTTTCTCACATGGCCTCTCCTATGTGAGTGTGAGGAGAGAGAGAGATCTCTGGTGTTTCTTCCTCTTCCTCTAAGAACCATAGTCCTATAGGTCGAAGACTGTATGCTTATGATCCCATTGACCTTCTTACAGGCTCTGCCTCCAAATACAGTCACAGGTTAGGGCTTCAATACATGAATCGTAGGGGACACAATTCAGTCCATAACAGGCACTAAATGCTTTGCCTAAGCCTGAGCAGGCAACACTGGCTTATACATGATACAAGATAACACACAGGCACAAGCACCGCACCTTGTGCCTGTTAAGGAGTTTGTGTCAATATAGGATGGACCCTACCAGGCCTGTCTGTATACATAAAACTTTTATGGACTTTCAGACCCTGTGTCTTCAAGAAATTAAGTATCTCAAGAATGGAAGAAAAAGTATCCAATGTACACAGCCCTATTTTGAAACTAATTTATAGCTTTCATAGGAAAGCTATAACCTAATTACAGCCTTAGAATATGGGGAGGTGGAGGGAGAGGGAAGGGGAGGGGAGTGGATGGGTGGAGGGAGGGTGATTGGTGGGGTCACCTCTATGGTTTATCTTACAAGGGTACAAGTGAATCTTTCTAAAAGCAGAGTATGAATGTCTTAACTCAATAACTAAGAAAATGACATGAAGGCTACGTTAACCAGTTTGATGAGAGTATTTCAAATTGTATATAAAAACACCATACTATACCCCATGATTACATTAATGTACACAGCTATAATTTAATTTAAAAAAAAAGAAATTTATATCCTGAAAAAAAGAAATCATATTCTGAATAAGTGTAATTATAATGTAACATACTCCTACCTAAAAACCTAGGCATAGCCAGTCAGAATGCTCCATTCCCCATGTCACTTCTCTGTGAATCCTGAGCACACCTAGGGTTTTGCATGCTCTGAAGGACTCCCAATGCGAAGTCTACCTGAACCACTAGAAGATACGCAAAAGCTCCAGAAAGAAGGCTAAAGAAAGAGAAAATTGAACTAAACATAAGTGAGCTCAAAGGACTATACTCCAGCCCAGCGCTGCTTTTATAAAAGACTCAATTAACTGTGAAGGAAAAACCAAAGGGGCAGATACAAATTGACCTAATTGCTGGGCACATCACTTTTTCCATGACAAATGATTGATTGTTATAAGAAGTTCAAGCAATTACAATCGATATATTTACATGTGACATTTACCCAGAAACAAGAGGAATAGTTCACCAGCAAAACCTGGAAATTAACTTTTTAAATACCTCTACGAAAAGATTCCTTCTCCTCCCTCCTAGGCCTGTCTGAAAATGAAAAGCTATATTCTATGACAATAAATAACAACCCCGACTGTTGTGTAGATGTGCCCTTTAGTCATCATCTTAACTGACCTAGATGTTTGTGTGAATTGTCCGTAAAGGTTGTTTTTGAGATGTAAGGGCAAAGACAGCATTGCCTCATTCTACATAGCGATACTGGAAATGACCCCCAGATGGGGCGTCTTGATCTGTTTGCATTCATCCCATAACCATTTGTATTAGTTTCCAGTTGCTGCTCTATCTAATAAATGACCACAAAGATAGTGACTTACAGTTTTGTATGTATTAAGTCTGATGCAGGTCGCACCGGGCTAAAAGGAAGGTATTGGAAGCTCCGTGTCCCTTTCCAGAAGCTTTAGGGGAGGATCCTTTTCCTTGCTCTTACATGTTGGCAAAATTCAGTTCCTTAAGATTTTATATTTTTAATTTTATTTTTTTGAGATGGAGTCTCACTTTACCACTGTTGATAGAGTACCATGGTGTCATAGCTCACAGCAACCTCAAACTCTTGGGCTCAATTGATTCTTTTGCTTCAGCCTCCCAAGTAGCTGGGACAACAGGTGCCCACCACAACACCTGGCTATTTTTAGAGAAGGAGTCTCACTTTTGCTCAGGCTGGTCTCAAACTCCTGAGCTCAAGCAATCCTCCTGCCTCGGCCTCCCAGAGGACTGGGATTACAGGCGTAAGCCACCACGCTGACCTCCTTAAGGTTATAGAACTGAGATCTTTTTTCCTTACTGGCAGCTAGCTGAGATTCGGGTACCCCATGTCTTGGCCCTGCTCCTCCTTTCTCCATCTGTAAGGGCAGCAGGGGAGAGTCCCTCTCACACCTTGAATGTCTCCCCCTGTTGCCATTACATCTCTCTACAGCCAAGCCAGGAAAAAGTTTTTCACTTTTAAGAACAGATGTGATTCATCTGAATAATCCAGGACACTCTCCTCAGCTGAAGTCAAGTACCCTTAATTCTTATCTTCAAAGTTCCTTTTACCACAAAAGGTAATGTATTATGCAGGTTCCAGAGGTTAGGACGTGGAAATCTTTGGAGGGTCATTATTCTGCCTCTTGTGCCATAAGATCTTTGGGTCCAAATATTGATCATCTCACAGCTGCAGCATTTTCAGACTCTCTCCTCCCCTTTTCCATTTATTATGCCCAGAAAATCAATGTAAAATGCACATGGGTTATCATTACCACTTGTACCGGCCTTTCAGCCTCTCAGATTTGGTGGAAAGCTGAATGGTGGGGCTTAGATGCTGCTCCTCCAAAAAGATCAGGCTCCATCACCACTCTGTCTGCACAGAGGGTCCAGTTCTGTATTTCTGTTTTCCAATATTATACTCCGTGTCTGCAGAATTCAGCATCCCGTGAACCTTTACCTTTATCATAGCAGTAATTCTTGGTGTTGATTACTTTCAAGAAAGGGGCTTCCGAAACAACTTCAATTAAGGCCAAAAATGTTAATGAATGGATGAGCATAAAAGGGGGGAGGAGACAACTGCCAAACAGGAATTTGAGGAGTTAAAAAGATATAAAAAATGAAAAAGGGGGTGGAGAATGAAAGATTTCTCTTTAAAGCTAGATAGACTTTAATAAAACAATTTGTTAATTGATCTTCTACCCTTGAATTGCTATTAAAATCATATGCAAAGTTTTGGCTTTCACATTAAGAAATAAAGCTAATAGATATCCTTTCATACATCGGAATTCTTTCTAGATACAAATAAAAATGAGCATTGTAATTTAGTAATGTTGAAGAAAATGGGCCAATATGTGTTCATTTACTCTGAAGCAATCTGCTAACAACTAAGGGTATATCAAAGGGACAAACGCCTCAGCTTTGCAATTGAGGCCTCATTTTCCTAGTGTTTGTGGCTTTGCCCACTTCTGCTCCAATGGTGCTATTTAGTATATAACTTGCACACTTGGAAACTCTGTTTAAAATAAGATGTTCCTATGACTGTCAGATAGTCTATCTTCTGCCAAAATTTACCCCTCCTCCTATCTTTTTCTCCCTAGCACTTTTTATTTGTCAAACTATATAATAAGCTCATTTACTTGCTTATAAATAAAAACCCTCCTGTGCCATCCACGCTTTATTGACAGATCACGAAGGGAGGCCCCCTGCCCTCTGATGCAGCATCAGCCCCGTGGGCCACTCTGTCTGGAATATAAGTAATAGCAATGACATAACGGAGTCAAGGTAAGAGATACGGCATTTATTTTGAAGGAATCATTATTCTTTGAAGGCTTTATGTGAATCCTTCTCTTTCCTTTTTCACCTGAGGGAGAAAAATGTTTATGTGATTTTGTGTGTGCATTGTCCACACACCTTCTGCTGCTCAGTTCAATTTTCTCCCCCTCAGGCAAACTGAACATAGCAACAGCAAAGACCTGAGTAAAAATCAGACAATTCTGGGTAAAACAGCCACAAGAAATGACTCAGTGTGTGTTTTCCAGACGAATACTCACAGACTGATCTCTGTGCCTGGTTACTGCAGTGAGAGCATCCAGTCACCTCTAAAAAAAGAAAACAGGTTTGTTTCAAATGTTCTGCCTTAAATAAGTGCCCAGGAAATCAGGTGACTGCCTCCAAACCAAGTTCTAATATCGTGATGAACTCTAGGGACCATGAACTTTCTTTATAGACTAACTGATGGCTTTGCCACCTGGAGTAAATTCTGAGCTTCTCAGCCCCCACAACTTACCTGTGTAATGAGAATTTTCTAGTAGAAGCAGCATAAGTTTTTTTCCAGTTAGAACATCCTAGAATTTTAGTTATTAGAATGTAATGACCATCCTCCAATACTATAAAATGCTTGAAATTCAGAGGAACAATGAATGGATCATAATTTAATCCAGAAACAGGTTATGTTTTTCTGGGTGGTATCTTGAAGTCCAGTACACACCTACGATTCAAGAACAAACAGAATGGCTGATGAGAAAAGTCCTATTTCAGCCTCGCATTCATTCTACAGATAAAAGAAAGACCTGGGAACAGCAGACTGCCGGTGCCCCTTCCCAGACAGCCTCAGGGATGAATATTTAACTCACCTTTCCCATAATTTGTTGAACTCCATGCACCATGATGTGAAGGCTGGTCCAACCACAGTGAGAAATCAGGCAGGAGTTCTAAGATTAAGATTCATCCAATCAGGACAATCAAAAAACCCTTTCAAAATGCCACTTGCAATGCAGAACGCTAAGGGTTATTAATAAATGCTGTCACGAGTCGTGTAAGGATCAAAATGCACTTTATTTTGACGCCATGTCTGCATTTTCAAGAAAAGAGTATCTGTGTGCTATAACCAAGCTGTGAGAGAAGATAAAATTAACTGCCTCTAAAAAGCTGACATTGAAACAGGACCGAAGCTTTTGTGCTAAATAAAGACATCAATTTGTCCACTCTTTATACGTAAGGTAGAATCATGAGGGGATGTGAAGGGAAATAAAAGTTAATGATTTTGAAACAAAGCTGCATGATGCAAGGGCTCCACTGGGAATAAACAGGCCAGGAGCAAGCGAGAGGGTTCTGTGAGATGAAGGTCAGTTTCCAGTCCATTCTGCAGAATCAATACAGCGCCTTGGACTTGCCACAGGTCTCATAAGTCATAGATTGACTGGGTCGTGTATCAACTTCCACCCTGCCTAGCTCTCAATGCTTCTCACTGACAAACATTGCTGAGAAAAAAACTACAAAAAAAAGTGTGATCAGGATCTGCAGGTGGGCTGGAATCTCGCCGGCATGTAGACTGGCAGAGAAACAGAGCGGACGACCAGCAGCAAGTGAAGTCCCATCACTTACAGAAGACGAGATGTCAATGCCAGAATTGATTTCCAAAGTCACAATTGACACTGCCATCAGCGGCTTTTTCTGAACATCCATTTCATGGATGAGGCGTGTCTCAATAAAACTAGATATTATGTACACATCAGAAAGGACCAGAGAATCATATTAATGCCAATCTGCTTTTTGATGTGGGTTTTTTTTTTTTTCCTGGAAAATAATCAAAGAAATAGAATAAGAAACAGAGAAGGGGAGCAGTAAGGGCTAGGAAATTTCACTCATCCTTTGTACGTTGGCTGAGTCAGGCACTGACAGTGAGCAAAACAGTCAAAAATCCCTGCCTTCCCTCCCTGAGAAAAGACAGAAAATAAACAAATAAATAAGCATGTCCTATATAACAGTGGTCCCCAAGCTTTTTGGCAGCAGGGAAACAGTTTCGTGGAAGACAATTTTTCCATAGATGAGGGGTGGGGCTGGTTTCAGGATGATACAGGCTCATTACGCCTCCACCTTAGATCATGAGGCATTAGATTCTCATGAGGAGCAGGCAGACTAGATCCTTCCTGGGCAGACTGGATCCTTCCCATGCAGTAGGGTTTGTGCTCGTATGAAAATCTAACGCCTTGGCTTATCTGACAGGAGGCAGAGCTCAGGTAGTGAAGCAAGCCATGGGGGGGAGTGGCTGTAAATACAGATGAAGCTTCACTCGCTTGCCCACTGCTCACCTCCTGCTGTGTGGACCCTTTCCTAACAGGCGATGGACCAGTACCTGTCTGCAACCTGGGGGCTGGGGACACAGATATATAATACATGAGAAGGTGATGAGCACAAGGGAGAAAAACAAAGCAGAGAAGACAGAGGTAATATTTGGGGGGGATTGGAACTTTATCAGGCTTCACTGCTCTGAAAGTGCTCACTGCCCAGGACACGAAAGACAAACAAGGGGATTTCAGCTCCTGTTTGTAGTTTAACCCAGTAGCACCGGCAATCAAAACCTGTGCATGGGAGGCAATCCCTGGTCCATCCAGCTGATTTGATGGGCTAGAAAAACACAACTCGGCTCAGCGCCTGTGGCTCAAGTGGCTAAGGCACCAGCCACATACACCTAAGGTGGTGGGGTAGAATCCAGCCTGGGCCCGCCAAACAACAATGACGGCTGCAACCAAAAAAAAAAGA
>NW_003852442.1:8020699-8053242 GCF_000181295.1 Otolemur garnettii
AGCCCAGGAGTTGGAGGTTGCTGTGAGCTATGATGCCACAGCACTCTACCCAGGGGGATAGCTTGAGGCTCTGTCTCAAAAAAACAGAAAAACACAACTCAGAACTCCAATTATAATATGTAATAGATGGCATTCCGCAACATTTTCTATGATTCAGGCATCGCCCTAAGTGCTTACATATGTTAGATAATTGAATTCTCACACTTCAGTAAGGTTTGGTATCATCCTGTGTTTCAGATGAGAAGACCAAGACCGTAAAGTTCATTCTGTGAAGAGCTTTGAATTCAGTTGTTCTGGGTCCAGAGACTGCTCTTTACGATCACTGTACAACACTTGCTACCAACGACCCCCACCTGCTCTGGTTGCCTAGGTGATGCCAGTCTCCAGCCATGTCCTTGCAGCTACCTCATCTCTCCGTTTGGACAGGTGACGGGCAGCATGAAGCTGAGGCATTCAAAACAAAACTGTGGGTCTTTAACACTTTTTCCCTCTGCTTTTTTCCCACTTCTGCACACCTGCTCCTGTCCCAGGGTTTCAGAGATGTCTTTAAAAATAGCACACTGTGCACACAGCTCCTCAAATCCAAAACTTAAGCCTTGACTTTTCTTTTTCTCTCATACCCTTGACCTAACTTTTTGAAAATCCTCTAAAATATTCCTCAAATCCAGTGCTGCCCTCTGACTATGTCCAGGCTGCTATTGAATCATTTCTGCCATACCGTAAATGTCAAATAAATGAAGGACATTGTAAAATATATCTTTTTAAATCTTCAGTAAAAAGAAATTGTGTAAGTATTAAGAAATATTAGGATCACTTTTCAAATACTTATCACGTGAATTAAACTGATGTTACTTATTTTTTGTAATATATAATGGGGTTTTTTTTCTTGTTTTGTTTTGTCTGACGTTTTTATTCGTCTTTTGTGTTTGTGATTTCTTTTTTTAACCTGAGGGCGATGGGTCTAAATGTTCTTTTCCTCCAAGAACAATATATGGGGATCAACCCTCCTAATCAAAGCTCCTTCTTTGTCTGGGTATCGTGAATTGTTATAGCCCATTCCTTACCTTTAAGGGATTTAGAGAAAAGGATGAAAAAATTAGTGGAGCCAATAATAAAAACTTAATCACGTGGTGAAAGTTAATGTTCTTTGTTTTCAAAGAAATTGCTCATTGTTCATTTTATTTGAGTGATCTAAGAGGATTTTGAACGTTCTTAATTCTCAATTTGTGAATTAAAATTAATGCTATTGAATTCTGCCCTGAGTCAAAGAAATAACTTCTGCAATTTGAGGAAAACTAATGCTAATTTATTGTTTTGAATCCTCTGTGCTTGGCAGAAAAGGGCATTGCTGGGCATATTGTACGCTGGATTTCGTTTTTTCCTTACAATAAACAGAAATCCAGAGAGTTCAGTGTCTGCTCATGGTGGTAAGGAGAGTCCTCTGCAGAGGCAAAATTCAAACCCAGAATGTCCCAACTCTACTCCTGTGTCTTTTTCAGTGATCTGGCTGCACTGCAGCAGAATCCCGGAGATTCCAGGAAGTAAACACAACTCCGCAGGTGGGTGCTGGACACATGGCCATAAAAGCTACAAGCTATGGCTCTCAGGAACATTTTCAGTGAGGGATTCCACTGCCAGTCTTTGCTACAAGAACTTCCAGCATCCTAGCGAGGCCCTCACATCCTGCCTCTGTAAGTTGAGTGACATGGGAGGTCGCGTGGTGTGCGGGGAGCTCTGCAATCTCACTTCTCTGCCAACCGGGCTGTGGCAGGCTGCACCCTCTTTCCCCAGCAGCCAAGACTTAGAATCTCAGTGTTCAAAATTCATTCCAGTGTTTTGTTTTCTTTCATCCTTCCTCCAGAAATGAAAAATACATAAATAAATAAATGAAGTGGGAGTTTTATTTATAAGGTGGGCATTTCGTTTAGAAAGGAAGTGATAATTCTAGAAAGAATTGCACCAGCACTCGTGCACCCACTCCACGGCGTACAAGGACCTCTCTGAGCGTTACTTTCCTTAATTGTACAACAAGAAGAGTGTGATTCCATAAAGTCCTTTCCAGCTCTAAGGGTCCGTGAGCTAGAATTAATCAAAACCTTTTTGTTTGCCTCTCAAATTCCACTTTTCCTTATTCATTTTTTCTTAATTAAATATAATAGCATTCTACTTACATTTCCCCCCATGTTTAAGGAACACTTAAAACCATCTCGAGTTTCCCCTCTGTGCGTCCTCTTTGTCCATCTCAGCAGTCTCTACTTCAGATGCAGCTCTGTTTTGTGCTGGGTTTTATTTCCTTCAGCTTTCTTCTTGCTTTGAACAGCAGGTGCCAGAATAACAAGGCGGTATGAAATTTACAGAAACAATGTGTTTATAGAGTCAGCTACCTTATCTAAAACAAAAGGTTCTTCAACCCTGACTCAGATGCCTTGCCATATGCTACAAGGTACAAAGAAGATTGTGCAAGGCTAGTACCTATCATTTTTGCCCAAAAAGTATAGGGCTCTAAAATTACTTGAGTAAAGTACAAAAATTTCTATGCATCTGTTTGCTGTACCTTTATGGAAACTAAAACATTCTTAAACTGAAATTATTCCCTGTTTACATGATAGGGTATTTAATAAGGTCTCAGTTAAACACCAGTCACGGCTTTAAGAATCCTCTTATTTAAGCAATATTAAAACACTTGAATCATATTGGAATTCCTCCTCATAGAGCTGGGTTATAAAACGTAATTCTCGTTTGAACAAATAAATGGCATTTCAAGATTACCACCTTTCCCTGTGAAATTTGTTTTGTGATTGTTTTTGTTGAGAGCCCTCTCTCGGATAGATTTGTTTTATTTTAATTAAAGTTGAACAGAGGTTTTTGTTTGAAACCCTACAGAAACCTATTTAATTCTGTTGAAAGGCATGTTTGAACTTCTCCTGGATTTGAGAGATATTAGCTATTGCTTGTTACCCAACCAGAGTCAATGGCAGGAAAACTGATAAAGTAGTTGTATTTTGCTATTTTCCTGTATCTGATATTGCTAGATCTCTCTTCCCCTGTGGCACTATTACCCCACAAAATGGAGTTGGGTTTGTATGTTCCAGTAAGGGCATAATAGAAAAAGTCATTTCGTGAGTGTTCAAATTCCACCACTGCTCCTATAGTGTGGATAGATTTATCTAAAAGCTTATTCCTGCATCACAAGCTTCTTATTAGCGGTAATAACTTGCAACAAATTAGTTGTCTGCTTGGATTTAGCCGTGGGTGGCACCCACATTAAACAGGGGGGAACAGTCAGCTGCATGAAGCATCGAATTCTGCACATTTACCATCACCATCAAATTCCACACTAGGCACCTTGGTGAGGTAGAGTTAGGACAGGTTTCTTGTCTTCAATGAGTTCGTTGTGATTTTAGGAGCTTAGGAATCCGTCTCTATTCCAAAACACCCCCCAAAGTGACCAACTGTGAGGTCTGAGGCCCATTCCTTTGGAGGGAGGCAGCACAGGCTATTGTTGGAACAAGAATAGACAATCTCACCAGTATTTGACTGGTCCCTTTAGGCCAACCTATCCCAGCCCTGCTAATTAGAACCGCCTGAAGGCCATTAATTCAGTAGGCTTGATGTGGAGCCCAGGAATCTATTTTTCACCAAGATTTGGAAACTAAAACCTTGAGTTTATTCTCTTGCTTTCTCTTACCTCTCTCATGCCCTCCGCCCCTTCCTCTCCTCTTCTCCACCGTCTCCACCTCCCCTTCCTCCTCTTTCTCTCCCTTCTTCAAATAAATAACGTAAGTAAAATATAGTAAAAAGTGTCATTCTCCTAAATTATCTTATAGGTGAAACTTTCTGAATGTGATGCCCGGAAATATTCTATATCTGTGCGCTTCAACCTTCTCTCATGCCTACCTCAGTTACTAGGAATATTCAGGTTACACGTGTAAAATGCCAAAGAAAAGCCTGGTGATTTATTATATACAGATACCAAGCATAAGCCGTGAATGCTTTAATGTGACCACTTTATCATAGACAGAAACAAGGGGATCTTGGGCTACTTAGGTCATCCTACACCCAGGAAATTTGAGACATTTGTAATACTCATTATATTTACGTTGTAACAGTCATGGCTCTTTGAAAATCTCCTTGGCTATTATTTCAGACGTGCTTAGCTTATATATGTGTACAGTATTTTAATACCCCAGTAGTGATGAATTGAACACAAATAGTAATAATCACCGTCATTTGGAACACAGAGAGCCCATCAAAAAAGCTGTGAGTATTTGGCCCTGCTGACCCAGGGAAGGCTGCATGTGTTAGTATGTGCACATGAACTGTTGGGGCCGCCTGGCGTGGCATCCTGAACACATGGCATTCATATCTCTTACAGTCACATTTGATTAACACCAAATTAACTATCTCAATGGTGTATATTGAAAGGGGTGACTTTTTTTTTTTTAGTATAGTTTAAGAAGAAAAATAGGAAATACTAGTTTTGTGTTGGGGAATGTTTGGTGGTTAGTAATTACAAGAGAGGAATGATCTGAAAGCTGACAAAGGAATAATGTGCTGAAGGAAAGCATCTTTTATGAAAATGGGAAAAATTGGCTCAGGGCCCATGGCTTAGTGAGTAGAGCGCCAGCCATATACAACTGGAGCTGGCGGGTT
Organism: Otolemur garnettii; assembly: GCF_000181295.1. Lineage (NCBI taxonomy): Eukaryota > Metazoa > Chordata > Mammalia > Primates > Galagidae > Otolemur > Otolemur garnettii. Next base: position 8,025,353 of record NW_003852442.1, read on the forward strand.
CAAACCCTGCCAAACAACAATGACAACTACAACAAAAAAATAGCCGGGCTTTGTGGCGGGAGCTTGTAGTCCCAGCTACTTGGGAGGCTGAGGCGAGAGACTCACTCAAGTCCAAGAGTTGGAGGTTGCTGTGAGCTGTGATGCCACAGCACTCTACCCAGGATGACATAGTAAGACTCTGTCTCAAAAAAAAGAAAAAAAAAGAAAAAAATGTGAAAAATTATAAGGTTACATAAGATGCATGGATATAAGATTTTACTTGTGGTCCTGTGCGTTTGGAAATATGTGGCATATTAACCTTTGTTAATAGAATCAGCAAGAATTACAGAAAATATATACATTAGCAATATATTTCTATTAGGAGCATATTCTGGAGTGTAAGAATAAAGCTATAAAACTTTGACGTTTTTGTGCCCAATTAAGAGAATTAGGAATGTTAAGTTTGCTTGGGGAGCGGTGGCTCCCTTTTTCACTTCTCAGCTCCTGTCCTGGTCACCTTTGACTCTTTCTTAATGCTTCACAGAAGCCTCAGAAGGTAATGCCGCTTTTTTCCCCTTTATGATGATTCTACTTTGAGGTGTGTTCTCAATTTGCATTTATGTCATACAAGAGTTTAAAAAACAGGACTCCAATTTATTTTGTAGCTGAAGTCCTCCTCTTCCTAAGCCTGTTCAAATGGCTTTAAGCAGAAGATCGTCGGCTTTTTAATCCATTCATGAGGCTTCTGAGAAATGGGGCTGCTGCAATTGAAGACTCAGTCCCAAAAGATCTAATCCATTCAGGGCAAGGCAGAGAGATGGGTGGGGCAGGGTGCCTAGGTACAGTGCCACGGGCTGTGTCCCTCCCAAATTCACATGTTAAAGGACTAACCCCCAATACCTTTGAACGTGACTCTCTTGGAGTCTTTAAAGTGGTATTTGAGTTAAAATTAAGTCATTAGGAAGGTCTCTAATCCAATCTGACTGGGGGAGAGGAAATTAGGGCATGCAGGAGAAAGACTGTACAAACACATGGGGAGAAGACAGCTATAAACAGGCCAAGGAAAGAGGCCTCAGAAGAAACCAGCCTGGTGATAGCCTTGACCTTGGACTTCCATCCAGCACTGGTGATAGCCTTGACCTTGGACTTCCATTCTCCAGAATTGTGAAAAAATAAATTTTATTGTTGAAGCTGTCCAGTCTGTGGCACCTTGATATGGCAGCACTCACAAACACACACACACAGCCAGGTAGCCTCGAAAGCAGAATTCACTCACCACCCTCCCACATACAGGGGAGACATTGCCTTGAAAATGTGACACTTTTATCCAGAGAAAGTTTCAACCGGCTTCTCAGTTCTTATGTTAATGTAATAATGTTGGCAGTATCTCTAGCGTGACTTCTAGAAGAGTCATCAGTGAATAAGTATCTTGATGAAGCAACAGCAGCCACAGGAGATGGTGTTTATTTTCACAAAGGCCCTCAATTGTGCATGGAAACACTTGTCATCACTTCTGACAAAGGAATATTATAGAGACGAAGCTGAAAAATTCTTCACCGTAGAGTAGCTTTGGTTCAGCCACAAACTTAGTCTCTCCCTCTCTGTGCTAAATTAGAATCGGCTGTGAAGGACTGCAAATAAAAGTTTGTTGTTGCTGAAGTATTTTATCTGCAACAAAAGACAAGAACAGGTATTTCTTGGTATGACTGTGTTCAAGCAAGTGGTTTATGTAGTTGGGCACCTGAATGCTTTCCTGTGCCTTGTTAAATTTATTGTTTTTCTGGCTTCTATAAGAGAAAAGTCACTTCAAAAAGATAAGCTCTGGGCAGTACAATGACAAACTCCCGTATATACATACTTTTATCTTTTTCTTTTTTTTTCTGGACGTACTGAATTTCCTCAGCAGATTTTTTTCAAATTGCCATTCTCCTCTCTCTTTCTCAGCAGTTTCTTCTTTAGATTAATTCCATTCCTATCTTTGTTTCAAAAGTTGACTCATTTGAACTTAATATCAAAATTGAATGACACAGACAGAGTTTTTTTTTCTTAATTCATGTTACAAAGTACTCGGCTTAGAATATAGGAATTGCATACATAATTGTACTTTTTGTCTAAATCTCAATCTTTGGCTCTATTCTTAGTTTTATCCCTATATCTATCCATTTAAGAATTTTCAAAATGGGGCTCAAAGGAGTAGGGCACTGCCCCCATATACCGGAGGTGGTGGGTTCAAACCCAGCCTGGCCAAAAAAGAAAAAACTGCAAAAGAATTTTTTAAAATGCAAAATATAATGTGATATCAGAACCACAAAGGAAAACAAAATGTGTATCTACAGGTGGAAAATATCCTACAGGGCTGTTCCAGTTGGGTAAAAATTCTGCGTCTGAACCTCCTACCAAGCACAGTAAGGAAGGAAACACTCCTCTTTGTTTGCAAAGAGAATACTGTATGTAAAGAAAAAAACCCTATATGACCTTGGACAAGTGCATCACGCTGTGCTTTGGTTTCTTCCTAAGTGGCTGGTGCAAATGAAATGCTATTTAAGTTTTTAACATAAAAAAAATAAAGTAAATACTAAAAATGTTTCTCCAGGAAAACAGTTTTACCCAAGACCTAGTTTTAAAAATATAGTTCTCATCAGGAGCTTCGCCTTATCTGTAGGACAGGGAAAAGTAAGGTAAAAATGTTCTCTGATGACTTCTCTGTTGCAGACACATTTACAGGATTCATGAAATGTTTGCTTGACTTATCCCTCAATAAGCACTGAGGACAGACTGCTGAACTCAGGGAAAGCAATTTTGCAGCAGGCCAAGATAATACGTTCCGAACCTGCAATGTTCTGGGGATCCGGCTTTAACTCTAGATTATAAAGAAATGAATGGGCTCATTTCCTTCAAATAACCCTTCATAAATATCAGTTTTCTTATCTGGGCATTTTATAAGTTGTGCAGTGGAAGCACGGAGTTATAGTCTCCGCTAGGAATGAAGATACTGCATCAGGCAGATAAAGCCGGGGTGCCATGTGGCATTTGCCAAATGCCAGTGAATCGCAGGCACACCTGTTTTTAGGTCCTGGCTAAGCCACTGGATGACTGTGGCCCTTGGGCAAGTTACTCCACTCCTTTGTACTCTGGGTTCTCCACCTGAGCATCTTCGATCTCATAATAGAGCTTCGAGGAGGAAGGACATGATGTGTGGGCATTACTAAAAACAGTGAATGATGACAAGCAGGGATTCTGCCTTTTGCTAGTTTGGTGACTGTGTTGGGCATCAGGCTTCTCAGCTGCAAATGGGAGTAGAAATGACACCTTCTTCATAGTTGCAAGAATTAAATGCAAGCACAAAACACAGTGATTAAAATGTGGTATGTGTTTGGCTTGACGCCTGTGGCTCAAGCAGCTAAGGCGCCAGCCACGTACACCTGAGCTGGGGGTTCGAATCCAGCCCGGGCCTGCCAAACAATAACAACGGCTGCAACCAGAAAACAGGCAGGTGTTGTGGCAGGCACCTGTGGTCCCAGCTATTTGGGAGGCAGAGGCAGGAGAATCGCTTGAGCCCAGGAGTTGGAGGTTGCTGTGAGCTGTGATGCCACAGCACTCTACCCAGGGTGACAGCTTGAGACTCTGCCTCAAAAAAAAAAAAAAAAGTGTTACGTATTTAAGAAAGGTTATCTCTTACTATGCTTTACTCGATCTTCTATTAAATGCTGCGCATAATATGTTTTAATTGAATTCACATGTGGTAAAAATGGCATGGGGAAAGATTTTTAGACCAGATTTTTCGACACTGTTTTCAGAAACAAAATGCAAGTTATTCGCATAAACATTATTATATGTGCAGAACCAGCACTTCTGCATTTTATAAGATTAGAAAATATATAAGCAAGCAAAAATATAATAGAAAAACATTCCAATCCTATGGCGCAGAGATCACCACAGAAGCACTCCAGAGCAGATTCTCGTACATTTTTCCTGAAAATCTATGTGAGTAACATATTTTTAACAATACAAGACCATACTGTGTGTGCTGTTTTATAATATGCTTTTTTTCGGTTGGCTTTACAGATCGATAAATTTTTATCTCGCACCTAAACACAAGGAAATATTCTCAAATGTCCTAATTATGTTTCTTACAGCTGGTTTATCCCAATCGATATCCAGTGGAGAAACAGTATGGCTGTTTGTGCTTCAGTAATCTTTTTTTGGATGTGCTCTCACCTAATGGGCAAATTGTAAGGGTCTATGGCCGACCTCCTAGGCGCAGGACACACGTACAACAGGGACCTTTCCTAACAAACATTGTAACCTAATTGTACCTTCATATTAATCTGAAATTTAAAAAATAATTTTTTGAACAGTTCTATTTTGGTCTCATTGATGTACAGAAAAAGGCAAAGACCTTAAGTATGAGTTTTACTGTGTGTGAACGTATTAAAGCAACAGGCAAATGAAAACAAAGAAAATCTATCATCCCCATCGCTTCCATCTGCCCCCATTTCAGTCCCCTGCGTTCCCAGAGGCAACTGCTCTTCTGATTTCTCTCTCTGTAAATTAGTTTTGACTGTTCCTGAACTTTATATAAATAGAGTGATTCGGTCCTTACTCCTGTGAGTTTGGCTTCCTCCGCTGATCATGTTTTATAAATATTTCCATGTTGTTTTACATGTCAGTAGTCTACCCCTTTTTTTGTATCTGGAAACACATTGTATCAATATATACGATTTGTTTACCCATCTTTGGTTGGGGTGGGTTAAATAATGGTCCAAATGGATGCTCTCCTGTTGGGAAGTGAGGTTTACAGCTACACCCTCAAACCCAGGTTCTATGGCTGCTGGCAGTAGGAACTGGAAGCTTCTACTTCTACCCATGGGGCACTTGTTCTTGGGACACAGCCAAGATGCTCATTCAGCACTGGGAAGAAGCCCAGAGAGAACTTCTGGGTAGAAAAGAACTGTAGCCTCCATTAATATTCAATTGTTTTTTAATTAATTTTTTAAGTTAGATGACTTCAAGTTTATTTTGTAAGTTTACACGTCACTCATAAAATCCACTGTCTGTGAACTCATTCAAACCTATCTTTTTCTTTTCCTTTTTAAAAAAGTATAATTTCCATTTTACTTTTTTCCAAAGGACAGTTTTTCTTTAGTCTTCTAGGGCTGACTCCTTCCATGGGCTTTGTCGAAGGCCGTGGGGCAGCAGCACCTACAGGTCTGACTGGGGTGGGGGTGTTTGGTCTTGGAGCTTCCTGAGAACGGTTCCTGACGACCTTGTGCTGAGTGGCACAGCTCACGCAGTAATGCAGATTCACACACAGCTCAGGAAGCACTTGGCATCAGAGACACTTGTTTCACAAATGTCCCCGACAGACGCAGCCTCCACTATGTTTTGAATGAGGAACTTCTTTGTAGCTTTTTCTCTAGGCCCATATCAGGAGCAAGTCATGCAGAGACATGCGTGGCCAGGGCCCTCTTTGGCACAACCATTGTTCCTTTCTTTCTTTCTTTGTCACCTCGGAAGTGAGGACAGGGAAGAGCCCATCTTCTTCTTTAAACTTTTTAACATATATAACAGTTGTTTTAAAGTCTTTGCCAGCAAATTTCAGTATGTGAGTCATTAGCAGGTCTGCCCTTGTTGAATTTTCTTCTATTGATTATAGGTCAATTTATCTGCCTTTTACATACTCGATAAATATGCCAGTTGTAGTGTTTTAAAGAACAGTGGAGAATGAAATAATGATTTTGTTGTAGTTGTGTCTATTCTCTATTTTTCTCAGAGGGCACAAGAGTTTCCTTCTGTCGGTGTCTGTTTTTTTGGATTCTGCTACTTCCAGTTGGGTCAAGGCTGGACCGCAGCTGCAGTTCGTTGGGGATTAGGTCTGATTTCCAGTGTGCTTTAAGAGATCTCGCTTGGTACCCCAGCTCAACCCCTAACTCTCTTCATTGCCATTGCCACAACTACGGGGCAAATAAATCCCTTGGATCTTCTCAGGACGGGAACTTGGAGGACGTTGATTTGTAGCTTAGTTTGTTATGATTCTCTTAGATAGGTTCAACCTCGGCAGGGTCCTGGGATTTGAGCACCATGAAATGGCTAAAATTTCTTCTGCCTTCTAGCCGTGACTCCGTAACTATTTCTGCTACTTTCTCAGAAAAAAAAAAAAAATCCCAGGCATAGGGATATGTTGCCCTGAACAACTATTTTTACATTCGAAAAATTACAGATTCCACTTCTCTTTGGCTGGCCCACGTGGCTGTCCAACCTGACTGGTTTCTCCTCATCCCTCGCTCCTCCCTCTACAGTAAGTCCACTCCCCCACACGACCATGGTCAGCATGGGTGTTTGCTCCTAAGTGTGAACGAGTCCATCACTCTTTGCTCATCTCTCTCTGGAAGTTAGCTCACTAAGGGGTCTTTGCATACATTAAGGGTTCTTTTATAGCTTTATAGAAAAAGAGGGGGGTTACATTGGGAAAGAAAGATCTTTTGCATCATTCTACATCCTAGCCAGCAACAGAACTACTCCCAATAATTTTAAGGCATTTATTCTGTTTCAACTATGAACTCCGGCTGGGCTCAGTTGTGTGATTTATAAGGTTTGTATTATAGAAATCCTTTAAATATTAAGCAGAGAGGAGAAGGGTTTGGGGTATGCAATTGGAATTTCTGAAGCTCCAGATCTACCACTTATTAGTTTTGCAATTCTCGGCATGTTTTCTAAAATGGAAAAGGTGATGGACAGTGAGATATGAACAGACCCAGGCGAAGGACCCAGATCCCTTTCTGTAAGTAAAGGATAAAGGACTTAACTGCTCGGTGATGGCTACACCAGGTTGGAGATTTTACAGCGCTCTTTCCCTTTGGAGGGGCATTTCCCGGGCCTTCAACACCTGGGCTGGGGCTTCTCCACCAGCACCACAGCCTGCCCCAGAGAGGAGCTCCTCAGGAAGGCTCTTTAGGAAACTCAAATGGGTCCAAAGCCATTCTGCCCCAATGGCCTTTATGTTCCTGTGATAGTTCAGAGAGGCACCTGCCTCTCTGCCTGTGTTATGCAGGTTCCCTGAAGACAGGTAAAAACTTAAAAGAATCCTAGCTGCTGCCCTGGGGATCCATCTTTTATCATTTTTGTGCTAGTCTCCTAGGAATATATAGTGGGATGTAACTACAAAGACTTCTATCATCCCTGGTATCGGATCATCTCACATAGAAATGGGCTTCAGGCCTTTCCTCTGTCCTATCTTAACACGTGTGTAAGACACTTAAACTCTCTCAGTATCTAATTGTGTATATCAAATAGGGGTGGATTTTTGTACATCAATTATACCCCAAGAAAGCTATTCTAAAAAGTCTTTCAGCATCAAGTTTCTCACAGAAAAGTGAGCTTAATGATTATAATCTTAACTCATTGCTAGTGAAAGCATAGGTAATAGGTATAAACTTACTTTGAAAAATATGGACAGCTAACCCTATAGAGACATAAGGAGATTTCATAGAGCTTTTGAATTTGGATGTGACACAATAGTTGTACTACCCAACTGCAAACACTATTATGTAAACAAAGTTTTTAGGTAATTATTGTAATACATTTGGTATTTCAGGTTCTTAGATTTAAGGGGCAATTCCTCTCCATTCATGAAAAGATTCTGAATATAAAAGGGTTGTAGAAGAAAATGCAAAGAGATAAAGGGAAGAGATTTGATCTGCTCCAGGTTTGGTCACTCTTTTTGATATGATAAGACAGTTTATTTTTATGCTTTATAGTGGTCCCCCCCCCCCCCGCTTATCCACAAGGGATATAGTCTAAAACCCTATTGCATGCATAAAACTCTAGATGATACCGAAACTTATGTATACTAGGCTTTTCCCTCCACGTGTACATGTAGGAAAATTGTGTCCTGACCTTGATCACAGGCTCACTGTCTCCTTAAGAGACCTAAAGAGTCACGAGAATGGCACTAAGTTGTGTACATGCAGGAGGACAGAACACTAACCTCCAAGACAGAATGTATATGTGAGGTGTGGCAAGAAAGATTCTCCAGATTCCAAAGGTCTCTTGACACTGGAGGCAAAGTTCACGTTCAAGGTCTGTGGTTTTGCAAAAACAAAGTGGAGACCTTCTAGGTAATCTTCTCCGCCATCCTCCTTATCAGTGCTGATGTCTGAGAAGCAGCTTTTATCGACTTCTTCCTGTTTTATGATAATAAACATGGACCAAGGTTTGCTGGAGAAGACTCCTCTATGAACTCCTCAGTCCCCCAGCAGAGACTTTGTGTCAAGCCTCTTGAACACACCTAGGATAGTATCTAATTTGTAAATTGGGCACGGTAGGAGACTAACGACAATAATTAACACTTATCAATAAGTGTTCCGTGAGCACAAGCACTGCAATACCAAGAAAGTTGACCTGAGAACTGAGAGGGCTCCTCTGTGATGAGCAGGTAGTGAACACGGCATGTATGATTCACGCCCTGGGCAGGACAGAGATGCACAGCAGGAAATTTCAACACTGACTCAAAATGTCGCACAATTTAAAACTTATAAATTGTTTATTTCTATAATTTTCCATTGAATATTTTCAGACCACAGTTGACTGCAGGTACCTGAAATCAAGGAATGTGAAACCATGGGTAAGAGGGAGATTGCTGTAACTGGAAACTTTTGAAGGATTTTAAGAGAGGAGTTGCATATTCTCTAGCTTTTTCCCTAAGACCTAATAAATATTCTCATTTTTCCTACTTATATGCCATATCTACTCTTTCTACATCTTGTACTAGAATTATTTCAGAGCTAAATTAACTATGTTTATATTTAATATTGACAAACGTTTGATCTTGCTATTTGTGAGATTTGTACCTCTATCCGTCTACTAGAATACACCTCTAAAAGCCGCCATTTTGTAAAGTTGCATTGAAATGGATTTATTTTACAACATGTAACATTATAAAATAGGGGAAAGTGTAGGGACTCCCATTTACTATGCCAGCTACCCATGTTCTCCAGCTTCTAAGTTAAACTCTGAAACCTGAAATAAATTCAGGTACTGAAGACAGTAATATCTACATGTAGTTTCACACATGCAAACGCATGCTTCTATACAGAGGCCAGTGTTAGATGGTGTCCATTTTTAGGTTAGTCCCCTCTGGGAGATTACTATCTATAAGAAAATAGTGTGATTTATCCAGAGTAGATGAGGAGTAGAACCCAGAGGCTATTAAATTCTGCTACAAATGAATCCCAGTATATCTTTGTTCTTTTACATATATGTGTCAAAGCAAAAATTGCAGAAGACAAAGCCAAACAGGCAAGGAAGACTTTATGCACGGCTGCTGCAATATGAGAGAGGCCACGATAAAAGTCTGAACTCAACTCCCCTGAAACAAAGGGTGGGGAAGATTTTTAATGGCTGAGTTGTAGGCGTATCACAGACCAGCAGTGTTTGCCATTTGGCCTTGTGAAGGGCAAAGTAAATTTTCTCTTACCTTCATGATAAAAGGTAGTTTTACTACTTGCAGCAGAATGAGTGAAAGTCAGCCGCCTCCTGCCCTCCCACCGAAACCCAAAACCGGAGACTGGGGTGCTATTCCCCTTGATGTTACATTTCAAAGAGATCAGTCCTGGGTCCTTGGGGAAGACATTCCTGGGTTATAAAAACAGTCAAGAGGCTTTTAAGAGGATTTACATGTTAAAGAGGCAGAGAAAAAAAACTTAACAATTCCAAGTTTTCTGAAGACAATCCTTTAAGAAAAGGGAAGTCGGAGCCTGGAGCCAGGAAAAAGAAGGGCCTCCTGGTCATACTCACGCTTGAAAGTTTTATGCAAACCATATTGTGGTCGCATTTTACATCAATGCAATAATAAAGTGATAACAGGAACATCACTTGATAGAACTTTACTGAGAGGGCCAGACCAACACCATTTTGCTGTTTACTGCACAAACCTGTTCCTAGCCCCTCCACCTCTCTCCACTCCAACCTCTGCCAGTAAAACCCTCAGGGCCACTCCCTGCTACTCCCCCATCCCTGGTTGCACAACTGTCAACTAAGCCACCTTAGTGCAGCAATAACTGGGCTATTGCCATTTTAGGCACTAAGTCACCACTTAGAGCAACATCACCATATTAGGCACTAGGTTTAAGTTTCAGTTTCCTTGAAATTCAGGTATTCCCCTTCAACTACCCAATCAGGCTGCACCACCTCAGGCCCCCGGTTAGGAAATCCCCCACCCCTCAACCTGTACCAATCCAAATCCTCCCGGTACTAATGAAATCATCAACCACCAATCAAGAGTGTAACTGTACCCGACCCTACCCTTCTTGCCTTCTGTACCCCATAAAAACCTTTCACACCCCAGGTTCGGGGCTCTTCCTCAGCTTGCATGCCAGGAGAGTCCAGGCCCGGGCTTGAATAAAGCTCACCTCTTGCTTTTTACATCAGAATGTGTCTCGGACTGTCTGCTGGGGAGTCTTGGGGGAATTTCGGGCACAACATTACAGTTTGCAAAGCATTTTCCTCTATGCACTTTTTTTGTGTGTGGGAAAGGAATTTTCATAATCCTGACAAGAAAGCAGCCATTTTAGAAAACAAGCAATCCCTTGCCCAGACCCCTGGAGTGCTTAAAGGACAGTTTCTGGGAACTGTCTCAATAAACCCTACTCCCACATCCCCATAATCCTGACTGGCATAGAGAAGACCCCAGCGGCACTCTGGGCTCACCACCCCCAGGCCAGCTATACTGATAGGCTAATAAAAGCTGTCTGTAACTGTGAGGGAGCTCACACCTGCTCAGACTCCATTCTCCTTTTTCCCTCCAGTAAAGTCTTTCTGTGTCCCCTGACTGGCCTCCTCTCCTTTCTTGTGGACCCTCATCCTTATTCAATGCCAGAACCTCTCACACTGTATCTCTGTAGCCACCCAGTGAATAATACAGGTTAGGTACCCCTTATCCAAAATGTGTGGGACCAGAAGCGTTTCGGATTTCAGATTTTATTCACTTATTTATTTTTATTTTAAGACTGTCTCACTCTGTCACCCTGGGTAAAGTGTGGTAGCATCATCATAGCTCACAGAAACCTCAGTCTCTTGGGCTCAAGGGATCCTCTTGCCATAGCCTCCCAAGAAGCTGGACTACAGGCACCCACCACAATGCCTAGGTAGTTTTTCTATTTTTAGTAGAGACAGGGTCTCACTCTTGTTCAGGGTGGTCTTGAACTCCTAAGCTCAAGCAATCCACCCTCCCCAGCTTCCCGGAGTGCTAGGATTACAAGTATGAGCCACTGTGCCGGGCCTGGATTTCAGATTTTAATTTTAACAGAAATAAAGGATGATGGGGACTTTTAGTTCAGTTTTGGGTTTAATTTCATATGCTATTAACGGATTTCAAATAAAATTCCTCTGCAGCCAGAATCAAAGACAACAGTTTTCTTGGCGACAGCTTCAACTTAACTTAAAAATGATTTGGATGCGGGAGAGAAGGGCTTATCTAAACACCACTACCCAGAACCTTTTGAAATATTCCCACCACCTGGCCAAGTGCTCCTTGTTCACCAGCACTGTCAGGCCAAGGTCATTCCCTATGCAAAGCCGTCATGGCCTGCACAGCTCTCTTCCTTTTTATGTGCTAAGCATGTCCCCACTTGAGATTTTCTACCACTCTTTAATATCTCTTCATCATCATTCTTCTTTTCTAAAATTTATTGCAGTTTTTGATTTCCTGTCATGGTAATGAGTTATCTTTTATGACTGTGAAGCTGAGAGCTTTCATTTGGGGGAAATTCCTGTCAGCCTCTGGATAATGGCTTAGAAGCCCTATTCATCCAGTTTTTTAGCTTTGTCAATAGTTCGGGACACTTTGTCATCTATTTTTACAGGATCTGATGCTGTTTTCAATTCCTACAATACAGGTGTGGAATATTATTGAGGTAAACAGCTCAGCAAGTTTTACAGCTGGGAACAGAAGAGGGTAGAATCTGTAATTATAAAGATTGCTATGGTACCCTGGTACTGTAATGGTAAAACTTTGGAGCTGAAAGCTATCCTCAAGTGACCGTAATCACAGTGGTTCTCAACTTGGGGTGATTTTTTTTGCCATGGGAATGGTAAATATAAATGGCAAATTCTTCAAGGATATTTGACAATGTCTTGAGACATTTTGGGTTGTCACAACCAGAGGGGACATATTACTGACATCTAGTGGGTAGAGGCCAGGGATGTTGCAGAACATCCTTCTATGCACAGAAACCACCCCTCCCCTCCCCTACAACAGAGAATTATTCCGTCTAAAATGTCAAAAGCATCACAGCTGAGAAATCTGAAAGATCGGGTATACTAATATTTTAATACTACTATTTTACTACAATATTATAAGTAGAAATCTTCATAGTGTGTACTACTTTTTAATATTAGATATTTTTCTTGTTTATTTTTCCTTGTATATTTCTCCATCTTGCCTGTCTTGGCCACATCCATTTCTTCATCATACTGAACAGTGGGCTCACTAAGAAATGTTTTAATGTTATTAGTTCCACTGCTGTTGTTTCTTTTCTTTCTTTTTTTTAAAAGGGAGGAGCTCTCACTTTGTCCCCAGCCTGGAGGGCAGTGGGGGACAGTTGCATGATCATAGCTCACTGCAACTTCAAACTTCTGTGTTCAAGTGATCCTCCTGCCTCAGCCTCCAGAGTAGCTAAGATTACAGGCAATCACCACCACGCCCAGCTAACTTCTTTATTTTTTTTTTTTTTGTATCTTACTATGTTCCCCAAGCTGATCTTGAACTCCTGACCTCCAGTGATCCTCCCACCTTGGCCTCTCAAAATGCTGAGGTTACAGGTGTGAGCCACCATGCCTGGCCTTGTTTCTTTTAAATAGGAGAGAAAAAACTGAAGCCAAAAGTGGGTCAAAAGGTTATGGTACATTGTAGTAGCAGTTTAGTAGCAAGATTTTGATTTATTAATATACAAGTTATTGTCCCATCCTGCTGGTATTGTAAATCATTTCAAGCAGGGCAATTTAAAACACTGGTTTATTTGTATTTTATTCTTTTTTTCTTTCTTGTTTCCTATTTCAGGATATTGGGGGGTACATGTGCTTTGTTTACATACTTTGTTTTTTGCACAAATTGAGTCAAAGATATAAAGTGTGGCTCCCACCCAGACGGAGTGTGCAACACACTCAATAGGTGTGAATTTACCCAGTCCTCCCCCAGCCCTCCCAGCTTGATTTTCACTGGGATTTACATCCATGTGTGCACTAAATGTGGGTCAATCGGATCCAAACTGGGGTTGGGGACGTAAGTCTGGTTTTCCATTTTCTGTGACGTTTTACTTAAAACAATGGTCTCCAGATCTATCCAGTTTATCCCAAAAGATACTAGATCACCATTTCCCTTTATGGCTGAGCCGTACCCCATAGCAGGCATGTATCACGTTTTATCAATCCTTTCATGTATTGGTGGGCACTTGGGTTGTCTGCACGTCTCTGTGATTGTGAATTGTGCTGCTATAAACCTTTGAGTGCAGCAGACAAATGAGGAGCTTTCATATAAGCCAAGAACTGTCAAGCTGAGAATCAAATCAAAGATGCAGTACTGTTCACAGCAGCAATTGGTTTGTTTTTAAACGTCCAAGTGAACCAAGCATCTTCTCTTCTGCATTCTTCATATCTCAAGATACCATCAGTACTTTCCTGATACCATTAAATCGAGTACCTGCTGGAAAAGAACTATACTCAATTCTCCGGTTTGTTTCTCTGGAATATGTCACATCTTTTGGTGGTAGGAAAAAAATAACTTCAGGAAAACTAAAACTTCATAACAACCATAGAGTATTTAAATATTTATCTCATAGACTCTAGATAAATTGTTGTGAGAAATTTGCAGAAAATGTGTATGTACATCATCATCATTCTTCTTGCCTATTTCACGTTAGGCAACATCTTTGCTAATGAACTCAATTTGGCCTTGAATTTTGGTGACTTGTACATACTTCATGGTGAATTTTTCCTGGAATCTCACTAATGTCTACCTTGATTAAAATTCTTAGAAAAGACTTTTTTTTTACCCTTCCCATGTAACGTAAATAATTAGAAGGGATTAATAACTAGCAATGAGCTCTTTGTGAATCAGCCAGGAAGGTACAGTCTAACATCTTCACTGTAGAATCAGGGGATAGGACACAACCTAACACTTCTAAAAACTGAGCAGATATGCTTTCGGACCCAGCCACCATTTTGGATAAAACCTTTCTGTTTTAATTTATAATTAAATGTAATTATAATTTATAATTAGATAATTGTATATTATATTTGCTTAGTGTCTTGTGACTTATAAAGCATTTTCAGTCTTAATCTTTATAACACCCTTTTCAGGTGCATGGGGAGATATATTCTTACCCCAGTGTGATTTCTTCTGTATCATGCAAATTTATCTCAGAATAGCCCCAACCAGACTACAAGCTTCTGTCAGGCTGAGAGCACATTTTATACTTCTTTGCATCACATCAATGCCCTTAATAAGAAAAGCTACATGTGGTTTTTGTTGATTTATCCACTATAAAAATTTAAGACAGGGGAACTCAAAATACCTAGACAGCATGGCAATTTGGGAAAACATTTTTAGGATTAAGCAAATTCTAAACTTTAAGGTTTCCAACAAGTCAACTTCCAATGTATTAAATACGCTTAAAGTTGCAAAATCCAGAAGAGTTGTTATGGACAAGTCTCTCCACGCCTGGTTAAAATTCAGCTTTATTTCAATTCCTGAAATCCAGTCTTTTCCTTGTAATGTTGAAGATAAAATTACAGAAAAATCGCCCTGTTGTTTACAAATATAAAGAAAAGCAAGAGTATCTAGGTTCTCCAGGAATTACTTTATTAAGTCTTTAAAAAAAATCTATTAGAATATATAAATGTATGAAGAGACGATCTAAAGACAAGACCTGATGCTGTTAGCTTTTCCATTATCATCTAGTGTTTTTGAATAGATATGATTTTTAGCCGTTTAAACTATTCCATCACATTTGAGAGGCAGCACAGTCAAAGGAGTAAAATACTAGGGCAACATGGACCTAGTCCTATTTGGAATAGTAAGCATTGGTCTCAGTCTGAACGATAGTTATACCTCTGCACATGATATTTATAAAAACCATATGAGATAATCTGTATGACTACTGTACTTTACCAACTGAAAACCATTAAAAAATGTTAGCTTATTATTACTTGGAAATTTTGGAGAATGATGAAAAAATTTTTTTCATAGATTTTTCCAGTTACTATTGTTGCATAACAAATTACTCCAAAACTTACTGGTATAAAACAACCAGCATTTTATTTGCCTCCACTTTCGTGGTTCAGGGATTTGGAAACAGCCAGAATAGGCAGCTCTTGTTTGGAATCTTTTTCTTTTTCACAGTCCAAAAACTTGGTTTATTTGGTAGTGCTTTTAAAGCAATAAGCCCATCACACTGGCTTTGATCCTCCCTCTTCTTTTACCAATCCTCTTCAATATTCCAACTCCCATGTAAACATGCTAGCCAACTTTCTCTTTCTTCTAAAGGACAAAATAAATAACCAATATGTATACTGCTACAGAAATTCCTGTTTAAAATGCTTTAGTCTAGTTTTTTCCTTATTTTTTATTGCTGGGGATTCATTGAGGGTACAAAGAACCAGGTTACATTGATTGCTTGTGTTAGATAAAGACCCTCTTATAATTGTGTTCCGCCCCCAAAAGGTGGACCACCCCCACACCCCCTTTCTCCTTCCCTCTCCCTGCTCTCCCTACCCCCTACACCCCACCATGTGGAATCTTTTATGTAGTTGCAATCAGAGGCTGGCTGTGGCTATAGTCTTCTAAAAGCTTGACTAGGTAGGATGTCTAGGGCGCCTTCCTCATATGGCTGGGCACCAAGCTGGTGGTGTCGCTATAGCCGTGGATAAGAGCTTCTTAGCTCACTTCTTCAGGATGGTAGTGTTAGGGTAGTCATTTCTTAGATGAAGGCTGAATTCCCCTAGAGTGATATCCCAAGAGAACCAGATGGAAACTGCATCATTTTTCCATACCTACCTTAGAAGTCACTCAACATCGCTTCCCCTGCATCCTATTGGTTAAAAATAAGTCATTATCATCTAAGGGGTAAGGGGATGGACTCCCCCTCTCTAGATGGGAGAAGTGTCAATGACATTGCAGACACGTTTTTAAACCACCTCTTGTCATTAGAAAACTCATGATAGACAAATGAAAGGGGTATGTGTTGGAAAATGAGTTAGACCATATACTGACAATCTGCTTTAGAAATGTTTTTCTGGGCTCGGCGCCTGTAGCTCAACTGGCTAAGGCGCCAGCCACGTACACCTAAGGTGGTGGGTTCGAATCCCCAGCCCGGACCCGCCAAACAACAATGATGGCTGCAACCAAAAAAAAAAAAAAATAGCGTTGTGGTGGGCGCCTGTGGTCCCAGCCACTTGGGAGGTGGAGGCAGGAGACTCGCTGGAGCCCAGGAGTTGGAGGTTGCTGTGAGCTGTAATGCCACAGCACTGCCCAGGGGGATAGCTTGAGGCTCTGTCTCAAAAAAAAAAAAAGAAATGTTTTTCTGTTTTTAATTATTTTCTGTGCCAATGTCCTTATTTTGGTAGTTTAGCCTAGTGGGTCCCACATTTTACAGAACTCCATTTGATTCTCTCTGAAAATTCTCTCTGTTCTGTTATTTGAGGGATAACCTTTCCCTTAGTGTGTCTTCTTTTCCACTTAAAAGGGTGCACGATTTCTTCCTGAAGACTTCCATTGCGCTAATTTATTTGAACTTTGATGGCTTTCCATCCTGAAGGATTCTTTAATCAATAGGCAAATACTCCTAACCTTTGAACAGTTTAATAACCTTATGACTTGTTTCTATTATTAGCACGTATCCCTTTCAGAGGCCAATTATCCCAGCAGATGATTAGGCGTTATCTCAGGCAGCCCAGGTGGGGATTTTCCCAGCCTGCCTTGTGGCAGTCCCCCAGGTACGGCACAGCACATATTCTCTGTCTGGCTCTCCCAGAAGCTGACTTCCAGGTGCAGTTCACTCTTCCAGAGAAGGATTAGCTCATTTGCATCCATATGTGTTTTGTCATGTAGAAGGATTGGCAGGGAAAATTGCTGGTGATATAATTTTCTGTCTCTGGGCGAAGCCAGACCTCTCAGTGTGAAGTCCAATGGGCATATTTTAAGCAGGCTGCCTGTCAAAGAGCTGTGCTGATACACTGGTCCCAGCCACAACGACGACAACTAAAAGTATTTTCCATAAGAGCCTCAAAGTTTTCAGAATTAAAGGAGTTGATGGAGGTGACGGTCCTTGGGAGAAATACATCAGTATGTGTGTTTCATAGAATACCCAGGAGAACACGGCTAGCATGTCTCTTAGTGACATGAGATCTGGGCAGGGGTAATATTTTTGTAATTGCTGTTTTAAATCCCACTTATTTAGTCAGCCCCATTGTTAGAGGTTTTCTGACTCTTGAGAGCCCCTTCACCTGGGATAAATAGTAGTAGGTTCTCATGGCATCTCTCTTAGAAACCACAAGTCTTCCACCATGAACTGGCTGGGAAATTGTCCACAACGTCTGGCAAGTAAGGAAAGATTTAAGGATGCTGATGTTGTCATAAAACATCATATAGAGTTGGCTGCCTTGTACTGATTACCCCAAAATAATCATAATGCCCCCTCTCCAATATTGTTTACTAACATGGTGAAGGGTTACTGTGGCAAAAGGGGTTTGGACATTAAGACAGTATCTGGTTTAATTTCAAATCCTTCTCCTTTGTGACTATAAAATCTATGACAAATCAGTTTACATCTCTTAAGCCTTGATGTCTTCAACTATAAATTGGAGTTGATATTAAATGATTTGCAGGGTCACTGTCAACTTGATGTGGTCTCTGTGAGGTACGGTGCTCCGTGGTCAAATGAACGCTGTTCGCTCAACCAGGCATACGATCTCGTGACTCCAAACTGCATCAGAGTATGGAGTATAATTGGAAATGACCATTATTATCTGAATCAGTAGAAATGTTAATTTTAAATCATTACCCTAATTGTTTGAGTTACATATAAAATTTACTGCTTCACATTTTAAACATCAAAGCAGTCAGTCTGAGAAATAATTTTTATTCCTTATTGGATTAGTCAAAATTTAGTTAAAAGAATGGAAGTTACTCTAGGTATTCCATGCTGGACAGGAATTAATACAGACAATTAGAGGCTTACGAAGTGAACGAAAAGGACCAAGGGAGAAAATTTCTCTCTTTTTTTTAAAAATCAGAGATTTTTTAAAGCGCTTCTTAAATCCATTTGCCTGCCTCCCTGAAGTTGGTGATGTGTGGGAGGACATTCTGAAAGGTGTGGCAAATTGTCACACCTGTGATCTGCTGAAACCCTCGCTCTGCCCACCACTGCCACGTGACAGTTACTGGCTCTGCTTCTCTGCCACCTTCCAGATCTCTGTGCAAAGTCCCTCACTTTGGTTCAAAGAACAAAAAAAAAAACTTGATAACATTCTCCGGAAAATTCTGATATGTGAATTTGTATCTGTTTAAAAATAACTTTGTAAGATGTTTATTTTAAAACATTTAGGGGGCACCAGTGTATTTTGTTACATGGATAAATTTTATCATGCTGAAGTCAGAACCTTAAGTGTACCAGACACCAGAATAGTGTACATTGTCCCCCAAAGGTAGATTTTTATCCTCACTCCACCCTCCCTGCTTCTTAGTTTTCAATACCCATTACATCGCTTTATGGTCATAAACTTCGCAGACTTGCTGTATCACAGGTATTTTTTGCTAAAAAGTACAGTCCTCTTTTGCACCAGGAGGTTCTACTTTTGGAAGAATTCAATAGGAAACAAAGACTAAATTTTTTTAAATATAGGTGGACACTTTGATTTTTGATTACACACTCTTCAAATTAACCGCTTTGTTGTTAACAGTGAGCCGCTGCCCAAAGCTTTGCTTTGTGTGGAGTGGCCGAGGAACGCGCTGTTCTCAAAAGCACAGCGTTCTGCCGGCCTCTTCAGAAGGATGGGCTCTCTGGATCTATAGCCTCTGGGCTCTACTTTTACTGGAAAATTGTTAGGTATTCAGCTTTCAGCTAAAAACTCAAATCCAGCAGGCCTATGCGGACAATATGCTGCCCATTTAATTTACAAGACAGTGAGAACAATCCATTAAAAACACCTGCCACTTTCAGGTCATTTTCCACTTAGGAGGTGCCCTCTGTCTGTGGGGAACCAAGGAGGCAAGGCGCAGAATCGATACTCTCTTTTCAACTTTGATGAATAAGATTTTCTTATGTAACTTATGCTACACTTTGGGGTTAGTAAGAGGAATTCAAGGACAGAAACCTTTTGTGGAAAATTCCATCCCATGTTAGACAGAGCCCCCTCTTGTTTAAGCAGTCTGGGTGTTTATTAAGGAAATCCACCATGCTCCTCTTGTGTCTGCTGACTTAGGCATAATGTTTACTCCATTAGACTAATCCCCAAAGGAGAATGTCCCTTTCTCTATTTCTCTTATTTTCTCTCTGTGACTTCATATTCATAGTGAATTAACTAGGTCCTTGGATTGCCCCTGAAGTGCCAAAACAAACAAACAAAAAAAAACTTCAGGAAACAGGCTTTGGGAAACTATAGTCTAATATAATTTGGCTTGAAGTACTATTATAAATGAAATTTTGAACCATTAGAAAGATGTGGAACCTTGCAGATGTTTTGCTAAAAAGTACAGTCCTCTTTTGCACCATGAGGACTAAAGAATAGTCTTTAATATTCTTTAAGCCTATGACTCAGCACTTTTTCTGTCCCAGCTCTGACTGAGCTGGCCCTGAGCTGGCAGAGGAGGTCCAGTCCTCCTGTGAAAGCGATTTACACTGACTTGTGTATGGAAAAAGGCACAGAATCACAGATAAAGACAAAGACAGGGAAATCCAAAGGCTCCTACAATGCAGACGTTCAACTTGTTGTAATTATTATTGTTAGGTAATTGCTCCAGAAAAGCCCCTTCCCCAGAAAGCCCCTCCCTGCTTTCTCCTTTCCAAGCACAGGGAGTTGCCCTCTGAACAACAGGGAGTTGCCTGCTAGACATCTCCCTGTCCCAATTACCCGCTGAAAATTTCAAACTTATGGCCTGCCCCTAATGGCTCTTCCTGCCAGAGTAGTAATTCCTTATTGGCTAATCGACCATCCCGTCATCATTCTGAGAGTTCCCCAAACCAAACCTATATAAGGGTGTGCTTTTCTTTTAGTCTCTCTCTTCCCCTCTCTTCTCCCTCTCCTCTCTCTCCTCCCTCTCTCCTCTCTCCTTCTTTCTCCCATCCTCTCTCTCTTCCTCTCTCTCTTCTTCTCTCTTCTCCTTGGTGCTGCTATCCCTCCCTTACCAATAAAGACCTTTCTTTCGTACAAGCCTTGGTGGTCTGTGAGATCTCTGCTGGTTGAGTGCTGCCCTTTCAGTTATTGGTGGATAATGTTGTGTGTGTATCTATTTCCAGTCCCGTGTAAAATAGAGGCCACAGGAGCTCTCTAAGGGGTAGATACTCTATGGATCCTGTGTGTCCTTCATATATTACTTATATATTTTTATATAAATTGTCCTTAGACAATAATAAATTTGAAACAATACTATTACTCTTACACTTTTGCTTTCCTTTGAGATTTTGGGGAACATTTACCATATTTGCAGGGTAATGTGTATTTTTAATGTGACAGGTTCAGATTTGGGGCTCATGGGAACTCCGTAAGGTCACATTTATCAAGACTACCAGCCTCCAGTACCCATGAAAGAAATGAACCAAAACATAAGCCAACCAGGTCCGGGCTCCAAAACTATTTGAGAACAAACTTCTATTAAGTCACCAAGTTCATGGTATTTGTTTTGGCAGTCCTAGGCAACTAATGAGTTTTAGTTCCAGAGAAGTCCCCCTAGAGACCACCCACCCTGAATCTGGAGAATCAGGAGACAGAATGCAAGTGTGGGCTTCCTAGTGTTTCCTCCTCAATGCCTCTTCACTAACACCGCAGGAGGGGGACTACTCTGCACAGATTGTGCTTTCCCAAGGGCAGCTCAGCCTGGGAGTTAAGGGTCTCTCACAGCCTCCTGCCCTTTGACCCACACTGCACTGATTGTCTTTTGGAATTTCATCCCTCTGGTGAGACAAGGCATTCTTACATGACACAGCGTACAGCAAGAGAACATCTGAACAAGTTTATGAGAGTACAATGGAGGAGAAAATTATAGTAATGGGAATATTTGCATGTAGACTTCTTGGAGGAAGTAAGCCTTGAGCTGCACTATGAAAAAAATAGAGGATTTGAATAAGTTGCAGGTGGAAAGAAATACATTTTAGGTGACAGCAGAGGGAAGAATAGGCAGGAGGAAAGGAAACTAGTATTGCTTAAAGGGAAGATCAAAAGAACCATGCTTAATGCTAATGAAGATGTTCAGTTGCTATCAAAGGAATTTGGATTTATTTTTCTGGGGACCCATCGTGGCTTAGTGAACCAGGTAGTGAAGCCTTTAAGGAGTTATCACCATAGGGCGGATGACACTGTGGATTGCCTACCACATCCGATTCCCCCCCCCCCCCCCCCCCCCGACCTCAGCAAATCTTTCCTGGCACCTTTAGATAAGAATGAGGGCCCCTCATCCCCATGCACCCTGTGTGTAAGTTGATCCCTGCTTTGGAGTTTCTCTCTATGCAATTCAGAGCCTTCTAGATTAAAAAAGGCCCCCAAGAGAAACGTGCTCCAAGACCACCCAGCTGAATTTCAGGAGTGACTCATATAGAAGATCAGAGAGCGACATTCCAGCCCTACCAGCTGCTGTCTCATCATAGCTAGGAGCTATGACGAATTAAAATACACAAGGGTATTTTAATCATTTTCTCAGTTGGGCGAACCATGACCATGGCATCCAACTCATACGTCTCTTCTTGGGGAAGCACATCTTCACTGAGTCAATGTAAGCTGCACAGGAACATATGGAGAAAGAGCAGGGAATCGCCCATGTCTAGGGAGAACTTGATAGTATTTTCTGCCTCAGAAATTGCTGAACATGTGTTTTTTCTACTTCCTTCTAGTTGCATAATAGACTAGGATGAGAAAAAGAAGGAACCTTCCTTGGACCAAAGATTTACAGGAGAGGTAGGAAGCGGTCTAATTGCTGTGATCTCTGGGGGGCTGGGAATGGGAGGTCCTTCTTCCAGGAGAATGTGTGTGAGTGGAGGTGGGGCGGGAGGGAAGGCATAACCCAACCCCACTCTGTGTGCAATCTTTGTCTTGGATGTAGATGAATGGAGAAGGTATTTTTCAAGATAGACACACAAAAAAGCATACCTCCTGCCTCTAAGGTAGTGGAGGAGAAGTAGCAAATAAATCTGAGTCTCTATGCTCTAAGTTGTATTTCCTGGCTTTCATGTACCTTAGCAGCTTGCAGGTGCCATCTCTACAGCCTAGGGTGCTACCTTTATTTTTTCCTCTCTTACTGTGGTTACCTCTTCATTCTTATTAATAATTCAGACGCATTGCCTAACAACAGGTTCCCAAATGCCTGGACATATTCAATCCTTTAGACAAACACAGAACAGTTGAAAGCTGAGAAAATTCGATGCCAACAACTCTGCATTTCCCCCATGCTGGCTGTTGATATCTGAGTCTCTTTGCCTTCCTAGTTGGAAACCTTAGGGCATATAAATATTTATTTTAGATCCGGGTTTAACCCATACCTGTACAGGGTGTTTCGAAGGGCAATCTGTGTGAAGACACGAGCATTGCGTCTTATTCTGAAGAATCTTGTCTTCGTATTAGCCCTGAGTCCCCTTCTCACCGGCGGCAATCCAGGCTAGATCCTCAGTGTGACAGATAAATGGCTGTGCACCTTTCTGCTCATTGCCTCCGTCTTGTTCTGGAACTGGAATTAAAAAACCATTAGGTTAGAGGGTTTATTTGCCTTCTCGATGATAAGCCTTATACCTCACAGAGTCATCCCTGCAAAGTGGTTCAGCAAAATAGAAATATCTGCACAATATAGTTAGTAAGGTGGGTGGATGGGATATATCCATAGCTACATATAATAGATATTTACTATGAGGGATTTGGCTCCTGTGTTTATGGAGGCTGAGAAGTCCCATGGTCAGCTCTCTGCAAGCGGGAGGCCCCGGAAGGCTAAAGGTATGGTTTTCATCCAAGCTCTAAGCCTTGAGAACCAGGACGTCTGAAGGCAGGAGAAGATGGCTACCTTGGCTCAAGAAGAAAGTACAAATTTGCCCTTCCTCTGTCTCTTCATTCTATTCAAGCCCTCAACAGATTGGTGTCCACATGCGACGGTGAAGGCGATCTTCACTCAGTCTACACATGCAAATGCAGGAGCACGCACACACACACACACACACACACACACAGAGAAATAATGTATTCCCTGTTATCTGGACATCCCAGAGCCCCATCAAGTGGACACATGAAACCAAGCATCACATAAGGAAAGTTTTGAATCTCACAAAATGCTTTTATTCACTGCAGAAGCCAATCTGAGGTGTATGTACACAAGTATCTAGGAAGTGATGGAGTAACAAGATATTATGTTTGTTGAACCCTCTCAGAGTACAGTCATAGATACTTTCACATCTGTGTCTCTGTTTGCTGTATGTATGAAATGTGTGATGCAACCATCCACTGAAATGTACTTTCACTTTGTGTTGGAAAATCAAACATTTTCTAGCACTGTCAGTATACTTTCTTATGCTTTTTAAAGAAAGAAATAAAAGTAAATCTTGAAATGTCTCTAAGAATGTCCAAAATTTAAAATTCTGACAATATTTAGCATCGATGAGGACATAGAGCAACTATAGCTTGAATGTTTCTGTCCTCTCCAAAGTTCATGTGTTCCAACCTAATGGCCAATGTGATAGTATTGACAGCAGGCAAGGCCTCTAGGAGGCGACTGGGTCATGAGGTTTCCCCCACTGTGAAAAGGATCAGGTGCCCTTATAAGGATTTATTTAATTAAATCATAACTGTACATTACTGCATTTATGGCTGCAATGTGCTGATTTTAAATACAATTTGGAATGCTTATATCAAACATAGCCTTCACCTCTCTTACTTAATTGTTGTGTTAAGACATTTATATTCTACTCTTAATAAATTTGACATGTACCCTTGCAATATGCACAATAGGTGAGGTCCCACCAATTACTCTCTACCCAGCCACCTCCCTTCCCTTCCCTCCCCTCCCCCTCCTCTTCCCTCATTCATTCTGGGCTATAGTTGTGTTTTATCATTCATATGAAAATATGAGTGATTATGTATTGGTTTCATGTACTACTGAGTACATTGGATACTTTTATTCCATTCTTGCAATACTTTACTAAGAAGAATATGTTCTAGCTCCATCCATGTAGACATAAAAAAGGTAAAGTCTCCATCTTTTTATGGCTGCATAATATTCCATGGTATAAGGGAGTGGGTTTTGTGCCCAGCCTTTCCTGCCATGTGAGGACACAGTGTTCCTCCCTTCTGGATGATACAGCATTCAAGGCACCATCTTGGAAGTAGTAAACAGCTCTTACCATACACTGAACCTGCTGGTGCCTTAATCTTGAACTTCCCAGCCTCCAGAACTGTGAGAAAATAAATTTTTGTTCTTGATAAATTACTCAATGTTAGGTATGCTGTTATAGCAGCACAAAGAAGATTAAGACAAACTAGAATTCTCATAAACTGTGGATGAGAGTATAAATTAGTCAAACCATTTTAGAACACTGTTTTGTAGTCCCTACTCCCCTAAACATATGTACAACCTTTGGCCCAGCAGTTTCAATGGTAGGTATGTAACCAGCTGAAGTATCTATGCATAGTCACCGAAAGATAACTATTACAATGCTTACAGTAGCAATATGCATAGTATCCCCAAATAAGAAACCACCCACATAGCTATTAATAATTGAATAAATAACTAAATATTCATAAAGAATATATGAATATTCATATGCAGAAAGTAGAACTGCCTACAGTTATGAAAATGAATAAACTATTATAGGCAACAGCAAAAATAAATCAAGCAAACATAGCATTGAGGAAAAGAAGCCAGGTAAAAACAAACATTAAATAAAATTTTTAAAAACAGACAAACTAATGTATGATTGCAGAAGTCAGTGAAATGCTTCCCTTGGTGTTGGTGGGTGCTGGGGAGGGCAGCTGGTGACTGGAAGGAAGTGCTGGTTCTAGAGATCTTAATCTGAGCTATGGATTTATAGGGGTGTTCACTTGTGAAAATTCATCAACCAACATACTTTTGGGGGTTTTAAAAAATTTTTTCTTGATTTATTTTTTTCAGTCTACATGTTTTATGTATTATGTTGACTTTATGTATTTGTGACTTTATGTATTATGCTTTAGTGGCCTTTTTTTTTTTTTAAATAAAAGTGAACATGAGCCTTAATGCTATGCCCATCTTCCTACTGCTACTGATCTCAGAATAACTGGATAAAAGAGTTTACGTTTCCTATACTTGAATTAAATTACTTTTAGTAATTGGATGAGAAAAGAAATACTGAAAAGAAACAGGAGAGCCAAAAAACAAGATAATTAAATTATCTTTTAATCAGAATAATTGCTTGATATTCCCAGATCAGGAGAAAAATCTTTTCATGATAAGATGAAAAGTGTTAATGTCCACAAAAAAAAATTCCAAAGTGTTTAAGAATACGTTAAAACAACATAGTTTGACAAGTTATGGAGAAATGAAAAACATGCTTTTGCAAAAGATGGAAAGGCAAATAATTTCCAGTACCCCTAGTTAGACGATAGAAAATGCATACAGAGTTTGTAATGACCATTTGATTTACACTGCATAGAATATTTATCAATCAATCAATCAAATATTTCTTACGGAAAATAAAGTACATCAAATCAAAGTGAATGAGATAGCAACTTTGTTTTAAATTAATACTAAGAATCCGAGGAAAGGATAATTAACAATTAGATTTGAAGATAGAGAAAGATAACAAAATTAAAATAAGCTAGCAATAAAATAAATGACAGCAGAACATTTCCTAATATAATAACTTGCATGTATTGCTTTCTGGGGAGACAAAGCAAAACAAAACTCAAACATCTTTTTATTAATATAACAAAAACTCAAATTTTCAAACCTTAAAATCTGAGTCAAGTTTATAAACATTTATGAAATGTGGCTTAATAAATGTTATTTAAAATCAAGTGATTGGCTCAGCGCCTGTGGCTCAAGTGGCTAAGGCACCAGCCACGTACACCTAAGGTGGTGGGTTCGAATCCAGCCCAGCCCGCCAAACAACGACAGCTGCAACCAAAAAATAGCCGGGCGTTGTGGCAGGCGCCTGTGGTCTCAGCTACTTGGGAGGCAGAGGCAGGAGACTCGCTTGAGCCCAGGAGTTGGAGGTTGCTGTGAGCTGTGATGCCACAGCACTCTACCCCAGGGGGAGAGCCTGAGGCTCTGTCTCAAAAAAATAAAATAAATAAATAAAATAAAATAAAATAAAGTGATTGCTGAAATAATTATATAGAAATTAAAAAAAAAAACAACCTTTGAGTATTTTCTTCAGACCTCTGAGAAACACAGTAGTCCCCCCCTTAACTTCAAGGGACCTTCCAAAGCCCCCTATGGATGCCTGAAACGGTGGATAGTTTCCACACTCTATACACACCATACTTTGTTTTTTCTAATAAATAAATATCTATGATAAAGTTTAATTTATAAAATAGGCACAGTATGAGATTAACAGTCACAGCAAAATAGAACAATTACAATAATCTATTATAAGAAAAGTTATATGAACGTGGTGCTTCTCCCCCGCTGTGCACACGCCACCCCCTCACCCTCCATCCCCCGCTCACTGAGTTTTCCATTGTACTGTGCTCACCCTTCTTCTTGTCATCAGGCCACCTACGTGTGACAACCTGATAACTGAGCCACTAAGTGACTAACAGGTGGGTGGCATAAGCAGCTTGGAGACATTGGGCAAAGAGCAGACAGAGCAGGGTGGCACAAGATTTCATCATACTCCTCAGAACAGCGCCCAATTGAAGACATGTGAGTTATTTATTTCTGGAATTTTCCATTTAATATTTTCCAACCACAGTTGATTGTAGGTAACTGAAAGCTAAACTACGGATGGATAATGGGGGAGGAGACTACTGTAATTCCAAAGTCCGATCTTTTTTCTTCCCAAACCACAGCAGATATCCTTAAAACGCTAATAACATTATGAAAACAACAAAATGATCCAGGCTGATGCTGTTTCTTTCTACTCCAGGATTTAGAGCCAGCTACTTTTGAAGGACCCCTGATTTCTCTCACTGAAGAATAATAAAAGGGCCTATGCCCGGAAAGTGCCTCATTTGAATAGCATTTGGAGTCAGGGTGACAACAGGTAATTTGACCTTTTTAAAGTCATGGGATTAGGTTTGTGTTCTCACTTTAATTCCACCTATACCAACTCCACTCTTACCTAGCCTATTATCGGTTTTTTTTTTTTTATTTTTAACCGTTTTATTAAATCATAAAAACATAGATCATGTATACATTAATGTATTTATGGGGTACAATGTGATGATTTCATATAGAATTAGGAACGCTTACATCACACTGGTTAATATATACCTCATCTTGTTCACTTAATTACTATGTTAAGATATTTATACTCCAGCTCGGTGCCTGTGGCTCAAGTGGCTAAGGTTCCAGGCACATACACCTAAGGTGGCAGGTTCAAATCCAGCCCAGGCCTGCCAAAAAACAATGATGGCTGCAACCAAAAGAAAATAGCGTTGTGGCAGGCGCCTGTGGTCCCAGCTACTTGGGAGGGGGAGGCAGGAGACTCACTTGAGCCCAGGAGTTGGAGGTTGCTGTGAGCTGTGAT
>NW_003852442.1:8054314-8066142 GCF_000181295.1 Otolemur garnettii
AAGCATTCTATAATAGACATACTCTTATTTGACAATGTGAATGTTACTTTCTTTGCATTAATATTATTATTATTGCTTAATACTTCGTTGCAGCAATCATCTGACTTCTTTTCTGAATGTAATATCTTCATTCATTCTTTACAAGGTTTTTGTTTCTAGTGCTTACCTTAAACATTGTTATTGTTGTTAAATTTTAAGCCTTTTTTAATTTTGTGAAAGCAAAAAGTGGAAACCTAATAATCACATGTATATGTTTAATAAAAAGTTAGAGTAGATCATTATATATAAATTAATTTTCTCTTATATTTTCAGGAGTAAAGTTGTATACAAACTCCAGTCTTTATAAAAGACAGAAAAAAAAACAGAAAAAAAAATAAAATCATATCATCTGCGAAGAGTAAAAGTTTGATCTCCTCTGACCCTGTTTGTATACCCTTGATCATCTTCTCTTGCTTGATTGCTATGGCTAAGACTTCTATTACAGTGTTAAAAAGCAGTGAAGACAATGGGCAACCTTGCCTGGTTCCTGATCTGAGTGCAAATGTTTTCAATTTAACTCCATTCAATATGATATTGGCTGTGGGTTTGCTGTAGATGGCCTCTATCAATTTAAGAAAAGTCCCTTCTGTACCTATTTTCTTAAGTGTTCTGATCATGAAAGGATGCTGGATATTGTCAAAAGCTTTTTCTGCATCTATTGAGAGAATCATATGGTCTTTGTTTTTAAGTTTGTTTATGTGATGTATTATGTTTATAGATTTATGTATTTTGAACCAACCTTGAGACCCTGGGATAAAACCCACTTGGTCAAGGTGTATAATTCATTTGATGTATTGCTGGATTCTGTTGCTAACTCCACTCTTACCTATCCGATTATCAGTTTTAAAATCACTCTCTTTGCCTATTTCAGTGACTTTCCTTGTCTAATCCAATCCTAGAAACAATGCTGAACTCTGCCACGTGCTATCCCACAAAACAAGCATTTGAAACATGCTGCCAAAGCAGTCAGAACTATAATTTCAGATTTCGTATCTATGTGTGTGTGTGTGTGTTGCCATATGTTTTCCTTTTGTCCTTCAACTCACAAAGGATGGCTTTTGCACCAGGTTTGACTATCTGCATTACTTGAGCACAGCCCCCAAACATTAAAAATACATTATACTCTTACCCCAAAGGAAACATTGAGAATTTAAGGGTATACATCACTATTATAGTCTTATAAATAGAGTCTGCATATACTTAGTGCTCAAGATAAAAGGAAAAATAAAGCTAAATTTGAATATCCTTATAAGATCGGTAAGGTCATTTATTTTATTAAAATACAAAGTTATATAAAGAAACATACAGATGGTCTTGGGGAGGCACCTGCAGCTCAATCGACAAGGGCACCGGCCACATATACCTAGGGTGGTGGGTTTGAACCTGGCCCAGGCCTGCTAAGCAACAATCACAACTGCAACCAGAAAATATAGCCAGGCAATGTGGCAGGTGCCTGTAGTCCCAACTATTTGGGAGGCTGAGACAAGAGAATCACTTAAGCCAAAGAATTTGAGTTTGCTGTGAGCTGTGACACCACAGCACTCTATCAGGGCGATAGCTTGAGACTCTGTCTTGAAAAAAAAAAGAAAGAAATACACAGATAATCTAATACATGCCCACATAGGGGGAAAACTCAATTCAAGTTTGAGGGAAATAAGGGAGGGAGGAGAGGTGAGGAGGGGAGGTGTTGGTGTGCTCCCACTTAATGGGCACAGTGTAAGGGTATCTGGCACACCTTTTGGGTGCAGGACACAACTACACGAGGGACTCTACCTAATGTATGCAAATATTGTAACCTAGTTGTTTATACCCTCACATTAACCTGAAATTTAAAAAAAAAAAGGAAACGTACATTATCAAATCTCCGTACATATTTATGTACATTTAAAAACACTGGGTACATTTGGTATGTTTTGTAGAAATAGAACATAATCAAATGGTAGAATTAGACATAGCTCAGTCTACATCAAGGAGACACAGACATGAAAAAGAGGCAGAAAATGTGTGGCCCTGGCAGTCTTGGGACCCAAAAAGGAGAGAGAGGAAGATGGGCTGAAGTTTAGAGTTTTAGACCCTGCATGTCTGGAGTCACCAGGGAAAGGCTTTGACTCTTGGAGAAAGGGAATGTGTTCAGCCAGAGAAACTTTGCATGTCTCAGACTCAATGCCAGCATGCTGTTTTTCCCACAGGGGCGGTTTTAACCACAGTAAATATGCCAGTATATATTAAAGTACATTGTCTCGCCCAGTTCCCATTGGCCAGCACTGCTGCACGGGGGTAAAGGTGAGCCCTGAGTGGGATGGAGCTCACTCTGCAGCAGGCTTTCCCATGTGCCTGTGGGCTGCTATGCGCTGTGACAGGCAGTCACCCAAATCCCCTGCCCCTCACCCACTACCATCAAGGGCTAGGCCCAGCTCAAAAGGGTAAGACAAATTGGATGGAGCTGAACAATAGTAAAAAATATATCGCTTAAAAAATTGAAAGCAAGTAGAAATTCACATTCTAGAAATAGATACCTGAAATATTTATATTTTGTATTATTTATGTATCAATATTTATAACGCATACCAATATTTGTATGCTTTATTTTCTGCCTTCCCTGATGAGTATAATTAAACATAGGAAACGTGTAGGTATTAGAGAACCATATCATACAAGATAGTCTTTTGTGCCTTAAAAAAAAAATTATGTGTATATATATATAAATTATCCAATCAGAAAGCAACACATTCAAAATACACCCAGTCTTGCAACGAGAGTTAAGTTATGCATGAACCCCAAGCCATGTTTCAGAGTCTCTTGGCTATCTTTATTCAGACATTCTTTGAGAACTTAGCATGATAACTTACTCTTTGCTGATCTAATTCTCTTACTGCCTTCTTGAAATAAAAAGCAGAAGACCCTTTGCAAACCAAGTGTTCTCAAGGGATGTTTTCAACCAACCTTTTCACTGTGCGTCTCTGACAGTTTGACTGTTTCTAGAAGGAGAAGGCAAGTGAGGATTAGACAGGCAGGGTTTTTATTGGGGATGGGGTAGAAAACAGGGGGAGCCTCAGACCATGGTGCAGGATGACAATGGTGAAGAAAAGAGGGAAGGAAGGATTGTGGGGAAAGAGCCTTATTCTGCAATACAGTTTTGCAAAACCTTCAACAAGCTCAAAGGAATGTTCTTGATCAAAAGTTGCCTGTTAAAGGACTCCTGTGATAGGCAACAATGGGCCACTATGAGTGGCCCTCACCATGCTCAGCCCGGGAGAATCACAGACTCAGCGTGAATGCACTGAAGGAACCCAAGTCAGGGCAGCTGGTGCTGTCAGTCAACTAGACTCTCAGCAATGGGTTTCGTGCTGGAGATCTTAGCAGTGCACTTCCACGGTTCCTGCATCATCATGGACACATGCCCAAGGGACAGGAGGACTCTGCCTCAAATCACACTGTATGCTGAGACACCTCTAATATGAAAAGGTGTTCACGAACATTTTGCAAAATATACTGACTGAGCCCGTGCTTTCAGAAGCAGACTACGCGAGAGATAATTTAAACGTTCGCTAAATTATTCAGTGTCTTTGTTAGTAAGATTAATTATCAGACCCGTGGGGAACACAGCGATGTCCTCGGGGACTACTAATGCGCGTTAGCTCTTCTGCTAAACGGTGTACGTCTAAGAACTCCGCCAGTAACATTTCTGTCGTTTTGTTGTTTCATAATCCCTCCTAACTATCAGATGACCATCTGTCACTGCTTTCCCCTGTTCAGTGCCGCTACCTCTATAAATTCCATCTGTGTGGGGTTAATTTTTTTTTCTTGCGGAAAATTATAATTGAACCAAAAAACAGAGGGGAAAAAACTCAGTATGAGTGAATGGATTCCCACATAACCACTGAACCGCTTCTGCAATCTTGTTCCATTTGTACTCCACCCACACACCCCCTCCACTAAAACATTCAGGAGCAAAATCCTCAGACATCTTATTTGTTGATCTTAAATATTTCAGTATGTATTTTAGAAACATAACGTCATTATTTTAAAAGAACCACAATATCATTCTCTTCATCTGTTTGATGCTGCTATAACAGAATACCTGAGACTTGGTGATTTATAATGAACAGACCTTGACTGGCTAACAGTTCTGGAGGCTGAGAAGTTCAAGATCGAGGGGCCAGCCAAACCCACTTTCATAGTAAGAAACCTCCTCCCCTAATAATGACCTAATCACCCCTTAAAGGCCCATCTCTCAGCACTATTGCTTTTGGGATTGCGTTTCTAATAAATGGACTTTGGGTGATACATTCAAACCACAGCAATCATTATCAAAACATTTTTACATATTTCAAATTGTATATGAAAACACTACACTGTACCCCATGTTTGCATTAATGTATATAGCTATCATTTAATTAAAAAAAAAATTTTTTTACAGGCCGTGAGTGGTGGCTCTTGTCTGTAATCCCAGCACTCTGGAAGGCCAAAGCAGGTGGATTGCTTGAGGTCAGGAGTATAAGACCAGTCTGAGCAAAAGTGAGGTCCTATCTCCACTGAAAACAGAAAAACTAGCGGGGCATAGTGGTGGGCACCTGTAGTCCCAGCTATTCAGGAGGCTGAGGCAAGATGATCGCTTGAGTGCGAGAGTTTGAGGTTGCTGTGAGCAACCCCACAGTACCCTACCCAGGGTAACAGAGTGAGACTCTGTCTCAAAACAAAACCTTTTTCCAAAGTCATTTACCATCACATATCCGATTAATACTGATGTTTCTCCAAATCTTATGTTTGCTTTTTTAACCAGGATCCAAGTCTGACTCATACATTGTAATTGATCGACATACTCTCAGGGTCTCTTTTAATCCACGTTTCCCCTCAAGCTTTTCCTGTCTTATTCTCTTGTCGGCAGCTTATTTGTTGACTATATTAGGTCATTTGTCCTATAAAGTTTCCACCTCATGGATTTTGCTGATTTCATCTGTGAAGTCATTTTAATAGGCCATCTACTCCTCTGCATTTCTTGTAAAATGGTTGTTAGATCTACATTTTTGAATGAATGCTTTAAAGATTCCTCATGATTAGTTCATGGAAAAATGTTCCTAGGATTCTCAAAGGTTTATAAATTTGACTATAAGTTTTATACTTGAATATCAGTTCGGTTGACACTTATTCTCCTTAAGTGTCTTGATTATGTTACTCCATCATTTTCTGCCACAAAATTTTGCTGTCAAAAGTCTAATGTCAAATTTACTGCCTGGATGCCCAAAGGATTATTTTCTTTGCCATTAAAATCTAATGGTTTTCCTGGAATATACATCAGTGTTGACCATTCTGATCAACATTCCATGTCTGTGATGTAGCCTTTGATTATGTGGGTCCACACATCTTTTCATTTCAGAAAATTTTCTTTAAATTACATTTTTCATCATTCATTCAATTGCACTGCATTTATTTTCTCAAGAAGCTCGGGAATATTGAAACTTCTCTGTTTATTTTTCATGTCAAGCAATTCTCAAAATGATGCTTTCACTGGTTCTTGGTGAACCCACGGGGAAAGGGAAAGATAGCAAAGGCTAGAGCATTCCAGAAAGATGGAGTCACATATACAAGAGCATAAGAGCTTAATCTGAGAAATCACAGCTGTTGAATGAGGCTCGCTGTACGGGATAAAAGATACAGAAGTAAAGTCAACCTGGACAGACTGACAGGATCCTCTTCCCAAAACGCCCCACCTGACATCTTTGATGTCAGATAAATACATTTTGAGCTTTCTTTTAAAGCTAATCAGAATTTCAAAATGTGGAGAAATATATAGCTTATATAATAGTTTATAAACATCACATTGGTGTCAGTGATGAGGAAGACTTAGAATAAAGGAAATAAATAAAAAGATAGGCAATAAAAAAATAACTATCTGTTTTTTGTGCCTGGAAATCATAAGTGACATATGTAAGCTTTATCATTTGCCCCTCACACAGCCATTTAACAGTTTTTACTGTTCTAATTTTCCAGATTAAGTGCACACCCTGAGACATAGCAGCTTTAAGACAATTACCCACACACATCAAAAAAGTGATAGCCCAGGATCAGGAGCCAAAGGCAAGTGACTTTAAATCTCATAGTGGTTTCATTAACTATGATTAATACTGGAGCCGGAAAGACAAAGAGTAAGAATAATAAAAAGTTGTGTGGATGAAGTTAATCAGTCTCTACAAATAGCCCAGATGAAGGATTGAGAGGGACAAGGCGGCATGTGGGGTGACTCCCAGGTTTCAGGTGAATAGTCCACATCAAAATTGTCTTATGTTAGGCTGTCAAGAAAATAGAAGATAAAAATGAAGACAACAAATAAAAACTGTTCTCCAAAGATGTTTGACAGGATACAAGAAAGCAAAGCCGGTGGGGAGCTACAGAGTGGATGGAGGAAGTTTTGTTCTAGATAGGTGAGAACCACACTCTGTACACTCAGTGCCTGTAGAGAGAGCTTGGAATTGGGAAATCCCAAAGGTGGGGCAGGGTGAAAGACTCTTGGAGAAGCAGTAACAGAGGGCAGAGAAAGGAGAGAGCAGGATCTAGAACACAAGCAAAGAAATTAACATCAGACAGGGCAGAAAATATTTTCTTATTTCCTGGCTTCTACAGAGAAAACATGTGGGTTCCCCTAAAGTGTCCCGAGCATTGTGGTAAGTACTTTCACACACACACTGCCCCATGAATCCTTACAACAGAATGTCTCTACTGATGTTATTTATCTATGTTTTGTGAATCACAGAGGTAGTAATTACTAGAGTCAGGCTTCAAACCCACATCTGTTCTGAATATTTCTAATGTTCGCTTTGGGGAAGGAACCATGGTCCTGAATTTTTCATCTGAAAAGCAAATTATCAAGCATTGGGGTTTTTCCTGTTCCAATAAACTTATATGGACAGGGACTATGTTTTGCTCATGAGAATTATTTTCTAATCATGTGTGCGTTCATAATCTACCATTTGTAGCTTACCGCCAGCATTACCACCGCTGAATCTTAGGAATTATTTTGATGAAAGACCAAAGTGTTGAGTGTTGAATACAGTAACAGAGTTAAGAGAGTCATTTTTATTGTTCAAAGTTTGAACAGTAAGCTTGCTAAAGATTTATTTTATTTTACCGGAGAGTGTTATCACTAAAAGCTACTAAACTATTTTTTTACCTGTGAAAATATATGTTTTCTGAATGTTGAGTTAACCTTTCAGTACCACCGTTACTGCATAATTTAACACTTAACCAGATTTTACGTAAAGAAATCCCTCTGGGGTATGTTTATATGAGATTCTATCAAAATTAAAACAAGCATTCTTTACTAGCAAAAACCAAGAAAAATATGTGTCTTAACTTTTCTAAAACCTCTCAGACAACTAAACCTTGCGTGTACCAGAAAGCAGAAACCTCTGCAGGCCAGCATCATCTGAGCAAATCCTAAAAGACGAGGATAGGGCAGCACATGGGTAATGAACCATGTAGAACTCGCTTTGAGAGGCACCTCGTTTGAAAAGAGCATTGTCAAACTGACAGAGCATTTGTCTCAGTAAATATTCTTCTTCATTCCCAAACCATTCAAGCATGAGAAGGTGAACACAGACAGCAATCTAAAACTCTCTAATGAATACTTGTAACACATAAGCCAAAAAATTCTCCATCTACCTGCGCTTTGTGACGAAAAGATAAAGAAATCGGGTTAAAAATGAGGGAAAGGCTTCCACGTCCAACAGTGACAGGCCAGTCTACAGCAAAATGAACCTCTCACCAAGAACATCTTTAAAAGATGAAAAAAACACAGGAAACATCAGGTTGAAGATATCAGAGAAGCGCCAAGGCAGCCAGGACTCAAGGAGCTAATTTACTGGAGAGACGTGAAGTCCGGAAAAGCAAACTCAGCATTCTGGGCCGTTTTCCCCTCAGGCACTTGATGCTTTATAAGACACTCAGGACAAAAATATTTTTCAAATAGTCACAATCAAGAGAGAACATGCCCTGATTTGCTTAATGGGATCAGACTAACTTTCCTGTTAAAATCTAAGAAGCACATTCCAAAACATGTGAATGACAGATGAGTATCTGTCATGAACATCAACGCAAAATTCATATTTATAAAATTTACAAACATATAAAAAGACAATACACGAACACCAAGTTGAATTTATTTCAGGAATGCAAGGTTGTTCCCACATTAGAGAAACCAAACAATATAATAATTTACCACCACTAGAAAAAAAAAAAATTATCTTCTCAATAGATGCCAGAAAAGCACTTGAAATCCATTATAAAAACTTTCAGCAAAGGAGAAACAGAGATATGACATTAATTTGATATTAAGGATCTACAAAATACCTAAGGCAAAAATCATACTGATTGGTGAAATATTTAAACTCTACCTCCTAAGATCAGATGACCAGGCACTCACTATTACCACTTCTTTTTTTTTTTTTCTTTTTTTTTGAGACGGAGCCCCAAGCTATCCCCCTGGGTAGAGTGCCATAGCATCACTCTCACAGCAACCTCCAACTCCTGGGCTCAAGCGAGTCTCTTGCCTCAGCCTCCCAAGTAGCTGGGACTACAGGCACCCGCCACAGTGCCTGGCCATTTTTTGGTTGCAGCCATCATTGTTGTTTGGCGGGCCTGGGCTGGGGATTCGAACCCACCACCTTGGGTGTATGTGGCTGGTGCCTTAGCCGCTTGAGCCACAGGTGCCGAGCCACTATTACCACTTTTATCCAACATCACAATCTAGGTCCTAGGGTGTGTGTTCAGGTAAGTAAAAGAACCACCAAAGCATGGAAAAGTAAATACACCTCTAGTTAGTCATAGATAATACAGTTGTTTATGCAACATATTCAAAAATATTCCAGAGAAAATCTCTTATTAATAAGTAAATCTAGAAAGTTTACTCAATAAGGTCAATATGGAAAAGTTTCATCATTATACACCAGAAAGAAATAAAAATGAGTTTGAAAATGATAGTTATAAGTGCATAAAGAATATTTAGGGATTAGACACACAGAGTCTGTTCAATATTTCACAGAAAATTAAAGACATTATGGAGAGAAAATACAAAAGAGCTAAACAAACAAGACACATGTCTGTGAATTTTAAGTCAAAATACAGAGATAATTTCTTCTAAACTGATCTACGTATTCAATGAGATCCAAACGAAAATCCCAGCTGGATTTTTATATTGTGAAAATTGAAAAGCTGATATGAAAATGTATATGTAAATGTGAAATCCCACAAATATCCAAGACTATTTGGAAGATAAACAACATTGAAGGATTCGCACTCACACGACTCGAGAGTAAGACTTTTTATAAAATTACAGCAATTATGTGGCATGACACAAAGATAGGGAAAAAGTTCCAATTAAACAGAACAGAGTTCAAAAGCAGACCTAAGTGGAAATGGAGATGTGGATTTTAACAAAGGGGACACTTCAGAGAAGTGCAAGAAAGAATGGTCCTTTCGATAAAAGGTGTTACAGGACTTGGATTTCAATGTGGAGAAAATCATTCTTGACCCTTCCTCACACAATGCACAAAAGCACTTACGGTTTTGAAGATTTAAACAGTAAAACCAAAATAATAAAGCTTTTGCCAAAAAGCACAGGAGCAAATATTATTGAGCCTGGGGAAACAGAAAGAATGGAAGAAGATATTTCCAAAATCTCACAAATGACTGCTCTAGAATGCTTATATGGATATAGCCAATACAGAAGTATAGACAACACAATAGAAAAATGAAGATGCATTGTACTGAAAAAGATATTCAAATGTAAATTAAATTGGTAAATAATCAATTTCATCAGTCATCAAAAACACACAAAAATTTTTTTTTTTTTTGAGACAGAGCCTCAAGCTGTCCCCCTGGGTAGAGTGCTATGGCATCACAGCTCATAGCAACCTCCAACTCCTGGGCTCAAGCGAGTCTCCTGCCTCTGCATCCCAAGTAGCTGGGACCACAGGCACCTGCCACAACGCGCGGCTATTTTTTGGTTGCAGCCATCATTGTTGTTTGGCGGGCCCAGGCTGGATTCGAACCCGCCACCTTAGGTGTATGTGGCTGGCGCCTTAGCCACTTGAGCCACAGGCACCGAGCCAAAAACACACAAAAATTAAAGCCACAATGATGTACCATGTACATCAACTGGAATGGTTAAAAGAAAAAGTGTTGCTGAGGATGTAATTAGAAATAGCATATAATGCTGGAGAGGGTATTAAGTGGTATGACAACATTGGAAAAGACCCTGCCAGTATCAAATAAACTAAAACTATTTTATGCGCACTGTCAGATGGGATAAATGAGTAACACACAGATAGCAAGAGTCATGTTTCTTGATTGTATAAAAGAAAAATCTTATACTTTCAGCAGTCTCCACAACCAATGACCTCCTGCTAGAACTAGATCGTAAGTCTTGGTATAGAAATTCCATTCCTCTCTAGAAGGAAGCAGTGCTCCTTGGAAAATCAGGGAAGATATGAACCTAGAATATCTTGCATCACCAGAAAATAAAGCAGACTTCAAAAAATGACAGAGACATGTTAAAAAGACATGGAAGCTTGAAGTACCATAACTTCCACTGAACAAATCTTAGATAATTTAATATCAAATGAAGAAGATTATAACCTGCAGACAAAAACAGGAATCCATAAATCCATTTGGAGCACAAATAGATACAAACTAATGGGGAGAGAAGGAAAGCTTCCATATAAGAGAATTCAAACAACAAATATAGAAGAATTAATAGAGTTAGAACATCACCACTTTAGAATCATCATCGTAAAAATTTAGTCAGGCAAGAATCATGAATGAATGTTAAATTTCCTTCCTCCCTCCCTCCCTCCCTCCCTCCCTTCCTTCCTTCCTTCAGTGGTGACCACCACAACAATAAGGATGCTAAACTTAAATGGAGGAAAACTTTTGACAAAAAGTCAGACATTTATAGTCTTACAGTATCTTCTTATACCTTTTAATTACAAAATAAAATAAGCTCATAGTGGAAAAATGTAAAACTGAACCAAGTCATTGAAATAAACTTCACAAAAAGAAGTAAAAAGAGACACTATGTGCTTCCAGACATAACTGCTTGAGAAGGACACAGCATTTATGTAGCGCTCAAGCCCCAAATCTATAACCTCATTCACTTATAAGGAAATATGAAAGAAATGTAAATTGAGGAACATTCTATAAAACCTCTGGCCTATGTTTTTCATGAAAGACACAGGTAGGCTGAGGAGCTCTTTATTAAATGAAACTAAAGAGACGTGACAATTAAATGCAGCCTGTGGTCCTGAATGGATCCCTTTATTAGAAAATACAGCTTAAAAAGGATATTATTGGAGCAATTGATATACTTGGAATATGATGACAATATTGTTTGATATAAAATTCTATGAATTTAATAATTATACTGTGATTATGAAAATAAATGTCCTGTTCATAAGAAATATGCACAGCAGTACTAAGGATAAATGACCTGGTTTTCTAATGAAACCCATTCTTAAAAATTTCAAAAAATATAATGTACCTAATGTATACATATACAGATAAATAAACAATAGATAAGATATATAAGGAATATCTTTCATTTCAACCACTTTTTTCTCTGACCCAGTTAACTTCTTCCTATATCTAATTTTAATTTTCTTCTGACTTTCTCTAATGGCTTTTACTAATTTTTCATTCAAATCTCTTCTCTCTAGGAACCATTATAATTTATTAGCCATTTCTGACATAGTTAGGTCTTATACTTCAATTTCTTTCATGAATTCAGCTAACTGGTG
>NW_003852442.1:8066905-8079217 GCF_000181295.1 Otolemur garnettii
GGACCACAGGCACCCGCCACAATGCCCAGCTATTTTTTGGGTGCAGCCATTATTGTTGTTTGGCAGGCCCGGGCTGGATTCCAACCCGCCACCTTAGGTGTACGTGGCTGGCGCCTTAGCCGGTTGAGCTATAGGCGCCGAGCCCATTTTAACTTTTTAAAGCATTTCACATGAGTTTCTACAGGAGTTGCTCCCTGCCAGTGTAATGAATTGTACTGTCTCATGAATCATACATAACTCACTGCAGCCTTAAACTCCTGGCCTCAAACAATCCTCCTGCCTCAGCCTCCAAAAGTGCTAGGATTACAAGCACGAGCCACCATGCCCAGCCACTTCATTTCATTAACAAAAGCGCATGTTTATGGTGGACAAAGTTGGGGTAGTAAACAGTTGGCATATCTTTCGATTCCCTTGCATTTCAAAATAATCAATAAATTTCTCCATTTACCAGTATTTCTGCAGTAAACTAACAGAAAGTCTAAATATATTACCATTCTAAACTTCAGTAATTGTATAAATATGTATTAAAGAATTAACATGAAAGAATGGAAAATAAAATATAAATTACATACGTTATAAATACATATTAAAGAATTAGTATGTAAGAATAAAAAATAAAATATAAAATTACATAAAAATGATATAGAGAGGAGAGGAGGCAAGATGGCAGACTGGAAGCAGCTTGCATGCCCTGCTCTCAAAAAGAGGATAGAAAGAAAGTTGCAGGTGGATGTCCACCTATGGATGTGTCTTCTTGGAGAGAGCACCTTGAATCATCTGAGAAATGACAGGGGACACTCAAAGTAAAGGAGAAGATGATAGGTGATCCACTTGCTAAGAAGATGATAGGCAATCCATTCACCAAGATCAGAAGGTGCCTGGGGGAGGCACTCACACATGGGAAGAATAGGAGGAGAAAACCCTGGGGCTCCATGCTTTCTGCGCCACCACCACTACCACCGAGGACCTCCAGATGATTTGGGGAACTGCTTGGAGTCTGTGCAGTGACATTGCATTGAAGAGCTCTTACTGAAAAGTTCATATTATTACATTGATGATTTCTTTTCCTTTCTTCCCTGCTTCCTAGAATATCTATTACTTGTCTGTTGAAACTCCTGGAATAAACTGATATGACAATATTTTTAGGAGGAAAGAGGGTGGGTATTATTTTCACTAAATATTTAGAAGGAATTTCAATTTATGGTAGATGCAATAGAACAAAAGTCTCAACAACTTTCTAACTTTATGACAGCACACTCAAGTAAAAAATATACTTCGAGCACACACAACCAGTCTGTTTTTCACTTTCAGTACAGTATTCAATAAATTACATGAGATACTCAACTTTTTAAAAAAAAATAGGCTTTGTTAGATGATTTTACCCAACTATAGGCTAATGTAACTGTTCTAAGCATGTTTAAAATAGGCTAGGCTAAGCTATGTTGTTTGGCAGGTTGGGTGTATTAAATGTATTTTTGACTTACAGTATTTCCATACTTACAATATTAAGAGTTTATTAGGATGTGACTCCATTGTAAGAAAGTTAAGGAGCTTCTACAATTATAAGAGTAGTAGAGATTAAGTTTTATGTGTAAGTTCTGCTGACAGTCATAAGTCTTAACATGTCAAACTTTAAAAATATTCAGTATAATTAAATATCCGATTGAAAGGAAGGTATGAAGAGAAGTCATCTTTCTTTTTTTTGCAGTTTTTGGCCAGGATTGAGTTTGAACCTACCACCTCCGGCATATGGGGCTGGCACCCTACTCCTTTGAGCCACAGGTGCCACCCCAAGAAGTCATCTTTCTGATGAGACAAAACTTGTTTCTTTAACTTTTCTACTGTTTATATTAAATAAAATCTCCTTGTCAGACAAATTGGTCACAAAAATTTATACAGAAACAGAAAGAATGCACCCTGTATTTTATCCATTGTCAGGAAAGTATTAGCAAGATAGGCTGGTCTAAATTTTTTTTAAAAAACCCAAATCTTTGAGATAGCTAAATACAAAGATATAAAAGAGTCCGCTTTTGACCTCTTTTCTTTCAATACTTGTTTGACAATATTGGGGGGGGGTTGTTTTGTTTTTGAGACATCTCACTTTGTTGCCCTCAGTACAGTGCTATAGCATCACAGCTCACAGCAACTTCAAACTCTTGGGCTCAAGTGATCTTCTCGCCTCAGTCTTCTGAGAAGCCGGGACTATAGGTGCCCATCATAACACCCAGCTATTTTTAGAGACTGGGTCTTACTCTTGCTCAGGCTGGTCTTGAAATCCTGAGCTTAAGCGATCCACCCACCTTGGCCTCCCAAAACGCTAGGATTACAGGGGTGAGCCATCTCACCAGCCAGTAATAGGAAGGTTGTAATGGTAATCAGTTACCATGATTCATAACTTAATCACATTTTCACTACATACTCACTTGGACAAAACAAATGTCACTTATTAGTTGGGCTGCCATTTACATAATGTTTCCTACCTATGGAATGTTGGTAGTATAAACAATTGTGATAAGACCATAACAATATTTTGTTCTTACCAAAAGAATTTATAATTTTCTTACCAGAAATGAAAAACTCCTTAAATCTCAAAATCTATAATTTACATGAAGTCAATGTTATAAACAATTTTCACATTAAAATATTTCAATTTAGTAAAAAGTCAAGCACAGGGACCCAACACAGTGCTGGTAAAGGCTGTCCAATAAATATGAGAATTGTCATTTAAGAAATATGAGAATTGTCATTTAAGAAATTGATATATAAGAAAAAAAATAACGAATGCATTATCTAATTATTTCTCCCTGGTGGTAGATGATGTAATAAGGTTGTCTAAAGCCCAATACATGTTTTACCAATTTCGGTCAATTTTTTCAAATCCCTAAACCCAGTTAAAATATTGGGGCTTTTTTAGTAAAATATCAGAAATACAAATAATATTCAGTCTGAGAAAAAGCAAGTCAAGCATTATAAGCTAGCTAATCTCCACATAGTCAAATAATTAAGTTATTCCTAGGTGAATATCTCAGTCTAAATTGAAATGTGATCTCTGTATAGCACCATTCTTTGCCAGAGGGTAGACTGGTTTGACTTACAAGGGGCCTTGAAATAATTGAGGCTTTTAGATTTTAGTCATCCATACATAAACAGAAAATGACATTTTGATCCAGGGCTTTAGATCTCACCTACACTTGGTAATAAGTAGATGATTCAAAAATGAAAAATGGTGTCCTGTGAAATAGTAATCACCCTGTTCATCCATTCATCCATTTATTTTTATTCAATAATTAATGAAGGCCTATTATGTGCTAGCACTTAGTTGCTGAAGATACAAAGTGTATATAAAAGAAGACCTAGTTCCTTTGTCCTTCTAGAGATTGCAATTTAATGGAGAGACAAATTCTAATCAGATAATTACAAAAAGAAACACACGTGTATAAACTACAATATGCACACTGAAGGAAAGGTGCAGAATGGTATGAGATCGTAAATGGAGGACGGAACCCTGAGAGTGAGGCAGTTCTTTTCTGATGAGGGACTCTTGACTAGAAGCTGAAGGATTAACCACATGTATGAGTGCAAGCAAGGATGGCATCAAGATGGCAAGTCAAGGCTAGATGATACCGTCCAAGAGAACATAAGGAACTCCTACACTGGGTTGCAAGTTGGACTGGCTGACCCACACATTTCCTTATAAATACAAGATTGTGTGTTTATGTACCTGGAGAACTAATTACATAAAACTGCAATTGATCTTCATGACTCATAAATTGCACATTTGCAAATTCACCTTCTAACTAAAGTTGATTGAGAACTCTAACACAAATACTTTGGGCACTTTTACTGTTGTTTCCAGATGTACATATATAGAGCATGAAAAATTTGGGCAATTGATGTGTCTTTCTGTTTCAGCTGTCACACAGAGATGCTTAAGGGATGGAGCAAAGAGGGAGCCCTGCTAAGTGCAAGAAGCTCCCACCTCTGGGCCTCAGGTGGACTGGATTTGAGTGCCAATTTTGGCACCTGTGAGTGGGGTGGCCTCGGTCAAGTCACTTAACACTTCTGAATGTTACTTTCTCTTTTATAAAATAAAGAAAAC
The DNA here is from genome assembly GCF_000181295.1 of Otolemur garnettii. Classification (NCBI taxonomy): domain Eukaryota; kingdom Metazoa; phylum Chordata; class Mammalia; order Primates; family Galagidae; genus Otolemur; species Otolemur garnettii. The sequence goes on from NW_003852442.1 coordinate 8,071,005, forward strand.
AGAATCTACCAGGATGAATTGTTTGAAGAATTTAATATTATAATCTATATGAGTTATATATATACATGTTTTCTTTTTCCCTAGCCATGATGGTTCAGTATTTGCTAAGTTGGTGTTCACTACAACTTTATAGAACATAGCTACCAGGAATTATGAGAATCAATTGTATCTAAATGAGTATTGGTTTATAACCCAAAATGGAAAATAAATTTTCATTTGTCAACACCAATATAAATACGTGGTTGAATATATAAATAAATGGGGGAAAATGGCTCGGCGCCTGTGGCTCAAGTGGCTAAGGCACCAGCCACATACACCTAAGGTGGCGGGTTCGAATCTAGCCTGGACCCACCAAGCAATCATGATGGCTGCAACCAAAAAATAGCTGGGTGTTGTGGCAGGCGCCTATGGTCCCAGCTACTTGGGAGGCTGAGGCAAGAGACTCGCTTGAGCCCAGGAGTTGGAGGTTGCTGTGAGCTGTGAAGCCACGGCATTCTACCCAGGGGGATAGCTCGAGGCTCTGTCTCAAAAAAAAAAAAATAAATAAATAAATAAATAAATAAGGGAAAAGAGACATAATTTGTGCTGAAGAACTCCAAGTAATTTATATAAATACTCTGCCCTCAGGAACATGGAGCATGTACCCCCCACTTGAAGTGGGCCATGTATTATATGAGGCCTGACAATTAAGTTTGTGAACTTGCCACCACGGACTTACATTGGCAGCACTGTACAAACAACTCAGTAAAGTTTCATAACCTTGGTATATCAGTGTCTCATAGTTGCGTTCATGTTAATGAATGCCAGTGTCTTGCTGAGTGGTATTCATTATTGTTGTTATGTGTTTTTGGGTACTGTGGCAAAAATGTCAGAGTTTGAATTAGAGCAACAAATAAACATTAGATTTCTTGTTAAACCTGGCAAGAGTGTAAGTGAAATCAGGGACGTGTTAGTCCAAGTTTATGGGGATAATGCCATGAAGAAAATGACAGTGTACACATGGATTAAAAGTTTTTCTGAGGAGAGAGAAAGAGTCACTGATAAAGAGAATTCAGGAGAATCAATAACAAGCAAAACTGATGAAAACATTGCAAAAATTCATTGAATTATATGACAAAATTTTTGGCTGACTGTGAGAAGCATAGCAGACTAAATAAGAATCAATAGAGAAATAAGAAAATCATAACTAAAAATCTTGGCATGAGAAAGGTATTGCTCTTGTATCATCACAAAGCACCAGCTTAACAGCAGTGTCCATGAGGAAGTTTTTAGCCAATAAACAAATAACTGTGGTGGAATACCCTCCCTACTCACCTGAACTGGCCCCCAATTACTTTTTTATTTACCCAAAGGTAAAGAAAATGTTGAAAGGAAGACATTTTGATGACATTCAGGGCATCAAAGGTAATATGACAGTTCTGATAGCCATTTCAGAAAAAGAGTTCCAAAATTGCTTTGAAAGATGAACTAGACACTGGCATCAGTGTATACCTTGCCAAGGGAGGAAACTTCAAAGGTGACTGTAGTAATATTCAGCAATGAGGTATGTAGCACTTTTTCTAGGATGAGTTCAAGAACTTAATTGCCTAACCTTGTAAATCAGTGGAAACAAAAAGAGAATCCAGAAGAGATCCACATATGTATGGTTAAGTCAGTGTGGAAATGGTAATCTTTTTAACAAACGATGATGAAATAAATGATGACAAAAAAAAAGAAAACTTAACTCTTGTTTTAGAAAATGTACATAAACAAACTCAAAATGAATTATCTACTTAATGGGATTTTATAATCATTAAAATTTAGAAGAAAACATAGGCAGAAATCTTAATGACCTTGGGCATAACAAAAATTTTAAAATAGGACACAAAACATATAAACTATAAAACTTTAAAATTACGAAATTGGACTCCACCAAATTTGTAAACTTTTGCTTTACAAAAAAGACCAAAAAGAAACTGTCAAAAACAGACTAAGAGTGAAAATTTGCAAAGCATATATCTGACAAAGGACTTTTAACAAGAATATATAAATAACTATTACATCTCAATAATATAAAAATAACTTAGTTTATAAAAATGAAAAATATCTTCTCTGTGAAAGATTCTGTTAATAGAATGAAAAGCTACAGATTGGAAGCAAACATTTGTAAATCCCACATCCAGATTACATTAACACTTCTCAAAATTCAAAAATAAGAAAACCAACAACTTTATTTTTTTAATAGGCAAAATATTTGAACAGATACTTCACTAAAGAAAACATACAGATGGAAATATGCTCAACATTATTATTCATTATAGAAATGCAAATTAAGACAAGAATGTGATACCATTGTACATTTAGTAAAATAGATAAAATTAGAGAAAGGTTTATCCTATCAATATTTGGCAAGGATATGAAGCAAACGAACTCTCTCATACTCTGCTGGTGAGAAAGTAAAATGGCACAACTACTTTGGAAAATAATTTGCCAGTTTTTTAAAAAACCTAAACTACATTACCATACTACAGTTTTCCACTCCTACATGGTTACCCTAGAAAAATAAAAATATATTTTCACCCAACAATTTGCACAGAAATGTTCAGAGCAACTTCATTTGTCATAGCCCAAAAGTGGAAACAACCCAAACGCCCATCAACAGATGAATGGATAAACTCATTATGGTATATCCATAAGGCAGAAAGTTATTCATCAAGAAAAAGGAATAAACTATCAAATACAACACCTGGGTGGGCCTCAAAATAATTGTGGTAAGTAAAAAACACCAAACACAGAAGGCCATATATCACAAGAGTCCATTTATATGACATATCCAAAATAGTCAAGTCCATAGAAACAGAAAGATTAGTGGTTGCTCAGGGTTGGGGAAGAGGAATGGGAGGTGACTGCTTAATTGGCATAAGGTTCCTGTCGGGGTGACGAAACTGTTCTCACACTAGATAGTGGTTGTACAACATTGTGAACAGACTAAATACCACTGAGCTTTGAAATAGTTAAAATGGCGAACTTTATGTTGTATGTATGTTAGGACAAATTTTTAGAAGTATACTGCATGATTCCATTTACATCAGTGGTTCTCAACCTTGCTAACGCCGTGATCTTTTAATACAGGCAGATGCTGAGGAAGACCCATTGCATTTAGTGACATGGAAGTGACTGTGAACCTCAGCAGTGAGGGAAAAACACCAAGGCTGCTCACAAAAGACAGATCTCAGGAAGCCAACCCGAGAATTCATGGGAAATCAATAATGTGGATAACGTTGCTTTGAGAAGAGATGGTACTGGTTTTTAAATCAAAGATATATCGATCTCACATAGAGGTGGGAGAGAAACAGCTGGCCTATCGAACCCTGCTCCCTTCACATGCCACCGTGCAAAAAAAGTCCATCCAATTTCACACTTGTTCTGGGCAAAACGCCCTTGAGAAAAAGGAAATAGGTTAACCTTCCCTAAGTAACTCATTCTGTTGTTTAACCCTAGCTTTCTGAACTAATGCCCTTAAATCCTAGGAAAATCCTTCATACTTCAGGCTATTTTAGGACCATAATCTCTGCTCACTGCAGGATCAAACCAACTGTCTCTTCAAATAGAGTCAAGTTTTGTTTTGCCTTTTTTATTTCATTGAATATAAAAGTCAAAATAGGAGCCTGAAAGGATAATTTTATGTGATTATATTCCTTTAGCACTGATTTCAAAAGCCCACATAAACCATAATTTGCCATGTCTTTGAAAATGTTACCTTGTGTTGCTTATAATTTGTTAATTATTGTGTTTCTCAAATATTCCTCCTGTAAATCTTCTGGATCTGCCTACTTACTTCATTTCAAGGTTACGCTCAGACACACTTTCTTATGTAATCTTCAAATCATCTCCTCTGAGTTTTAATGTTATCAAAATTATAGTATTTCAGAAAATGAAAGAAGCAAATTCACAATAAGCAGTAACGGAAGTGTCCTGAGATCACTGATCAGTATATTCTTGTATTCTACTTTCTCCCACCATGTTTTATACCATATTTGTTACTTCTAGATTTTACTGTTAGCTCAACAAATTCACTTACCTCTCAATTAGAAGGCTCACTCATGAAAGGGAGATCTTTTTTAATACCTATATTATTTAAATTATTTGAGTCACATAAAATAGCATGCATGTCTTTGTTCACTCCTATGTCTGGAAAACAGTTGATAATTAATGAATATGTATTGAACAAATGATGAATGAATGAAGGCATTTTACAAACTTTTGGCAACGTGTGTGATAGTCTAAATATTCTGGTTTTAATAGGGGAACACTGGTGGAAGGAAATCACTAGAAGTGAGTGATTTGTTTAAATCAGTGCTGGCCTATAGAAGTTTCCAAGGTGATGGATGTGTTCTAATATGATACCCACCAGCTATGTGCAGCCATTGACCACTTGAAATGTGGCTAGGGCACCTGAAGAAGTGAACTTTAATTTTTACTTAATTTTAGTTAATTTACATTTAAATAGCCACATGTGATTACCATAGTGGACAGCATAGTTTTAAATGAACAAATACATGTTTGGTCTGAGTAAAGTATCTTGTTCCTTTTTAAAACTAAAATCATGGCTCCATGCTCATAGCTCAGTGAGTAGGGCACCAGCCACATACACCAAAGCTGGTGGGTTTGAGCCCCACCCAGGGCCTGTTAAATAGCAATAACAATTGCAACCAAAAAATAGCCGGGCATTGGGGTGGGTGCCTATAACCCCAGCTACTCGGGAGGCTGAAGCAAGAGAATCGTTTAAGCCCAAGAGTTTGAGATTGCTGTGAGCTGTGACACCACAGCACTCTACCAAGGGTGACATAGTGAGACTCTGTCTCAAAAAAAAAAAAAAAAAACTAAAAGCATTTTCCTGATAGGCCCAAACAGCGTTTAAGAATAAACTAATTCAATCACAAGAATAGAAAAGCAAGTATTCAATGTACTCAACACAATATCCACACAAGAGAAAAACTCAATTCAATTCAAGCTAGGGAAGGGGAAGGAAGGAGGGAAGAAAGGGAGGAGGGAGAGGGACTGGTGTGCTCCTGTCTAATGGGCACAATGTATGGGTATATGGCACACCTCCTGGGAGTGGGACATGACTGTAACAGGGATTTTGACTAACAATAGCAAACATTATAATTTAATTGTTTGAACTCTCATGTTAATCTGCAATTAAAAAAAAAAAGAATCGACTAATTTTATTTGGGGTGTTTATATGAGTCTTAAACATCAAGGTCAATGACTGAGGCAGGGACAGAGTTGACAGCCTAGAGAAAGGCACATTCACTATGTGTCCAGTGAATGTATACACAGCAATGCCCAGATGCCTGTTTTTTCATTTAAGTACATATACAAGTAGGTCAGGGCAGCACATCACAAATACCACACACACACACACACACACACACAAAGATCCAGGATTAGGCTGACCACTTACCCTGGCTTGACCCAGACAATGCTAGTTTAAACTTTCCCTGTGTCCCCATCTTTTATTCTCAAAAGTATCATGTTTTGGATTCTATCAAAACCCTACTCTTTGTCAACTCTCCACAGCCACATTTGTTTAGATTACTACATCTTGGAGCAATCAATATATTATTATTATTGTTATTTAATTTCCTTTAGTCTGAATAATGTAAATGTACACTGGAAAGATCTCTTATTAACTATAGCATGCTCTTATTAAATAATAATAATAATGCTTAATATTATTAAGTAACATTGAAATGCAAAATTATAATAAAATAATATTCAATAATATTAAAAATGAAATTCTATTATAAGATCATATTAAAATAATTTTGAGATATAAAAGCTACTTGATTTCAGTAAAAGATATCACCAGTCATAATTAAAAAGGAATTGTGTACAATACTAAGACTGAATTATAAAGTTAAACTCCATGTTGCAGAGAAAACCAGAAGAGTCAGGAAGCCACGTCAGGCCAGCAACAGTGTGTTTCTACTTGAGGGTGATCTTTAACCTGCCCATGCCCAAGTTACCTGGCAGATCAGACCAGAATTAAAATTTTTGCATTAAACATTATTCAAACTAATTTGAAATATAATTGCATAGTCACATCAATAGGATCAAAGCAATGTGTTTTTTACAGACACAAAGTATAATCATTTTCTAATTACTAATTAAGAACTCTCCACAGTTTATTGCAAAATAAAACCTTAGACATGTTTGGTGAATTACAGTGTGGGAATTAGCCCAATTGCCTTCTGGGAGTCTTCAGGTGACAGAAATATAAATAATTCACTGCAAAACCCTGGCTCTAATTAGTATTCTGAAACCAAAATTCACATCACAGTGCTTTACACCTGCTCATCTTCACTACCAGTTTATTTCATCCAAATTCCCGAGAAGAATGATGTTGATTCCATTTGCTTTATTCTAATTGCCAATGAAGGTGTATTGTAAACACCTCTCATTCCAGAATGGTCCATCAGGGGAAACTGGGGGGAGGAGGGACGGCAATCAGCGGGATCTCACCTAATGTGCACAGTGTGAGAGTGTTCAGCACGCCCCTTGGGCGAAGGGCTCTTCCACAACTTGAACTTTACCTTGGAAGTCAGGACATTGTAACCTAAAAATATGTACCCTTATATTAATTTGAAATTTAAAAAAAAGAATGGTCCATCAGCACAATGAAGTTTCAAGTCCAGCTTAAGAGAGCCTGAGAGGCCAGTTAAAATAATTGCCTGTATCGATGGAACACGTGGACATTGGATGAACTTTCAGAATACCTGGGTCCTCTCTCTCACTTCTGTGCTGAGCCTGCCTCACAGACTGCAGGACCCCAGTTTCCTTACAGACAAAATAGGAATAATTTCCCCCAGAACAGCATATCACGTGAGATTAGAAGGGTAAACAAATGAAATACAGTCTGTAGAAGTGCTCTTTAAAATGAATTTTTCTATGTGCATGTAATTAAATCTTTTAAGGATTGTTTGTAAAATTATCTTGTAATGATATACGCCCTTCACTAAGAAAGTGAACCCACCGTGAAAATAAGCAGTATGGACTATCATGTTTCTATATGCAAGATAGGGTCCCAGATGCCCAAGATAACATAAACATGACTGTGTTTTTTGGCCCCAGCCTCCAAAGGTCTCATCATTTACTTAGAGGAAGTTCAGATTTAACAAGAAGCTGCCTCTCCCAACATCTGTTATGACATAAATGAAAGGGACTCTCTATATTTTGATTTGGAAAAAAAAAATTATTTTGAAGAGCATTTTACACACTGGAAATCCGTTAAAAATAGCTACAGTCTCTTTTTCTTTTATACCATCATCTATAGAAATCTAGAATTGATTTGTTCCAAGATGTATGTAGTCCACAGACATTTAATGCAGTTACTGACACAACTGGGGCTTAAGGTTAAGTTCATTATTCACGTTCTGTTTGTCTCATTTTTGTGTCCCTTTTTTTTCTCTTTTAGTATCTTCTTTTGAATTAATCAAGCTATTTTATTATTCTACTTTTTATTTCTATTCAGTTCACAAAACATATTCTGTGACTATTTTTAAGTAGTTAACCATGTATTTAAATGTTCATACTTTCCTTAGTTCTGTGGAACACAGATGAGTCCTTTTTTGCTAGTACTTAAGAACATTTTAGCTTCTACTCGGCTTCTGTTACTTTTGTCATACCATCTATAATTTAAAATCTATAAGATATTAGGGTTTTGGTTTTGCGCTATCAATATTCATTTACATTTACCCACAAGTCTCCATCCAGGGACTGCTCATCCCTTCCTGAACCCCTGGTTTCCATCTGGGATCCTCCTCTACTATTTATTTTATTTGCAAATATCTGGCAGCAAATACCCTCAATCTTCAAACTGTCTGAAAAGAGCTAATGTACTTCCACTTTCAAGGAAAACTTCACAAGAATATATGGGTTCTATTTTAGTAGGTATTTTCTTTTTATTATTATTTGTATAAATTTACAGGGTAAAAGTGCACTTTTGTTGCCTGGATGGCATAGTGGTGAAGTCTGGGATTTTAGCGTAACCATCACCCGAATAGTGTACACTGTGCCCACTACGTAATTTCTCATTCCTCCCATCCATCCCATGCCCACTCTTTAATATGTGGGGGTTTTGGCTCGGCGCCTATAGCTCAACCGGCTAAGGCGCCAGCCACGTACACCTAAGGTGGCGGGTTCGAATCCCCAGCCCGGACCCGCCAAAC
>NW_003852442.1:8080321-8098253 GCF_000181295.1 Otolemur garnettii
AAAAAAAAAAAAAAAAAACCCTTCTCTTCATGGCCCGGACCCTTATTTGTGGGGTTTGTTTGTTTGCTTGTTTTATAACAGAAGTGACTCTTTTTGATTCTAACAACTTTCACAGCTGCCACCAGAATGATCCTTGAGAACTGCAATTCTTTTACTTTCCAAGTCAAAGCTCTTTGAACAGCATCTCACGACTAACCTAAAAGAGTTGATGATTCTTGATTGATTTAACCTATATCCAACCTAAGAGGTCACTGCTCTGGTCAGACTGAAGCATGAACTCTTCAGTAAGCCCAACATGCCTTGTTATACCCCCGCCTTCACAAGCACCACAGCTAACCTGTAAATTCTCCTCATCCATCTCCATTCTCCTATATTCAGTTTTTCCTTCTGAAGAACTCTTACAAATCCCTCAGAACCAGCAATTTATAGAACCTGGAATACCCTAGGTATTTACTGCATACTGTTATAAATGAAGGATGAATGAATAAATAAATGAAAATACATTTTGGCTGTTTGAATAATTATACATTTTTATATTATGGCATTTATTTGTTGGATTGCACTTGGTTTTCAACTTGTTTCTTTCCACTATATTGTAAGTGTCTGAAGCTCAAAAATTATATCTACATTACATTTTTATTAATCATACACACTTTGCATGATGTGTGATGAGTAAATGTGTGCTGTACGTAGAATACGTTCCCACTGCCACTGTCCTAGTTCAAGCCTCCATCACATCTTGCCTAGATTTCTTTCTAACCAATTCTGTGCCTCCAATATTACTCTCTTCAACTCCTACTAGAAAAGTAAAATAAACATCTTCCTACAATACCACAAGCATTTTGAAATTAAGAGCCCAATGATATTCATCTTCATTGGATTATCTAAAACAGTGCCCTGTTATAATATATATTCAATAAATGCTTTTAGAATGGGTATAATTAAATAGACACCTCTCTTTCTCAACCATCCCTGCACTGGCTTATAATACTGATTTATGGTATGACTATAGGTCTTCAGGTTGTTTTCACTCATCACTTTAAAGTAACAATCTCATTGTCTTTTGGCTTTCATGGTTTCTGCTAAGAAATTGGCTGTGTTTCACATCACTATTCCTCTGAAGGTGATCTTCATCTAAGGCTTCTTTAGTGGGACCTTTTTTATTTTTCTTACTCTTTGGGTTTTGGCTGTGCTGTGATTATGTTCCAGTGTGTGGCTTTTCTCTGATTTTATTCAGCTTAGAGCAGGCGTCCTCAAACTATGGCCCGTGGGCCATATGCAGCCCACCTAGGACATTTATCTGACCTGCCAGATGTTTTTGCTGCTGCTGCCTGTCCTGCTTAGCAGCCGACTCGTCCCGGAGCCCACACTTAGGCTCTCCCATGGTCTGAGGGACAGTGAAATGGCCCCCTGTTTAAAAAGTTTGAGGACCCCTGGCTTAGAGTTTACTGAGCTTCCTGAAATTCTGGACTGATTTTTTATTTTCACCCTTCATCTTTTTAAATATTGCTTCTGACCTATTTTTTCATGTCTCCCATTCTGGACTCCAATTTTTATACGTTAGACCTTTTGAATGTGTACCACAGTTCTCTAATACTTTGCTCTGTTTTATTATTGTTATTAGTTTTCCTCTTTATTGTTTACTTTGGTATTTTGTTCCATTCTATCTTCTAGTTCTTTTTTCCTGCATTTGCTCTCCAATATGCTATTAAAGCTCTCTAGCAAATATTTAATTTTAAATGTTATATTTTTCAGTGTCTAATGTCCATTTAATTCTTTTATCAATTTTAATTTCTATTGGCATAATCTATTCTTTCACTTGTTTTATTCACGTTCCCTCTCTTTTCTTGAACATATTTATAATAGTTATTTTAAAGAATTTTGTGCTAACTTCAAATCCAGATTATTTCTACATCTGAACCTCTCGTCAACTTTTTCATATAGGTCTCTTCATGAAGGTGGGTTTTTATTATACGTCAAATATGGTTTATAAAAGAATCACTCATAATCCAGATGATATTATTCTATTAGAGACAGATTCCCATTTTCTGATAAAGTAAGTAACTGATTGGCTCAAAATAATTGCTAACTAATCTGAGTTGGAGCTGGCTGGCAGTTTGAATAAGATTGTCTTTCTTTGGTTCACTTATATTCCTAAGGCCTGGATTTCCAAGACTTTATATTAATAGCCTGATGAATCTCCATTTCCTCAACCTCAATAAGCTCTGTGAGAGATATATCTTGCCTACAGAGTTTCCAACCTAACCCTCTAACCTCCCAGCCATAATAGTTTCAAAATCTGCTCCCAAAAATATTGCTGGGAAGACCAGCTTTTGTGTTTTCTCCCAGTTGGATCTTTATTCCCTATTCACTTCAAGACCGTAGGACGTTTCACTCTCCCTCTCAAAATAATTTGACCTAGATCCCCAACATTCATTACACATTAAGACTGCTACAAAAGTTTCACGAACAAACTTCTGATATTTCTATTATTATATCAGCACTGCATGACCAGGAAATGCTTTGCTAATTACTCTTTTACCCAAGATAGGATTTCTGCCTGTGCAGACTCCTAGTTCACACCCAGAATCAGCAACTACTCCTCAAAATTATAAAGTTAAACACACACATACACATTCAGAAATCAGTATTTCACCTCTGATATGTTCTTTCTTCTCTGGAGTTTTGGTTTACCCAATCTATGACACCTCCATGGTTCTCTAATATCTTTGAATTTTTATTTTATCTTATTAGGCACTTATATTTTGTAATGGGAATACTTGCCTACTGTGGGCCATCACATTATACCTGGGAGTAAAAGTCATACTGACCACTTTCTAATTTTAGAAAGAGACAGAGCCTCAAGCCATGACCCTGAGTAGAGTGCTGTGGTATCACAGCTCACAGCAACCTCCAACTCCTAGGCTCAAGCGAGTCTCCTGCCTCAGCCTCCAAGTAGCTGGGACCACAGGTGTCCACCAAAATGCCCAGCTATTTTTTGATTGCAGACATCACTGTTGTTTGGCGGGCTGGCTAGATTCGAACCCACCACTTTAGGTGTATATGGCTGGCGCCTTAGCCACTTGAGCTACAGGCGCCGAGCCACACTTTCTAATTTTAGTCCAACATATTTTTGTATGTGTTTTTAAAGTCAGTTTTAAAATTAAGCCTTGATTTTTTTCTAACTGTGGAGTCCAATTTCCTAATGAATGATATATTTACCCTCAAATCCTAACTGATGGTTTTTCAGAAAATTTTTATTACTTCATCAAGTTCTCTAGTACAGAGAAATTAATAACAGAAGTATTTGGCATGGTTCTTACACCATAAAGAGTTCTTTCTGACATTGCTTTAGACACATTAATCACAGGATTATCTAAAAATTATTTAGATAATCTAAAGATTATTTAATACTTTTTCTTTCAAATTAAATAAAATTGAACATATCACTATGTATCAATAAAAACTATGTACAAGGACTGAACATGGTGGCCTATGCCTATAATCCCTGCACTTTGGAAGGCCAAGGCAGGAGGACTGCTTGAGGCTAGGGGTTCAAGACCAGTCTGGGAAACAAAGCAAGACCCCCTTTCTATAAAAACACTTTTTAAATAGCCAGGTGTGATGGCATGTACCTGTAGTCCTAGTTACTTGGGAGTCTGAGGCAGGAGAATCCCTTCACTTGAGCCCAGGAGTTCAACAGTGCAGTGTAGCCCCAGCCTAGGCTACAGAGCAAGACCTTATCTCTAAAAAAAATTTTAATTAAAAAAAAAAAAACTATGTGGTAGTATCCTCCATGCATATAATGAAGAGATATAAGTACAGAGAGGTAAAATAATTGCCCAAGAGTACAGAATTATCTGGTTGAAGAGTTAAAAAATAAAATAATCTGGATTTCAAGAATTGTTCTTTCCTCCTTTCCTCTTTTTCTTTCTTTTCTTTCTTCCTTTCTTTGTCTCTTTCTTTCTTTCCTTCCCTCCTTCCTTCCTTTCTTTTTTTCTTTCTTTCAAGACAGAGTTTCACTGTGTCACCCTGGGTAGAGTGCCATGGTGTCATAGCTCACAGCAACTTTAAATTCTTGGGCTCAAGTCATCCTCTTTCCTCAGCCTCCCAAGCAGAGGACTGTGCTCTTAAGAGGACAGTCTATTTGACTCCATAAATGCTGCCTCCCCCAATTAATGATTCAATCCTTCTAGTAGGCATAAGTAGTGACTTTGGGTCCTATCCCATCAAATTGTTCATTCCAAAACTCCAAGTATCATCAACAAAAGAAAAAGATTAAAAGAGAGAAGTACATGCTTAAATTCTGCAACAACTCAGTTGAGTAAAATCCTGAAACAAGAACACCATTCAAGATGCTAAAGCATTCCACCAAGTGAAAACAGTCAAAAATCTGATAACTCAAAAAGAGCTACTCTTAAAAAGAATCCTCTCCCTTCAGTGCTGGGAGTATATTTGGTGAGTCCACAAATGAATCATTATCAGATGCCCCATGGGCAGGAATACAAACAGAACCTTAAATATCTGAAGCCTCACAGGTGATCAAGGACACTACCTGAACGGCATTACTCAATGTGTTCTTCTCAGTACAACTATTTGTTTAATGAGATAAAATAAATTTCAGGTCATGATTTAAAAAAATAATACTCTTTACTTTGAATTATCTAGGAGATTGCTTGTGGAAATGGCACAGAAGAAAACCAGATAACACAGGTTTTAATTCCAGCTTTGTCAGTAGCTAACTGTGTAAATATTAGCAAACCTAGATTTTTTTTAATCTCTATTTACTTGTTTGTAAAATAGAAATAATGAATACATTCCCTAGTTACCGTATGAAATGCCAGTGAGAGTGAATCTATGAAACAACTTGTGAACTGTGTCTCACTACACATAAATAACAAGTTAATGTATGAGAAACTACTTTTCATTGAATTGTAGATCTGTCCAAAACAAAGTCATTTAAATTTGTATTGATTTTTCCTCATCGATGTAACAAACACAAGTATAATCAAAACACATGGAATACAGAGTGCTGGTCACTCTCTCAATTCCCTTTGCAATGAACTGAATATTCCCCTCACCAAATTCATCTGTTGAAATCCTAACTTCCAATGTGATGGTATTAGGAGGTGGGGCCTTTGGGAGGTATCATATAATTAGGTCATGAGGCTGGAACCCTCGTGAATGGGATCAGTGCCCTTATCTGATGTGTAAGGTACAATGAGAACTTGGCCTTCTGCAACCTGGAAGAGAAGCCCTTACCAGAACCCAACCATGCTAGAACCTAATCCCAGACTTCCAGGCTCTAAGAATATGAGAAATAAATTTCTGTTGTTTATAAGTCACCCAGTCTGTGACACTTTGTGACAGCAGCCCAAATGGAGGAAGATGATCTTTCTGGCAGAGTAAAAAGAGAGTTCCCTTGACCAACACTAAGATTTAAACATTTCGCTAATGAAAAAATAATTTGCTCTCACATAATGCCAGATCACCTATGTATAAATATATTTATATAGAGTATGAAATGGCTGCTTTATGATGTCATCCATTGTAATTAACGTTCTTATAGCTGGCAGCTAAAAACAGGAGCTGCTAGGTTGGGCTCCGTGGCTCTGTAATACCACCACTCTGTGATCCTGAGGTGAGTGGATTTCTTGAGCTCAGGAGTTTGAAACCAGCCTGAGCAACAGAGAGACCCCTCCCCATCTCAACTGCTGGACACAGTGGTGTACACCTGTAGTCCCAGCTATTCGGAAAGCTAAGGCAAGAGGATTGCTCAAGCCCAAGAGTTTGAGATTGCTGCAAGCTATGATATCACAGCCCCCTACCCAGGGCAACAGAGTGAGACTTGGTCTTGAAAAATGAAAAACTAATGATAAAATAAAATAAAAACAAAACAGGAGCTGCTTCAACATAAGCTTTTGAAAAGTAGAGACAACAAAGGTGAAGACTTGCAGCAGAAACAGTGCAGGGGTCTTGGGGAGGGGTCTATACAGTTTTACCTTTAGCTTCTGCTAACAGCTGGCATGGATTATTTTAGGGAAGAGCTCAAACTATAAAATCTTATTATATTTTCTTCCTCTGAGAGGAAGAAGTTTAACTGAGAACTTTACCTGCTCATAGTATGCTAGCTATTCTGTCTTTAGAGTCTCAGAAATACTCAGAAGTTTCTTTAAGAAGAAAATTATTTCGATATTATGCAAGGAGGTGAAAAATAAATTCATGTGGCTTTACACTAATTTGTGATTGTAAAGATAAAATAAAAAAGATTCCTGAGGCAGACTTTAAGCTATTCTCAGATACCTTCTTCTTCCTTCTCTTCCTCTTCCTCTCCTCCTCCTCCTCCTTGGCCATCCAGTTTTGCTTTGAGAGTGGCGCATGCAACTTCATCTGGAAGCAGCTCCCTGACACTCAACTCTCCACCATGGTCTTCCCATCCCTCGGGGCTCGTGGAGGTGCCAGGCTGAGCTAGGCTGGCAGGACAGTCACCCCCAGAGCCTTCCACATCTGTAGTGAACTTTGCACTTGCTGTTTAAGGCCACTAGAATTTGGGGACTGCCTAGCATTTCCTTTTCTCAAGGAAAAGCCTTAAAACCTAAATCTTAGTGTAGTATTAGCTTAAACAAGGAGTGGTAAGGAAAATTATATTACAGGCTGGGAAGATGGTAAGCCATGTTATGAAACAGAGTACTCAGGAAACAGGCATGTGTGATAGCCTTTGAGACAATTCAGGGACCTTATCACGTTGTAGCTCTATGGGATGTAACTGGAAAACAGAATGCTTATAGCACGAGTTGGTTATTATTGGATGGATTTGGCAAAGAAGTCCAAGAGAGATCAGCT
This sequence comes from Otolemur garnettii, assembly GCF_000181295.1. Lineage (NCBI taxonomy): Eukaryota > Metazoa > Chordata > Mammalia > Primates > Galagidae > Otolemur > Otolemur garnettii. The sequence goes on from NW_003852442.1 coordinate 8,087,165, forward strand.
CAGAAAAGAAGTTCCATTTGCAAACAGGAAGAAAAAGGAATAGAGAGAAGCCAAAAATTCTAGGATTTGCAAAGTCAGAAAAGGCAAAAGTCAGCTGATGGGAGATTAAAATGTAAAGTCTTTTCTTTCCCCCATTCCTGTCTCAATTAGTTTTCTCACGCTGACCTTCCCAAGAATGCTGCTTTCCTGTTTCTCCTCCTTCCTCACGAATCTCTCACTTCCATTTTCTCTGTGTTTTTTTTTTCAATCTCCCAGACCTCTGAACATTGTAGAGCCACCAAGTTTTGTCCAAGGACATCTATACTATACATACACTCACTCCTTGGAGATCTCATGCTTTCAATATAGCACATGCACGCTGGCAATGCCCAACTTATATCCAGAATTCTAGCTGTCTACTTAACATTTCTGTTTGGGTTGCAAATTAGAATCTCAAACATGCTGTGTCCAAAATGGAATGCCTACCTCCCACTAAACAAACAAACATCTAATCCCCCATCTCTGCTCTCCCAAGGGGCTTCCCAATTTTAATAAATGGAAATCCCATCCTTCCAGTTTCATTGTGGTAATTCTAACTGTCCTGTTTGTCTCCTCTCCTTCTGCCACAGCCCACACCCAAACCATTAGCAACCCAACTAGCTCTATCTTTCAAAATATAACAAGAACCCTTTTCTCCACCTCTCCCATTAGTTTCTCAATGTAAGCGTCTCTTTCCAGGGTTAGTACCATAGCCTCCTAGCTTTTCTCCCCATTTCCTCCCTGGGGACCCCTCGAGTCTGTTTTCAACACAGCAGCCAGAGTTTCATTTAAAACACAGATTTTTCCAGGCTCAAACCCTACCGTGATTCCCAGCTGACCCAGAGAAAACCCTGTGGCCTTTCTTTTTTGTTTTCCGCCATGTCCTTTCGATCTCTGACTTTTCACTGTTTACTTCTCAGCTTTCCCTCGCTCTGCCCCAGGCCAGATGGCCTCCTTGCTTTTTCTGAGACACATCAGGCAGGCTCCCACCTCAGGGCCTCTGCAACTGATTTTCTCTTTACCTAAAACATTTTTTATCCTTCCTCTTCTCTCCTTCAAATTTTTGCTCAAATGCCACTTTCTTGCCTCTTCTCTTTACTCTGTGTCCCCAGGACCCAGGAGAGCACCTGACACACAGTAGGCTTCCATCAGATGCTTGAAAGTCTACGTGCACTTAGAATCAACCATCTCAACACAGTCAAAAGAAAAAGATGTTAGCACAGAGGACTGAGCAAGGGTTCCATATGGCCAGGTGGTAACCCAAAGTGAGGAAACTTGCCCAAAATTGCCCAATGTGTGTGGGCTAAAGCAGTGAGTCTGCATTGGAATCCATGGTTTCAGGGCTCCTTTTACCCTGATCAAAGCACTTCACACACACACACATACACACACATGCACGTATATATGAATACACATACATATACTGGGGGTGCCAAAAATGTACTATATACACATATTTTAAGAGATATCTACGTATTACTTTTCAAAGTTGAATTATAGAAGCAATGGGTAGAATGACATTAGCTCAAAAGATGGCATTAATCAAATGAATGCTAGCGTCACCATGAAGCAGGCATGAACAGAATAGCTTTTTGTCTTAAAATGTGTAGGCTGGGCAAAGTGGGTTATGTCTGTAATCTTAGCACTCTGGGAAGCCGAGTTGGGAGGACCATGTGAGCTCAAGAGGTCAAGATCAGCCTGAGCAAGAGTGAGATCCTGTCTCTACTAAAAACAGAAAAAGTTAGCCAGGCATTGTGGTGGGTACCTGCAATACCAGCTACATAGGAGGCTGAGGCAAGAAGATTCCTTCAGCCAAGAACTTTGAGGCTACTATGAGTTAGGCTAAGCCAGCCAGGTATACAAAAAAAAGTGTATACCTTTTGGGGGCATAATCTGTGTGTGTGCACATATACTCACATGCATGTGTGTACGTACTGAGTTTATAAATGTCTTAAGAACGAACTTGAACAACAGACAGGAGCCCCTTGAGTCCTCAGTACCTTCCTAAACTCAATATAAAGACTAGAATCAATCATACCTAAAAATACCTAATTTTCCTTCCAAGACTAAAGAATAAGATATCTATTTTATATTCCAGCAGTGCTTTCAGAGTTCAATGCAGAGATAGACATTTGCACCCTTAAGCAAATATCACTCTCTGGATCAGCTTAAACATGCCATGAGGCCTGCATTTTGCTCAGCAAATCAGCTGCTAATGACACTGCTCTTCCTACACCGTTCGCTCCTGACACGGGGAAAATTACTCTTCCTAATATTTCAAGATTCTCCACGCTCGTGTTTTAAGATGTTTTTGCAAATTGACCTGCACTAGTTTGAGATTAGATTTTCATTTCCGAATTCATATTGCAGTTTAAGGAAAACTAAATCCTCTTACAAATCATGTGTCAACAACCTGAAAAACCATCGTGGCTGAATGTAACCAACTTAAAAAGATAAGTACGCTCCTAGAACTTAGTAAAACGGCTAACAGCATCTCCTAGATGATACACTCTGATAGACAGGTACTTAACATTACTTGGAAGATCTCCATCTCCAATCTTATCTCTTCTGCTAATGGATTCCCCCACGATGAAATAGGAGACAGACTTCGGGACTAAAGGAGACATTTTAGTCACTATTTCTCTGGCTATTTGTAATACTTTTTCCCCCTGTATTGACAGTTCAGTATATGTTTTAGTTTAATGCACTTGGATATCAGCAAATTCAAACTCAAGTGCACTGCTTATTAGGTAGGATGCTATCTAGAGACACCCAAGCTTCCTTCAGAGTTAACCACCCAAGCAGATCCAGATTCAGTCTGAGTTTATTCAGTGGTGTTAACCATTCTGCATATAAATCCCCCTCTAGACGCGGGCTGGATGCACTGTTTGCCACGAACACTGCCGTGCTAGAGTCAGTGACCTGGAAATACACAACCATTCCAAGTAAGCTGGAATAAGCAACCCTTGCTTGCACCCTGTAGTTGTTATGGGTAGGATGTGCCAAATACACTCAGTGCCTCAGAAGAAAATGCAATGTGAACATCGATTTGCCCCAAATCTGTGCTCAATTAGGGTGATTATATATCAGCACCTCGGGTGTGAATGAAATACACGATGCTCATTTGGGGGAATCCTTATATTCATTTTATAAGCACCAGTTGGCATTAAGAAAACACCCCTGCTTTCTGTAGTCTACGACAGTGATTTTCAACTAGTGTGCCATAGAAGGATCTTAGGCGTGCCTTGAAAAATTTTAAAAATCATTAATTAAATTATTTTTGAAAGAAGTTCAAAACACAGTAAGTATGTTCTTGTTTTACTCTTTTTTAAAAATCAACATAATGTAAGCGTGCCATGGAAATTATAAGGTTCAAGTGTGCCATGAGATTTAAAAAAAAAAGGTTGACAAACACTGGTCTAAGAAAACAAGTCATCAAACTTTCTCTTTCTCAGCTGAACTAGTAAGAACGTTTGACTCTAATACTGGTCTCAGCGTTTTCACCCTTAAAAGTACAAACATTTTCTTTCTATGTGCACTCACGCCCTGCTGACATCTACCCCCCTCTGTTCCCACAGGGTCATTGCCTCTAACCTTTGAAACAATCTATGAAAAGCTGCAGCAAGTTTGGAGGACAAATGGATGTCACTGGCAAACAGGAATTGAGAAGTTCATTTCTGTTAGCTAGTGAAATCCATTTAGTGCTGTGTTTCCTTTTTCCTGTTCTCAGTCCTTTCTTTTTCTCTCTCTCTTTTTTTTTTTCCTTTTTGAGACAAGGTCTCACTTGGTCTCCTTGGGTAGACTGCAATGGTGTCATAGCTCACAGCAACCTCAAACTCCTGGACTCAAGCCATCCTCTTGCCTCAGCCTTCCTAGCAGCTGGGACAACACATGCCCACTGTGACCCTCGGTCAATTTTTCTATTTTTAGTAGAAACAGTGTCTCACTCTTGCTCAGGCTGCTCTGAAACTCCTGAGCTCAATCCTCCTGCCTCAGCCTCCCAGAGTGCGAGGATTACAGACGGAGGGTCATCGCACCTGGCCCTCGGTCATTTCTTTTACATATCAAACCTGAACTGAAATGTGTTGCATTGCTCTGGCAGCTGGAAGCAAGTTTACACAAAACTTACTGCATTCTTCCCTGCCTTCCCCATATCTCATGGGATTAATTCCAGGAGAGTCAACGCTGGGGAATTTTACCAGAAGTGCTCCTGAAAGGAGCCATCACCCACAGTTTTTCTCCACTTTTTGTTTGCCTTTTTTGTTTTATAACCAAGGTAATCCCCAGAGAAAAACTCCTTCAGTAAGGCGTGGGATTTTTTCATGAACTCAGTTGTGCCCAGCAGCAGTGTAAAGCCAATTAAACCTTTGGCTTTTTTTATTATGATTTCATCTTATATATAGGTAAATATTGCCCTAAATTAATTCTAGATTCTTAAACGAGATATTTGGCCATTTTTATTCCCATGATATCTTCTTTAGTGGAGAACACTCAGTAGGACTTAAATATGGCAAGAATAAAAAAAATGGCTCGGCGCCTGTGGCTCAAGTGGCTAAGGCACCAGCCACATACACCTAAGGTGGCGGGTTCGAATCCAGCCCAGACCCGCCAAACAACAATGATGGCTGCAACCAAAAAATAGCCAGGCATTGTGGCCGGCGCCTGTGGTCCCAGCTACTTGGGAGGCTGAGGCAGGAGACTCGCTTGAGCCCAGGAGTTGGAGGTTGCTGTGAGCTGTGATGCTATAGCACTCTACCCAGGGGGACAGCTTGAGGCTCTGTCTCAAAAAAAAAAAGAATAAAAAAAATGAAGGAGACAACGAGTGAACGCATTGAGTCTCTGTTGACTCTGGGATGTTTCTGTTATCACTTTCTTGAGAGAATACTCAGCTTCTTTACCCACTGGCTGTGTGTATGGTCGTATGATGCACACACATACATGTTATTTTATATTTCTATTTCCTGCTGTAATCTAACCTGCAAGACTTCCTCATCTTGATGGACAGCTTGACAGCATCCTCCACCTCATCCTCGGTTTCAACCAGCCCCTTCTAGGGTCTCTGCCCAGCTCCTTCACAGTTTCTGCCATCAGAGGAAGCCTCGGGTAACTTGAGAGTCGGGGAAAGTGTGACAAACGCATGGCGGATGAGGGGCTGAGCGCACTGCAGAGAGGGAAAGATGGCTGTAAAAACGGCTCCTATAAAACTTTTACTACACAGTCATCACAACATAATGTTTTCCCATTGGAGAGCCTTTGGGTCCCCAAATGATTTTTGTAGACACCAATTAATTAAAGCTCACAGTGTTTTAGTCATATCGCTTGATTTAGTTTGTGCTGACTATCCTGAAAATTGTCATAGGAAGGAAATAATGGAATTTCAATAGCCGTATTTCTGAAGTGATTTGAGCCATCTCCATTTCCCACCTCCAGAATTTTACCCATATTAATAATAGACGCTGCATTACAAGAACAGAGCAGGGAGGTGAAAACCACCTCTATACTGCAGCTGTCGAGAGAGGATTCAGAATCCTTTAACGCAGGCAGAAAAGACAAACTGCTCTGTCGATCAGGTGTGAAAACTTAAAACATTTTTATTCCCAAACAAATCTGGAAGGCTCTTTTCCTTAAAATGTAAAGAAAGGGATATAAAATAAATTGTTGAGTTTACTGCACAGATAACTGTTCCATAAGAACAATTATACATAAACTTCCAAATGCCTCATCTCCCCTGCCACGCGATAACCCCATTTAAAGTTGCTGTCTTTGATTAAAAAAAAAAATTTTTTTTTAGAAATAGAAACATGAACTCAACAAATAAATAGCCAAATTAGGATGAATTGAATGTGTTTGAAATGTTGAGAATCTATTTACATTTTAATAAGATATTTCCTCCAGGCAGGTCTCAGATAAATCTCCATAGAGATGAGGCTAGGACACAGAATTAAGAAGAAAGAGGCACCCTTAACAATTTAGAGGAAAGGAAAGATAAGCAGAGTGGTGTCTAATAGAAACAGATGTGGATGTAATCCCTTTAGGAAGAAAAAAGCTGTACAAATATAACATAAGAGGAGGGGAAATGGCTTTAGACAAGTATAATGGAAAAACCTGGTGAGCTTTGAGAACTCAAGCTAAGAATGAGTTCACGACTCAGACTCTCTTCTGATTCAAAGCCCAACAACTGATGTGTTATGTGGATAACTTGAAGAAAGACGTGGTGTTAAGCACAATATGTTATTTATAAGAAAGATTAGCAAGAGTTTCTGAAAGTGGCAATGGAGGGTTGAAAAAGGGGGGTGTATCAGCCTCCAGATGAATAAAGAACATATATACATATATATTCACAGACCTATCTACTGTTCTGCACATCTCTAATCATTGACCATTGGCAACCACGAGAACAATTCTAGCAGGAAGGATTTGAGTTAACATTAATGACAATCTACTGATGAAAGATTGGGCGTTAAATGTGTCCACGGAGGTCACAGAATTCTATCAATTCCATTTTTTTAATGATCACCTGTATTTCTACAATGCTTTGGTAGCTTACAGAAATATGAAATAGATCTACAGTTACAATTCCACCATAGTCTTCAGCTGATAAATGGTTAACAGTCAACTGACAAAGGGAAATTGAGAGATTTTCGTCTCCCAACATACATCGAGTCACAGTGGTACTCCCTCGCTCTTCAAGGATAATCTCTCTATTTCTGAGACTTTGATATTTTCCTCAGTTTTTAAGTAATAAGACTTTACATCTTGTGTGTCAACCTGGACACACAACCGGAACACATTCTTCTTAGTAAAGCATCACAAGAATGGAGAAGCAAGAATCCAACGTACTCAATTTTAATATGAAGGCAGTAGATGATCTAATACAAGGTAGGGGGTAAGGGAATGAGGGATTGGGAAGATGGGGGTCATAGTGTATGGCACACCTCTTGGGGCTGGGACACAATTATAAGAGGGACTTTACCCAACAAATGCAATCAGTGTAACCTAATTCTTTCTACCTTCAATGAATCCCAAAGAGTTTAAAAAAAAAAAAACAAAGAAAAAAATAAGATGCTGTAACTCAAATTTTTTACCTTCTTCTTTGAAGGGAAAGAGATGGGCTAAGAATTTATCAAGAAAATCTTTAGCTGGGGAGGACTAGGGGCTCTGGTATGCAAATATTCTTTCATAAAAATAAAGAATTAAAAAAAAAAAGCAACAATTCTGACTCTCTAAATCTTGACTCCTTAGCCTTACAACCCAGGCTAGAACTTGGACACAACTCTAAGTACATCTGTCAAAGCTGAACATTGAGGGCTATTTTGAAAAATTGTGCAGGGCCAATCAACCAGTCCAAGGCTGTGAGAGCTTTAAAACACACTCTATAAAGGTTCAGCAAAACTTCTCCACCAATAAATTACTGTAAGCTATGATTATCATGCAGCACAACGGCAACATTCTTGAGCTAGTCCAGTTGCCAGGAGAGCGACAGAGCCACAGAGAGTGGGCTACACCTTCCCTCCAAATCCATCAGCAAGCCACACGTTCTGCCTCTCAATGTTGAACCGAGAAAAGATTCTTTAGAGGAGAAGGATCACCGCAGGGCAAAGTGCACTGAAATGTTCCCTTCCCTTAGCTAACAAATATTTGGTGAAGCTTATGAAAGAGGAGCAAAGCACAATTTTTTTTAATTCATCAAGTTAACTTTGAGCATACACAGATGCAGAGAATTCGCTTTACTACTGTTACTATTGGTGTAAGCAGGTTCAAAACTCCAAAGAAAGTATTTTAAAACATTATCATAAAATCTCAAGTTAAAAATTTCACCCGAATTTTAAAAAATAGATAGCAGATGTTACCTGTTGTAAAGAAAGATACGGGAATCCAGAGTGGAACAAAAGAGACAAAGAGGACCTTTTCTGGCTCGGCGCCTATAGCTCAACTGGCTAAGGCGCCAGCCACGTACACCTAAGGTGGCGGGTTCGAATCCCCAGCCCGGACCCACCAAACAACAATGACGACTGCAACCAAAAAATAGCCGGGTGCTGTGGTGGGCGCCTGTGGTCCCAGCTACTTGGGAGGCGGAGGCAGGAGACTCGCTTGAGCCCAGGAGTTGGAGGTTGCTGTGAGCTATAATGCCACGGCACTCTACCCAGGGGGACAGCTTGAGGCTCTGTCTCAAAAAAAAAAAAAAAAAAAAGGACCTTTTCTACAACCTGTAATTAATAGAGATTATCTCTCTCCTTGAGATTTTTTTTTCCTCAAATACTCTGAGTTGCTTTGCATAGATCTTTGTATTTCCATGCGAACCTATTTAATTGATGCTATTATATATCTGCTGTGCCTAGCACTCTGTAGGCGAAGCAAATGGTATTTAATTTTTCTTTATTAACTTTTAATTAAAATCATAACGGTATACATTCATGGGGTATAATGTGATGATTTGATATAGGATGTGGAGCGCTTAAATCAAACTGATTAACATAGCCATCACCTCACTTGCTTATTTTTTGTGGTAAGACATTTAAAATTCACTCTTAGTTATTTTGAAATATACCCTTGCAAATGGTATTTAAGATAAGAGTCTGCCAGCAACAGCTTAGCTGGGGACACGCACACACACACACCATATGCATCCCCGTAATAGCCCAGGTGTAATGTCGCTGGGGAGGGGGAGAGGGAAGGGGAAGGGAAGGGGAAACAAAGGATAGGACATGCAGTGAGCCAGAAAGAGAAAGATCAAAAAACACCTCTGTGACATATGTGACAAAAGGCAGGAGCTGCTGAGCTGAGAGGTAACAAGGTTGGTTTCAGACATGCTCAGCTGGTGGCAGGGCAACAAGCTACCACCCAGAGCCCTGAAGCTGCTGTTCCCTGATCAATAAACATCCCCAAGCTGGTGAGCAAAGGGGAAACCATGAGAGTGTCAGCCCAGCTGGCTTATTATCTCCCAAAATGACACATCACAGCATCGACACCACCACGTAAAAAGGTTTCCCTTCGTGTTTACACAGTCTGGGGAACTTTAAAAATTGAACCCTTGACTGCATAGATCTGCAATCTATGCACCTTGAATTAGCTCATTAAGAAACTATCATTTCCGCTCGGGCCTTTGTTTCCCCGCCTTTCTCTCCATGTCCAGTAACAACCTCATTATGACTCTCAGCCCCAGAACAAGAGCTGCGTCTAGAAAACTCTCCTGCTTCATACTCCCTATACAGCTGGTGGGGAAGTGGCCAAGATGATCGATATTTATTAAATCCATCCTGTGCCCTGTACAAGTCACCAAGGAAAACATCACACCAGAATATGACCGAGTGTTTTAGTTTAGCAGTTACAAGTTACAGACTTCTCATCAAGATGATTTCTTTTTCCTAGAGAAATACTTGAGTCAGGATTCCTAACTCACATTAATATTTCCTGAAAGGCGAGCTGCTGTCGTCTAGCCCTACAACCCTGAGTGCACCTGGTCTCAGGAGCTAGTTACTCAGATGGGGCCACCTGGGAATACCGAGTGCTGTGGGCTTTAAAAAAAAATGAGTTGCTCATAACAAGCAGCACTCTTCAAGTCACAAAGGACCTTTGATATCACAGTGGGGTCTCTGTGGCCAAGCTCTTTCGTGCCCTTGTCATCTCCCTCCCCCCAGTCAAAGGAGAGCCAGTGAGCTCCATGTTGCTAAGCAACTGGAAGGGCACTGGGACGATGTGGGCCTATCCTGCCGGACCAAGGCAGGAGACACAGCAGCAGGACACAATCTACAGACCATCCACAGAAGGAGCTGAGTAGATACCATTTGCACAGGCACGATTCCTTTAAAGGAGATACAGAACCAAAGGAATAAGGAAATTATCAAAGCACACAGAAGTACCTCCTACCACATGCCCTGCACAGAAAGCGTAGCAGCAACCACACTCTCCTCTTAAAATGTCTCATTGGTGGGGAGTATCATCTTGCAAGCACTCAGATACCCCATTTATTTCTGAAGCTCCCCAGGCTTTGCCATCTTCTAGCAAATGTTCTCAGTGGGCCTTCAGCAGAGAGGCAGACTGAACTGGCAAAAGCGTCCCTGCCCCAAGCAGGTCCTCTCTCCAGTGACCTCTGCCACACTCCTGCTGCTTGAACATAGCTGAGCATACGCTTACGCCCTTGGTTGTTGCTGTGTTTTGTTTTCGTGAGCGCTTATTTCGAGCTTTGTCCAATGAAGCAAGTTTGTAACACTTCACTGATAAAAGTAGAATGAGCTGCTTTAGTTTCTGCCTCCGTTGCTGGTGGTGAGGCATCGTCCTGTCTTTGTGAATCCCTTTTGCTCCTCGGTTGTCGTTGCCATCTTTCTCCCTCTGTGTGGAGCCAATTTTCCGTCTGCTGTCATCTGTAGTACATTTGAAGAAGATCCCTCCACATTTCCTATTGCACAGGTCTAGCTTTTATTTGTCTGGGAAAAAAAAAAAAGTCTATTTTGTTTGCCTGAAAGTCTTTATTTTGCCTTCACTTTTGAATGATAATTTGGGTGGATTTAAAATTCTAAGACTACAGGGTTGTTTTCATTTTCTTCCAGCACTTAGAAGATGTAATTCCATTGTCCTCAGGCTTGCGTAGTTATTGAGGAGACATCTGAAATTATTCTTATCTTTATTGCCCAATATGTAACGTGCCATTTGTCCCTGACTTCTTTTTAAGACTTTTTCCTTATCACTGGTTTTCAGAAATTTAAGTTTTTTTTAATTAATTAACCTGATTGTGTTTTTTCCTATTTTATTTCTAAGGCCTTTTAAAATGGTTCAGATCCCACAGTGCATATTTTACACCCTGCTTTTTTCTTTTTTATTGGTACATAATAATTGTCCATGTTTATGGGGTACGTGTGATATTTTGATACATGCACACAATGTGTAGTAATCAAGTTATAATTATTAGGATAGCCATCACCTCAAACATTTACCATTTATGTTGGGAACATTTCAGATCTTCTCTTCTAGCTATTGTTTGTTTGTTTGAAGATGAAGTCTCACTTTGTCGCCCATGGTGGAACGCAGTGGGATCACAGCCCACAGCAACCTCAAACTCTTTTTTTTTTTTTTT
>NW_003852442.1:8098359-8104992 GCF_000181295.1 Otolemur garnettii
TGGGACCACAGGCGCCCGCCACAACGCCCGGCTATTTTTTGGTTGCAGCCGTCATTGTTGTTTGGCGGGTCCAGGCTGGGGATTCGAACCCGCCATCTTAGGTGTACGTGGCTGGCGCCCTAGCCGGTTGAGCTATAGGCGCCGAGCCAACCTCAAACTCTTGAGCTCAAGCCATCCTCTTGCCTCAGCCTCCCAAATAGCTGGGACTATAAGTGCCTGCCACAATACCCAGCTGTTTTTAGAGATGGGGGTCTTGCTCTTGCTCAGGCTGGTCTTAAACTCCTGAGCTTAGGCAATCTAGTTGCCTCGGTTTCCCAGAGTGCTAGGATTGCAGGTGGCTCTGTGCCCAGCCACGTCTAGCTATTTTAAAACATAAATTATTGTTAACTATAGTCACCCTATTGCGCTTTTTTTTTTCTTTTTTTGATACAGAGTCTTACTCTGTTGCCCAGGCTAGAGTGCTGTGGTGTCACAGCCAATCACAGCAACCTCAAACTTTTGGGCTCAAGCAGTCCTCTTGCCTCAGTCTCCTGAGTAGCTGGGACTACAGGTGCCTTCCATGATGCCCGGCTAGTTTTTCTATTTTTTTTTAGTTTGAAAGCAATTTATTTGTTTCTGGGTAACAGAATCCAAGAAGGAGCAAGGTGACACTTGTAACCCCAGGGTTGCACATCTTGCCTCCCAAGTCTGTGCATCTATAAACACTTTGTACAGCACCGAGTTTATACTGTCCCCTCAAGCGTCTTCTCCTGTGCTACCAGCAGTAGAGTATAGTGTTGACTGGAAGGTAAACACGAGAAGGATGCCCCACCACAAGGCAGGGCTCCCCCACAATTAACTGGTGGTTCTATTGATTTTCTAAAACTCATGAATAAGGAGATCACACATAAATTATGTTGGCACAAGTCCTAGAGTCACTTCATGTTACAGACTTACGTGTCTGAGGTCCTTTCCTTTCTAAGTCTCAGGTTGGGTGTGGCACCCAGACTGCTGCCCCTGGGTTCCCCACATCCCAGAGTGGCGATGGAGGAAGGGCAGGCCAAGCCAAACATGAGGAATAAAGTCTTTACTGGGCTCAGACCAGGAGTCCGTGGGTCTTGAGGACCTCTGTGTATTTGTCAGTTTTCTTCTCCATGTTCTTTTCAGTCTGTTTCCGTAGCCTCGTGAGCTGCTTTTTCTTCGGGTAGTAGATCTTGGCCTTCTCCCTCCTCTTCTCCTTCAGGCTTGCTGTCAGTGCCTGGTACTCCCAGCCAACTTCATGTGCCAGGCATCCCAGGTGGGCAAACTCTCTTGTAGGCTTCAGACACACAACCCTGAGGGCAGCAGGATCCACCATTTTTTCCTGTCATCGGGTGGTGGGATCCCATCAAACACCTTGAGGCAGTCCAGGGCAGTCTGGCCACTTTTGGTCCTATGGGGCAGTATCCCTCTCAAAGCCCACCAGAAAATGCATCTGGGAGCCCAAAAATGGTAGGAGCCACGGCACAGGTTGGTGTTCATCCATTTGTGGAGGAAGGCTAGGTACTTTAACTTAGTTATGTAGAACTTGCAGGAGATGTTGATGCCCTTGAAACATACAACCACCACCTCTTGCCCAGCAGTACTTGTTTGGTCATGATAGCCACCAGGCAGCACAGGAGATGGCCTCTGCCCATCCAGCACCACGACCTGACCCTCTGCCATCTTCAGCAGATGCCTAAGCTAGTTTTTCTATTTTTCAATAGAGATGGGTTCTCACTCTTGCTCAGGCTGGTCTTGAACTCCTGACCTCAATCAATCCACCTGCCTTGGCCTCCCAGAGTGCTAGGATTACAGACATGAGCCACCACACTGGGCCCTTACTTTGCTTTTGAACACCAGAAGTTATTTCTTGTATCTCACTGTACTTTTGTACCCATTAACCAACCTCTCTTCGTCCTCCCATTCCCCACCCCTCCCAGGCACTGGTAACCATCTTTCTACTCTCTCCCTCCACGAAATCAACTTTTTTTGTTCCCATATATGAATAAGAACATGTGATAGTTGTCTTTCTTTCTTTTTTTTTTTTTTTTAGACAGAGCCTCAAGCTGTCCCCCTGGGGAGAGTGCTATGGCATTATAGCTCACAGCAACCTTCAAGTCCTGGGCTCAAGCCAGTCTCCTGCCTCAGCCTCCCAAGTAGCTGGGACTACAGGCACCTGCCACAACGCCTGGCTATTTTTTGGTTGCAGCTGTCATCGTTGCTTGGTGGGCCCAGGCTGGATTTGAACCCGCCACCTTAGGTGTATGTGGTTGGCGCCTTAGCCACTTAGCCACAGGTGCCGAGCCGATAGTTGTCTTTCAATGCCGGCTTTATTTCATTTAACTTAATGACCTCCAGTTCCATCCATCCTAATGTTGCTGCAAAATGACAGAATTTCATTCTTTTTTGTGGCTCCGTAATATTTTATATAAATAAATATATAAATACACATTCCACTCTCTTTATCCATTTGTTGATGGACATTTAGTTTGAGTCCATATGTTATTTGATTAAGATTAGACTGTTTTCTTTTTTTATATTTATCTTGCTTGGGTTCATTGAAACTTTCAGATCTCAGGTTCTGTAGTATTCATTCATTTTGGAAATTTTACAGCCATTATGTATTCAGAAATTCTTTTGGAACCTCTATTTTCTGGGACACCAATTCAGAGCATCTTTTTTGTTGTTGTTAGAGACAGATTCTCAAGTTGTCACCCTGGGTAGAATGTCATGGCATCATAGCTCACAGCAACCTCCAACTCTTGGACTCAAACGATCCCCTTGCCTCATTTTTCTTATTTTTAGTAGAGATAGGGGTCTTGCTTTTTGCTCAGGCTTGTCTTGAACCCATGAGCTGAAGCAATTCACCAGCCTCAGCTTCCCAGAGTGCTAGGATTACAAGCATGAGCCACCACACCCAGTCAATTAAGAGTATCTTAAACCACTTGATATTATTCCACAATCACTTTTCTCTGTGCTTCACTTTATGTAATTTTTTTTTTTTTTTGAGACAGAGCCTCCAGCTGGCACCCTGGGCAGAGTGCTATGGCATCACAGCTCACAGCAACCTCTACTCCTCGGCTTAAGCAATTCTCTTGCCTCAGCCTCCCAAATAGCTGGGACCACAGGTGCCTGCCACAATGCCTGGCTATTTTTTTGGTTGTAGTTGTCATTGTTGTTTGGTGGGCCTGTGCTGGATTCGAACCTGCCACCCCTGGGGTATATGGCTGGCACCTTAGCCACTTGAGCTACAGGCACCAAGCCCACTTTATGTAATTTTTTTAGTACATCTTGAAGTTCACTGATCTTTCCTTTTTCACTGGCTGCTCTTAGTCTGATTCAATTCAATTTTCATTTGATATATAGTACTTTTATGTTCATTTTTATAGCTTCTATTCCTTTCCTAATTGCATTTAAAAATTTTAAACATCATGATTTAAGATAACTTTTCTAAAGTCCATGAGCTAGTTCCATCACCTTTGTCATTTCTAAATACTTTCCTATTGCCTGATTTTCTCTTGGTTAATGGTAATTTTATATTCACATATATTTATATATAACTTAGATAAATGTACTAATATATAAAATATAAACAACTATATATTCTATTATACATGTTGCATATGTATATGCAACAAAAAGTTCGTGTGTAATTTAAAGTTACAACTATTTTAAATTGCACACAACATTATGTCCATCCTGTATATGTTACTTATATTATATATATTTACTTCTTTATGTGTTTTTATTTTGTCTTTCTTTAAAGAGTGTTGAAATCTATTTTGGCAGGCAATGAAATAACTTTCTTCTTTTTGAGATAGGGTCTTGCTATGTTGCCCAGGCTGGCCACAGAATCCTGGCCTCAAGTGATACTCTCACCTGAGCCTCCATAGAAGCTGGGAATACAGGGGCACACCACATACCCAGGACATATCTGCTAATTTTTAAGTTTTACTAGGTATAACCTCAATGTAACTTCGAGTGCCATTGATTTATGCTTGAAGAAACCTTTCCAGAGTCCACATGAAGGGATATTCTCTTGAGGACACTCCTAAGTGATTGGAAAGCTAATCATGCAGGAGGCAGACCCTGAAGGCAGAGTCTGATTATCTCTGGAATTTCCTGGAAGGGACCTGGGGAGAGGAGAATCAAGATAAGTTAATATGCATTTTTAGCTAAAGGTTACATCTGTTTTTTCCAGATGAATAGTGGATTAAGTTTTAAGACTACTTTGTACTCCTTTTGAGTTACTTTCCATTCTTATCATATAAGCAACTTATCACCAGCTTATTTGCTGTTATGATGTAAACGTGCAGAACAATTATGGTTAGAGTATATCAGCTAGTAAGAAATAAAGTGAAAGGGCTACGTGCCTGAGCAAGCTGTAGTCCCCACTTCTCTGTACATTCTGACTGTTGATATTATCTCTGCAACTCCGGCCTAAAAATTTCCAGCAACAACTAGGGCTGTATTAGAATAGCCTTTATTCCAGGACTACTAGTTTAACCTTACTAAGCTATGACCTTTCAGTGGTCCCGTTTTGCAATCCAGATTTCAATGAGATCCCTCTACTCTGATTGAATAGCACTTGTCACTGAGCCTGAGTGAGTACTGGAAGTTGTTGAGCTTATGGCTCTCCAGCTGTTCTTTGTATCACTTCATGGAGTTTCATCCTAGTTCTGTGAAGTCTAGTATTTAGCAACAGACTCAACAGGACCCCTATTTTAGTTTCTGGAGCTATTTTCTGCATAATTCCCTCTTTTGCGGTACACTGCCCTCCAAATTCATCCTCCTCAAACTCCAATCTCTGCCTTCTCAACTCAGAGAGAATGCTGTATTCTCCTTACGTTGTCCTTTCCTGTGGAATCCCCAGTCCACAGACAATGTCCAAGTGATTATAGCAGAGCAACTCTAAGACTCACATCATTTATTTTCCTTTTCCTGGATCCACATTCTTCCTTCCCTATTGGTCCATGTCTGAAAACAGTAGCTTCTTTCCAAATTTTATGTCAAAAGAAGAAGTTCAGTACCTGTTACTTCAGGTGGAAAACCTGCACTTTCGATGTGTAAGAGTTCAGGGCAACTTGAATGAATGCTTCTGACCCTGGGTCTCTCGTGGGTTTGCAAATTGACATGTTTTCCCAGACTACAGTAATATGAAGGTTTAAATGGAGCTAGAGAATCAATTCCCAGATAACTCACTAGTCTGGATTACAAGTTGGTACCGATTGTGTGCAAGAAGTCTTAGTTCCTGTTTCTTGTGGATGTCTCTATCAGCTGCATGAGTGTCTTTTTAGCACAGCAGCAGGCTTCTCCCTGCTCAAGTCAGGCGCAAGAACTGCCTATGTTTTCTGTAACCTCAAAAAAAACAGAAAAGGCAGGGAGAGAGCAGCTCAGAGTCTTAGCACACAACCAGCCACTGACATGCTCTTTAATTGAAACCACCCTGAATTATGTTTCGCATACAGAAGGAAACCGTGTCCTCCAAGTTCATCAACTCATTACTTATTATGAAAAGAAAGCCAACCAAAGTTCAATTTAATAAAATAAGTACAACCTCCAAGGACATTGGAGCAGCATCTCAACAGTCACTGTCCTTCCTTGCTTTCACAAGAAGGTGTCACCTCATTTCAGAGATTCAAACCTAGAATGTTCCCCCAGAGTCTCAAGAAGGCCTAAGGTGATTTTGCTGGTGCACAACATCAGCATCCCCAGATAACTACAGTCTGGATATCAAACTCCATTTGTGCTTCTCAATGTCCCTGGCTGTCCCTGCTGCCCATTTTCCCAAGGCTAAAGCCTATATCCTCTTCAGCCTTTTTCCGAGAGTTCTACCCATCTGTCTTACTGCCTTAAAAAAATAATTTAAAAAAAAAGAAAGCCCTAATGAGGGGACTGTACCAAATTCTAAGAAAACAATGTTCAAGCAAATGTCAGTATCTCTGTTGCCGCAGACACGGCCAGTATAATAAAGTACAGGCTGTTTTTGCTCCCAAGTGGAGGTGACTTGTAAGTCACATAACATTTTTAAATATATGCTTGTCCTGAGACTTTTTCTATATTCATTCCAGAAAATTCACTTTTCTTCCAAGTGTAGAAGACTCATAGTTCTTGGCAATAAATTTGGCATTTAACATGCTGAGTTCTGAGCAGGAAGTCAACAGAGGGGAAAGAATCACACTGAACTTTTCTGGCTTATACAAAAGGAAAAGCTTCTATTTCCGTTTAGCTTCTTTTGATAAAGATTAGAAGAACAAACAGATGCAAAGTCTAGCAGTCAATTCACAAGCATTTACTGCTGCCTGCCCTGGTCCAGTCACCGTGCATGAGGCTGGAGCTGCCTGCCTTCAAGAACCACAGTGTAGGCAATGTCCCTGCAACTCACAATTCAGTATGTATCTAATTCCAGGCACTACATGGTAGACTCTGTTAGATGCTGAAAGCTCAAGATAAAGATCCTGGCATTAGCACAGTCCAAACAGAGTAAGTCATAAATGGAAAGGGTTCATTGGGAGAGGCATTAAAGCCAGTTACATGATTATCTAGGACTTAAAATGTGTATATAGAACGTGTCTCTTGCTTGACAATCTGAGATTTAATAATTATGAATTATCTTACAGATTCTTTGCTGAG
>NW_003852442.1:8105164-8125524 GCF_000181295.1 Otolemur garnettii
TTTTTTTTGGTTGCAGCCATCATTGTTGTTTGGCGGGTCCGGGCTGGGGATTCGAACCCGCCACCTCAGGTGTACGTGGCTGGCGCCTTAGCTGGTTGAGCTATAGGCGCTGAGCCTGCTGAGATGTTTTAAAAAGGAAAAAGAATGTTACAGTTGTCAGCCTTATTTCTGCTCTTATGAATACACTCTAGCCTTTATAATGACAATTTATAAATATTCAGGACTCTAAACAATTATCACAACCTTTCCTTACTGTCTTAATTTTCTCTGAATATAGCAGTGTTATCTAATCTGATGGCCATATGTGGCTGTTTAAATTTATATTAATTAAAAGCAAAAAATAAAATTCTCTTCTTAAGTCTATCTCATTTCAATTGCTTAATGTCCACAGTATTTTCATTATCACAACTAGTTCTGTCCAACATTATCTTCTAACATGAGAAAATAATCCTCCAACTCCAGCCACGATATGTTGCCAAACATGTTTCCATAACATTTTGTTTGTTTATTATTTATGAATGAGCTCACTTTTACAACTCTGGAGGATAAGTTCAATGTTATTCATCTTGACTGACCTGTTCTCTATGCTAGATCTATTCTTGACCCAACAGCACCACCATTTGAGGACACCAAATTAAAAGTAACTCTTTTGATTTATTAATATTAGTTTTGAAAATACCATCTGAAATGGAATACAACAAAATTAAATCAACTTCTTTTCTTTATGAAATTCTCCACGGAGAATGAACACACTAAAAATATATCCCTTCCTTTGTAGTTACTTGCAAGCCACTTTATAATGAAAATTTTGGAAATTCTGGATCCTTACAGGATGATATGTGTCTAGATTTTGTTTCCTAGAGTGAGAGGAATTGGAAAACTAGGTTTGCACATATTTCTTCCATTAGAGGAACTTTCAGATTCCTTTTGTAAATGCAAACTGACGATATATCAATAATGATTTACTTGTTATTGGCCAAACAATTGTTAGATCTAATGATGATTGGACTCCAATATCTTCCTTGGATATTATGATTATTCATATTGAGCAAGAGAAAATTCAACATAATTTTAAATAGCCTACTGGACAAGATGAACAAAATAGTGTTGTGTGGCCATGGCTTTTTTGTGAATAAGCTTTTTCTCTAGCTTCACCTATCAGAACATCTTTTTGAAAAGTATTTAAGATGACTTCATCTAATTTCCTTAGCAGACAAAGGCAATTTTTCTATCCTATGTTTGCTCTCAGGTTACCTAGACTTCCTCCTTACATACATATTTCCAAGTTGCTCAATTAAGTTTAGAGGTGTATTTAGACTTTTGAGGTGCTGCAAAATTTCCCAAGTATAGAAGAATACCTGTGCTGCCCCCCAAATCCTGTATTCCAGGATTGACTTTTAGGGCCTCACAAGAGCAGGGTAACGTGTTTGTAGTTTGGACATCATTTTCCAACAAGCGAGACATCAAGTTAAGTTTTCAAGTCTTAAAAATCTTTTACTCCAGCAGAAAGTAGTTTCATACCTCCATGTTGAAAATTGCTGCTATTCTGGGATTTCCTTTGAAAATTTTGTTGAGAGGAAATGAGGCAGGCTTCCAAGTTGAAATATGAAAAATCAGAAGAAGTTGATTAAGGTTAAGATAATATAGAAAATGTTAACATGGAAAACATTTCTAGAGAAACTTCATCACTTTTTAATCAAACAAGTCACATGCTTTTGAACGAGCTCCTGCTGCCTCTTCCATTTCCCTCTCCTTATATTCCCCCACAGCCCGTAGCTCTTAATTAGTCTCTGCTGTGAGTCTAAGGCATATGGAGATGACTGGCGAATGAGTGGTCAGTAAAAAAAATAAATAAATAAATAAATAAATAATTATTTATACAGAGAGTTCTGAAGCTGTCTTGAAACATAATTCACATATTTAGCCTATTAATTAATAGTTTACCTATTGGTGACAATTAATACAGTTATCTTTTGAAAGAAAGAATGTCTGCCTTTCTCAATACATTCTCACCTATTTTCTGGTGCTACTTTTTTCAAGCCTCCATGATTTCTGATGAGACATTAACCAAGAACCTACATCCACTGGAAATATCCTTCAAGAGTGAAAAGAAAATCAAAACAGTTTCCTAAGAAAAAAACTTTAGAGAATTTGTCATCAGAAGACCTCCTCCCTTAAAATAATGAATAATGGATAATTTAAAGAAAGAGGAAATGATAAAGAAAGAAATCTCAGGGTATCATAAAGAAAGAAGAATGTGGTCAGCAAGAATATGTGTAAATGCAATAGGTTTTCCTTTTCTTTTATGTTTTATAAATTATATTGGACAATGGAAACAAAAAAGTATAACATTATTTCATATGGCTCTTAATGTGGCCTATAGAAAAAATACTGAAGACAACAACCCCCCAGTGCTAAATTTGACTGGCTTAAAAAAAATAATGAAGACAATTACATTATAAATAGTGGACAGTGAAAGACTCAAGGAAGGAATAGTTTCTTTTTTTTTAAGAGACATAGTCTCACTTTGTTGCCCTCAGTAGAGCGCTGTGGCATCACAGCTTACAGCAACCTCCAGCTCTTGGGCTTAGGCAATTCTCTTGCCTCAGCCTCCTGAGTAGCTGGGACTACGGGCACCCCCCACAATGCCCAGATATTTTTTTGTTGTTGTTGCAGTTTGGTCAGGGTGGGATTTGAACCTGCCACGCTTGGTATATGGAGCCGACGCCCTACACACTGAGCCACAGGCACCGCCCAGGAAGGAATAGTTTCTATACTTCACTTAAACTGGTAAAGTGTTGACACCATTAGATTGTGATATGTATATATAATGTATGTATGAAATACCTACAGCTGTAGGTGTATGTATGTAATACCTACGGCAACCACTGACTGAAGTTATGCAAAGAGATATAGTCCCAAATACTATAGATAAAACCAAATGAAATTCAAAAAAATGTTTCAAGTAACTCACATCAAGGCAGTCAAAAGAAAATAGAGGCAAAAAATCAGAGAGAACAGCAGAGGAAATAAAATTAAATTACAGACCTAAACCCTAAGTTACATATTAAGCCCTAATATGTAACTACCTTAAAAATAAGTGGTCAACTTCCCACGAGCCTTTGAGCACCACCTTGGGCTCCCTTCCTCAGCACTACTACAGAAGTGGTAAGCATGATGACCACCCTCAGACCCCTTGTGAAGCCAAAGATCGTCAAAAAGAGGACCAAGGCACATCAATATGTCAAAATTAAGCATAACTGGCAGAAACCCAGAGGTACTGACAATAGGACTTGGAGAAGACTCAAGGGCTAGATCTTGATGCCCAATATTGGTTACAGGAGCAACAAGAAAACAAACGCTGCCCAGTTGGTTTCTGAAAGTCCTTCGTCTACAACGTCAAGGAGCTGGAAGTGCTGCTGATGTGCAATAAATCTTACCGTGCAGAGATTGCTCACAGCATTTCCTCCAAGAACCACAAAGCTATTGTGGAGAGAACAGCTCAGCTGGCCATCAGAGTCACCAATCCCAATGCCACGGCGTGCAGCGAAGAAAATGAACAGACAGCTCAAGTGCACATTTTGTGTTTAAATAAAACCATAAGAACTGCCATCTGGCATTTAAAACAAAGTAAGTGGTCTATAACTGCCTTGGTTTCCTGGGACTAAGAAAGTCCCCATTAAAGCAGGATGAGTTGGTCACTCTAGTTACAAAAAAAAAAAAAAAAAAAATCAAGGTTCTACCAAAATACCTTTAAAAAGTTTTTCTTGCTATGCCACTATAAACACATTTTTTCATTAGCAAAAAGTAAATGGTCTAAAGATACCACTTATAAGACACAGGCTGGCAGAGTTGATATAAAACATGATTTAAGGCTCGGTGCCTGTGGCTCAAGTAGCTAAGGCGCCAGCCACGTACACCCAAGGTGGCGGGTTCAAATCCAGCCTGGGCCCGCCAAACAACAATGATGGCTGCAACCAAAAAATATAGCCGGGCGTTGTGGCAGGCGCCTGTGGTCCCAGCTACTCGGGAGGCTGAGGCAGGAGACTCGCTTGAGCCCAGGAGTTGGAGGTTGATGTGAGCTGTGATGCCACGGCACTCTACCTAGGGGGACAGCTTGAGTCTCCTGTCTAAATAAATAAATAAATAAAACATGATTTAACCATATGCTGCCTACATAAGGTCACTTCAACTATAATGATACAGGAAGGCTGAAAGTAAAAGAATGAGAGAGGACATACCACACAAACATTAACCAAAAGAAAATGAGAATAGTAGTTATGTTAACATCAGATAAGTAGATTTTAAAGCAAAGAAAATTTCCAGAGACAGACAAGGTCTTCATGTAATACTTAAAGGGCCAATCCATTAAGACATAATCCTAAATGTGTACACACCAAACAACAGCTGAAAATATATAAAACGAAAGAGAAAGGAGACATAGGCAATAGAATAAGATAGAAAATCAGCAAGGACATAGAAGAACTTAACCCCACCATCACCCAAAAGAATATATTAACAATTGGTGTTTATAAATAGTCCAGCCAACAATAATGTAGCATACATTCTTTTCTTTTCTTTTTTTTTTTTTTTTTTTTGAGACAGAGTCTCATGCTGCCACCCTAGGTAGAGTGCCATGGTTTCATAGCTCACAACAACCTCAGCTGGAACTACAGGCACCTGCCATGAGGCCTGGCTAGTTTTTCTATTTTTAGTAGACACAGGGTCTCACTCTTGTTCAGGCTGGTCTTGAACTCCTGAGCTCAGGCAATCCCCCACCTTAGCCTTCTAGAGTGCTAGAACTACAGGCATGAGCCACTGGCCTCAAACCAGGCCATCAGACATACACCGAATTAGACTGTATCCTGGGCCAAAATCTCAATGAATTTAAAAGAATTTAAATACACAGAATGTGTTCTCTGACCAAAATAGAGTCAAATTAGATATCAGCAGAAAGATAACAGGAATATCTCCATGTATTAGGAAGCTAATCAATACATTTCTAAATAATGCATGAGTACAAAGAGAAGTATGATGGGAAATCAAATACACCAAGAACTGAATGAAAATAAAAGTATATCAAAATCTGTTAGAGACAGCTAAAGCAGAGCTGAGAGGGAAATGTGTAGGATTAAATTTCTACATTAGAAACGGAAGGGTCTCCATCAATAATCCAAGTTCTCATCTCAAAAACCTAGAAAAACGAAGAGTTAGGAAAGCGAAAAATGAGCAGAAGAATTAAAATATTAAAGAGCAATGAATAAAACTGAAAAAGAAAAAAAATGAAATCAATGAGAGAAAGAACTGTGGTTTTTTTAAATTAAAATTGATAAATCACTAGCAAGATTGACAAGGAAAAAAGAGAGAGAATATACAAGTTACTAATTTCAGGAATTAAAAAGATTTCACTGCAGATTCTGCAGATACTAAGGGATAATAAGGGATTATTCTAAATAATACTACACATATAAATTTGACAACTAACATGAAGTGGTCTAATTCTTAGAAAACCCAAAGTAGGGCAGCACCTGTGGCTCAGTGAGTAGGGCACCGGTCCCATATACTGAGGGTGGCGGGTTTGAACCCGGCCCCAGCCAAACTGCAACAAAAAAATAGCCAGGAGTTGTGACGGGCACCTGTAGTCCCAGCTGCTTGGAAGGATGAGGCAAGAGAATCACCTAAGCCCAGGAGCTGGAGGTTGCTGTGAGCTGTGTGATGCCAGGGCACTCTACCGACAGCGATAAAGTGAGACTCTGTCTCTTTAAAATAAAAAAAAAAAAGAAAACCCAAACTAACACAACTCACTCAATATGAAATGAGTAATTTGAAAGTCATTATAACTATTAAGAAAATTGAACTCATAATTTAAAATCTCCTCTTAAAAGCATCTCCAAGCTCAGATGCTTGCACTGGAGAATTCTGCCAAATGTTTAAAGACAAATTAACAACAATTCTATACAGTCTCTTCAAGAAAATAGAATAGGAAACACTTCCTAATTCAATTTTGTAAAGCTTGTGCTATCTTCACACCAAAACCAGACATTACAAAAAGGAAACACACGGGACAATTTCCCTCATGATTATAGATGCAAAAGTCTTACAAAATATTATTAAACAGAATTGAGCAACATATAAAAAGAATTGTACACCATGACCAAGTAAGTTTACTCCAAGTTTGCAAGATTAGTTTAATATTTGAAAATCAATCAACATAATCCACCATATTAACAAACTAAATAGGAAAAAAAATCACACAACTATAGAAAAAGCATTTGACAAAATTCAAATCCATTCATGATTTAAAAAAAAAAAAACTCAGGAAGAAAATAGAAGTGGAGCACTTCCTCAACCTAATAGCATCTACAAAAACTTACAGGCTGGGCACAGTGGCTCATGCCAGTAATCCTAACACTCTGGGAGGCCAGTGCGGGTGGACTGCCTGAACTCAGGAGTTCCAGACCAGCCTGAGCAAGGTCGAGACCACATATCAGCTAAAAACAGAAAAAAAACTATTGGAATATTGTAGCAAGCATCTGTAGTCCCAGTTACTGGAGAGGCGGGGGCAAGGGGATTGCTAGAGCCCAAGAATTTGAGATTTTGTTAGCTAGAATGCCAGGACTCTCTACCCAGTGCAACAGAGTAACACTCTGCCTCAAAAATAGATAAATAAAGAAACAAACTTACAGGTAACATTAAAAGTGGTAATGAATTATTGAATGCTTTCCTAGTAAGACTGAGAATAAGGCAAACATTTTCACTCTAACATCTTATTCAACATAGCTGCAAGTTCTAGCCAGTACAATAAGGAAAAGAAAAAGCATAAAGATTGGAAAGGAACAAGTACAACTTTGCTTATTTATAGATGAACATAATTGTATGCATTAAAAAAAAAAAAAGAATCTACTAGAAAAAAAAACCTCATAAAACTAATAAGTTCAGCAAGATTTCAGGATACAAGATAAATATACCAAAAAATTCCATTTCTATATACTAGCAATGAATTAGTGGATACATTTATAAATAAAATACCATTTATAACTGCTCCCCCCAAAATGTAATACTTAGCTTTCAATTTAATAAAACATACATAAGACTTGTATACATAAAACTATAAACTGTTGATAAAAAGAATTAAAGATTTAAATAAATGAATTTATTCAGGTTTAATGGAATTTCTATCAAAATGCTGGCAAGATTTTATATACATATATGCATATATATTAAGTCAGATTATTCTAAAATTTATATAGAAAATAAAAATAACTGAAAGATCTAAAATAATTATTTGAAAGAACAGGAAAGTGGGAGCGGTCTACCTGATTTTAACACTTGTTACACAGCTACAGCAATCAAGACTGTGTGACATTAACAAAGGGAAAGACACAGATCATGCAACAAGGTAGAGAACCCAGAAAATACAGCCAAATAAAAATACCCAAATAATTTTTGACAAATGTGCAAAACAGAAGCTAGAGAGAAGTCAATGCCTGGCTTCAGAGTTTCAAAGAGCAGGCTGACTCTCTTATTAGCAGCCAATGTATCTAGGAGCTGTTAAGTTGAAGCTAATATGCTCATTTACTATTAGAAAAATCCTAGGGCCCTGAAGAATTAGATTAAATCTACTCTGCCTGTGCTCCATAATGTGACAACACATCTGTTTACAGCACAGTTTACTAAATACTAAATTTAATTGCACACGAACTTTATGGACACCCTATATTTTAAGCCCACTATTGAGACCTACTGCTGGGACAAAAAAGATTTCTTTTGAAATATCAGGGCTCACTGACAACACTCCTGAGAGATCTGATAGAAATGTGTAAGGACATTAATGCTGTTTTCATGCCTGTCAATACAACATCTGTTCTGCAGCCCCTGGAGTCCAGGAGTAAGGATTTACCATTCTAGATACCATAAAGAATCTTTGTGATTCATGGGAAGAAGTCAAAATATCAACATTAATTAGAGTTTGGAAGAAGGTGATTCCAACCTTCATGGATGACTTTGAGAAATTCAAGACTTCAGTGGAGGAAATAGTGTGACCATTGTTGAAACGACAACAAAAAATTAGAATATTACATAAACCTAATTGATAAAGAAGTGGCAGGGTTTGAAAGGACTGACTCCATATTCGAAAGAAGTTCACTATGGGTAAAATACTATGAAACAGCATTGCACGTTATAGAGAAACCTTCATAAAAGGAAGAGTCAAGCCATGTGGCAAACGTTGTTGTCTTATTTTTAAAAACTGCCACAGCCACCCCAACTTTCAGCAACCACCACCTTGGGTGAGTCAGCAGCTATCATCATTATGGCAAGATCCTCCACTAGCAAAAAGATTATAACTTGCTGAAGGCTTGGATGATCATTAGCATTTTTAGCAATAAAGTATTCTTAATTAGGCTATGGACTTTTTTTAGACATACTGCTGTTATACATATACACTTATTAGACAGAATAGTGTAAACATAACTTTTATATGCACTGGGAAAAAAAATAGTGTATAACTAGGCACAGTGGCTCACACCTGTAATCCCAGCACTCTGGGAGACTGAGGCAGGTGGACTGCTTGAATTCAGGAGTTCAAGACCACCCTGAGCAAGAGCAAGACCCTATCTCTACTGAAAATAGAAAAAATTAGCCACATGTTGTGGCAGGTGCCTGTAGTCCCAGCTACTGGGGAGGCCAAGACAGGAGGATTGCTTGAGCCCAGGCGTTTGAGGTTGTTGTGAGCTATGATGCCCCAGCACTCTACCCAGAACAAGACTCTGTCTCAAAAAAAAAAAAACTAGTGCGACTTGCTTCATCGTGTTGCTCTGGAACCAAATCTAACTCTGAAGTATGGCTGTAATGAAAGATGGCTCAAAGCAGCTCAAAACAAAGATTCAACTAAACTATTCAGTGGAAAAATACTTGAAGCAGGAAATAATGCAAGAAACATATGGATCATGGTCAAAAGGTATAAATACATATAATTGGATTCTCAAAAGCATAAGAGATGTAGGACTGGGGTGAGAAAGACCAGGGCAGAGCAACATTTTCAAGGATAGTAGCTGAGAATTTACAATACCCATGAAAAAGTCAGCCTGCGGTTTCAAGAAGCTCTTCAAACCCTGAGTATTATAAATAAAGTAGAAGTACCTTAGGAAAGTCATGATCTAGAACAGAGTAAGC
The DNA here is from genome assembly GCF_000181295.1 of Otolemur garnettii. Classification (NCBI taxonomy): domain Eukaryota; kingdom Metazoa; phylum Chordata; class Mammalia; order Primates; family Galagidae; genus Otolemur; species Otolemur garnettii. The sequence continues at coordinate 8,114,339 of NW_003852442.1, forward strand.
GAAGTTTTCTGCAAGTGTTTAGATAATAAATATTTCTTTGAAGTCCAGCTTCAGTCTCTTTTTTATTTGTGTCCTAAAATCCTTTAAAATGAAAGAAAAAAAATCTCAAGTCACCGGCGGTACAGAAATAGGCCGTGTACCATAGATTGCCATCCCCTGGTTTAGAATATTCATTTCACAAATACCTGTAAAAGCCAAAACCTAACAGAGTATCTAAAAGCCTATCAGTGATAAAATTAACCAGTAATTTGCAAAATATGTTGACCTTCACACAATGGAAATTTGCACTTTACATGTGATCTACAACTACATGCAAAAATATAGAAAATCCAAATTATAATGCTGCTTGAAAGACATCAGACGCAGAGTACACAGGAAAGAACTTCAGTATGGGAAACATCCTAAATTAGAGTGATCACGGGGATCAGACACACTGGCATAATTTGTGTATTCACTTACGTGTGCACAGTTCCATTTCAAGGATTTATCTTGACACTCCCTGAGATGTTCCTTGATTAAGGTCCATAAAGTCAATCTCGGAATGGTTGTTTCTGCCCCCACTCAGTGCTGATTATCCCTTTTCCCCATAAATGTCAATGCTTTTCTCATGACATTCAAAAAGGAAAGCAATCAATGACAGTTAATCTTTGCGTACTAGGGTAATAAAAATTCTCCCTGTAATCTTTAGCGCGAGATGTTTTGATGCTCAAAGTTAACTAACATTTCCAAAGACAATCCCACTCACAACGGTGCATATATATACCCTAGTAGACGTAGGATTGGGGTGTTTTTCCTACATTATATTGCCCTTAGAATATAAAACACGTCAGGTCAAGACCTGATGTTAAATAAACTATTAATAGTATTAACTCTAGAAGGAAAAAAGTTGAACTCCTAAATCCTAGACGGACACCACAGAGTTAACTCCGCTGGACACAAAGGGCATCCCAGAGAAGGGGATTTACATCTTTATTCTGACATCATCTCAATTGTCAGTACTCATGTGTTTACTAACAACTGCAGAAGTCCATCGACAATCCTGGGACCTTTGCTTTCCTGTCTTCTCATCACTCACTTTCTCCCGTTTGGATCCAAGCTGGTACACAGGCAGATCAAACACAGAGCCCCTTGATCAAAACAGCTATCATTCTCCTGCTAGGATGACTTTCCTCCTCTCCCCACCGAAAGTGCTGGTATGATTTCCCTGTCAGATGTGTCAGGAAGCCTTTAAAGGCACCCATCAGTTGCCAACAAGAGGTTTTCCAGACGAGAGTGCTGCCCTCAGAAAGGAAGCAGAAACTTACAAAGTTCTAATATAAAAAGCAGTGAGACCCTGAGCAGCCTATCTGAATCCTATCGGAATCTCAATCTGTACTTGCATAAGGTATAGAAATACAGGAAGGCAGTTTCCACAAAAGCTTTGAAAAAGGGAAATATTCTTTTATTTCCAAAAACATGACTAAATGGTTCCTTAAACTCAGGATATAGGGTAGAGAGAGGTTCCCAATGAATTTTAATGTTATCCTTTACAAGATTTTCAGGAAACCGTATCTTACCGAATTTTTTGCTAAGCCATTTCAAATAAAAACTGTAAGAATCTCTGTTTCTTTTTTGACTCATCTGGATAGAAGGCAAGCCTGTGTTTGGAATGAGTCATTGAATATGGGAATGGAGATATTAAAATGGTGTAGAGAATTTTCAACAGCTCGATGTCTCATCTTACCACTTCTTAACAGAGACAGCTAATCAGGAGCCGCCTCGTTTCAAATAGTTGATCTGCACAAGTCTCATTTCTGCTCAGCTCCTGACTCATCAGATACATTTCTTGCTGTGTACAGGAGCTTTCTGTCTAGCAGAATGAAGTCTGGTTTAGTAGCCAGAATTCACATTGCTGTTTTCCATCTTTCAGCTCTCCTAAATGTCCTATGATAAACAGACTGGCTCCCCTTACTGTCAGGCTCTTAGATAATATAATACATTCAGCAGAAATTACAGAGACATGTATCTGAGATCTGTATCAACCATATAAAAGACTGAAAAAAATAATTCAATGAATATAATTTTTAAAACAGCAGATAAGTGATAAGTTCCAAATAGACTAGAATATGATTGGCCAAAATTGAAAATAATAGGATACGTGGGAGAAATATCACTAGTTTATTTCGAGATGAGAATAGGTCAATAAGTTATTTGTTCAGAAAATGTTCAAGAACTTTGGCTCCTTGAAAATAAATTAAAATAGCATGTATGCTTTATGGAAGTCAAATTTCAGAGGATTAAAAAGATTGCAATTTAAATAAATAAAAATGAACTCTATATGCTGAAGAACTATAACAATGCCTCTTCATTCTATGTAGTAGTTACTCTTGATAGAATATTTCTAAATCAAATTAAATTCAATAATAGGAAGAGTTGTGATATAAACAGCAGTGAGGCATTTAGACATACATGCTGTTGGGAGCAAAGGCCCCAGGCCTCCTGGAGGTTCATTGAAAAAAACACTGACATGAGGCAGATTAATTAATAGGAGCAAAGACATACAAATGTATTTAACGTGTATACACAGGAGCCTTCAGAATGAAGACCCAGATATACAGGAGGAATTGTACATTCTTATGCTTGGGTCTAACGATATCTGGACAGCCTTGTAAAAATATGACTGGATAGAAAAGGTATGGTCTAGTGGTACCAGACTGAGTGGGGAGGCCCAGCTAGGCCTGTCTGTCTAGATTCTTCTTGGCCTCTCTGAGCAGCAATCTTTTATTTATTTATTTATTTTTAAGACAGAGTCTCACTTTGTCACCCTGGGTAGACTGCTGTAGCTTCATAGCTCACAGCAAACTCAAACTCCTGGGCTCAAGCAATTCTCTTGCCTCAGCCTCCCTAGTAGCTCGGACTACAGACGCCTGCCACAATGCCCTGCTACTTTTAGAGACGGGGTCTCACTCTTGCTCAGGCTGGTCTCAAACTCCTGAACTCAGACAATCCACTCACCGGGCCTCCCAGAGTGCTGGAATTACAGGCGTGAGGCCCTTCTGAGCAGCATTCTTCTGGGTGTAGAGCAGAACCTTCACTGGAATAGGAGGGAGTCTTATGATTTACAGTCAAGCAAAGTAAGTCATAATTACTTTATGGCCAGTTTTTACATAGAATAATTTTAAGTTTTATGGCTGGCTATGACCCACCTTGGAGAAGAGGGATTCTAGTTTCTATTGCTAGTCTCAGGAAAAAACGGGACCAGGAGACGGTCTGGGGAAAAATTTGCTTCTGAGGCTTTCGTTTGGGGGCACTGTTTTCTGAATCCCATCAAAACATGCATATGCTATATATTCCAATTAAATATATCAGTACATAGGTGTTTATATGTATTTTCCATACATGTGTGCATAATTTATTTAGAAGTAAATGGTACCAAAATAATAACACTGGAAGATATTCACAACATTGTAAAGCATGAATATACTAAATGACTAAAGGCTACAAAAATATTTTTAAAGTGTCCAATAGCACAAAAATTCATTAAACATCGTAGAAAATATTTACAATGTGTAAACATTTCATGAAAACAAGACTGGAAGACTACGTAGCAAACTGAGTTCATTGTTCTTCTCTAGGTGACAACCTTAGTTTTCTTTTAAATAATTTGCTGCAATTTGCTTGGTTTTTTTTTTTTTATAAACATGGACTTATACTATTTCTATAATTAGGAACAACAGTTACAAAAAAAAAACTTTAAAATCTTTGCTGAAGTGACTTTCAAAAGTAAAAAATATAATTTACCTTATTTTCTGGATTTGTTTATTCTCTTTGGTTCAAATTCAGATTGATAATCATTTACAATATTTTCTCTTAATGTTTCATATTGCATTAGGTGGTATTTTTCAGTCTTTGTCATTGTGTGGTCTGCTATTCATCTATTATGTATTTTACACCTTAGTGGTGATATTTACCGCTAAAAGGAGGAGGAAGAGGAAGAGAAGGAGTTGCCACTGTCAGACTGAGATGGACCCCGAATCCCCTATTCTCAGTGCTCTCAGTGTTTATAAGGGAGGTAATTAATACCTTCCGTTGGCCAGACCCAGTGGTTCACGCCTATAGTCCCAGCACTCTGTGAGGTTGAGGGAGGTGGATTGCTTGAGCTCAGGAGTTCAAGACTAGCCAGAGCAAGAGCGAGAACCCAGCTCTACTAAAAATAGAAAAAAAAAGAACTAGCCAGGCATGGTGCTTGAGCTCAGGAGTTTGAGGTTGCTGCAAGCTATGACCCCACAGCACTCTACCGAAGGCAATAGTGAGACTCTGTAAAAACAAAAATAAAATATACTCTGTGATTAAAGAGGCGTGTTCTGTTCCACACTGTTCACTTCGACAGGCCTACCACTTAGAAATCAAGCCACATTATGCAGGTGCATGTGACTACAAACATGAACCATGTCTGGACACAGTGATGTTCTACACCCACATGTGCAAGAAAGTTCACCGGGCTGGAGGTTTTTCGTGAATGTGCACATTTATTTACATTCACATTGTCAGTCGTCAGGCTCCACAGAGATAAGCAGAGGGTATAAAGATCATGTGACACACAGGAAAACTAAGGAAAAGGAAAGTCAGTGTGTGCGACAGGAGCGCAGTTCCACGCCATCACTCGGCCACGTCTTTGTGGTAACTGAACGTCAAGCGTGTTTTATCAGAGGAAAATAGAAACTGTTCTTGGGTGTTTTTCCAGTCCGCCAATACCAAAAACATTGATTGACTAGCATCTATCTATGTGCCAGCCACTGTTGCTGGTGGAGTTGCTTATGGCAAATTATTCTATCTCTGTAACATGTTATTTGGAGGCAAATTGGCACTATTCACAAGGAACTTTGGGATTAATTAGCATCTAACAATTTTAAATACCCGTAATTGTATGTGGCCGAGAATATTACCCGTGGTTAATTTGCATGTTGTTTCTATTATCCCTAAAATTCGAGGACATTTAACAATAAGTCCTTTATATCACGTGAGGTTGCACACTAAACTGAGAGCAAAGATCACCCGGAGGCCAATGAAACTTGGCATTGAGGACTTTTGAGGTCATGAGGAACCACAAGACAGTTTAACATCCTTTCATCTCATACCCACTGAATTTCCCTTTTGAGCTTGTCTCCAGCCCAAGCCCTGGCAGTTTCATCCAGAGCTGTCTGAGTTATCTTGGTCCTAGGTAGTTGTTAGCAGAATCCTACTTCAGAGGTTGAAAGGGCTAATGGGTCATCCATCAGGCCGATTCCATTTCAAATATTAAAAAACCTTGTGCACTCTGATCAAATGGACACTTTCTCCCTCCCCCCATTCAGGAGCACAAAAGCTGAAGCTCCTTCCGTCTTGAGATGCTGAATTTCCTTGTCTTTTCATGTAACAGAACTTTACTAAATCCTCTCTCAGGTTCATTGGCTGCTCCTATTGAAAATCCTTTTACCTGTGTCCTTTTTATTTTCAACTATAAATCCCAACCCCGAGGAATTTTAACAGTTCCCCACCACTTCCATCCTGTGACTCTGTATCAGACAACAAAAAAATGAATCAAGGCTCTATAGGGGAATATCTGAGCTTCAAGAAAAGAAAATATTATGCCTTATCTATAGGTAAACAGAATTATGATTCTGTGAGAGCTATTTTACATCTCTGTAAATTGTAGACGACTGATAAAAATGCAAAATAATTACTGACTACAGAAATGCAAATTCTGCTGTGCATCAGTTGACTGCCCTCCCCACTGTGGGAAAGCCAAGATTCTCTTTTGAACCTGGTAAACATCTACTTGGTTTCCTCACCAATTAGTATGTTCAATAACATTTGTAACAACTACCTATTTTATATCTATATGGGAGTTATAATTTTACCTTTTATTGAAAATCACCCTTCAACAGCTGCCAATGGGAAAAATAAGCATCACTAGGGTATTGAAGAAGGAAGTTATAAAAATGAGATGACGAAATAGGACATATCCAGCAGGAGAAAAATCAAGAGTCACATTCTCTTATGCTCTTCTAAGCTACGATGCTCTTCTAAGCATAAGTATGCCATAATTTTATTTATTTACTTATTTATTTTGAGACAGGGTCTCACTTTGTTGCCCTGGGTAGAGTGCCATGGCATCATAGCTCACAGCGACCTCAAACTTTTGGGCTCAAATGAACCTTTGTCTCTGATCAGTTGGGACTACAGGCACCTGCCATGACACCTAGCTATTTTTTAGAGACAGGGTCTCACTCTCCCTCAGGCTGGTCTTAAACCTTTTGGCTCAAGTGATCCATCTACCCTGGCCTCCCAAAGTGCTAGGATTACAGGCGTGAGCCACAGCGCCAGCCAGTATGCCAAAATTTTAGAGGAACGAAAATGAAAAGTTCTGGCTCTGCGCCCCTAGCACAGTGGTTAAGGCGCCAGCCACATACACTGAGGGTGGCAGGTTTGAACCCAGCCCAGGCCAGCTAAACAACTGCAACAAAAAAATAGCCAGGTGTTGCGGTGGGCACATGTAGTCCCACCTACTTGGGAGGCTGAGGCAAGAGAATAGCTTAAGCCCAAGAGTTTGAGGTTACTGTGAGCTATGACACTACAGCACTCTACCAAGGGTGACATAGTAAGACTCTGTCTCAAAAAAAAAAAAAAAAGAAAGAAAGAAAATGAAAAGTTCTTCAGGCTCAGTGCCTGTGCCTCAAGTGGCTAAGGCGCCAGCCACATACACCTAAGGTGGTGGGTTCGAATCCAGTCCGGGCCCTCCAAACAACAATGATGGCTGCAACCGAAAAAAAATAGCCAGGCGTTGTGGTAGGCGCCTGTGGTCCCAGCAACCTGGGAGGCAGAGGCAGGAGACTCACTTGAGCCCAGGATTTGGAGGTTGCTGTGAGCTATGTCACTGCAGCACTCTACCCAGGAGGACAGCTTGAGGCTCTGTCTCAGAAAAAAAAAAAAAAAGAAAGAAAAGTTCTTCAATAATTATCTCCAAAAGTAATATCATTTTGACAAGAGTAGTAGTTACTCTATGAAAGCATTGTCAAGGCAAAATTGCACTGAATAAAGTTAAACAGGTAAGGAAGACTTTCTTCAAGGCTACTGCAATAGGGGAGAGAGTAGGCTGAACTCAGTTCCACCGTGAGTGGAAGAGATTTTTAAAACGGGGGTGTGGGAATACTTAAGGACATATGTTTCATACCCAGCAGAAAAGTAAACTTTCTCTTATCTTCATGATAGGAGGTAGTTGTACAACTTGGAGAGAGACTCTCACTGAAGTTAGGCTCAGTCCCACAAAGAGACTGAGAGATGGGGCATGCTATCTTCCTTGACTAGAGGAAGATAGCACCTCTAGCACTTCCATTTCCAAGAGATGACTCCCTGGTTCCTGAAAAAGACATTCCTAGGGTGTAAAACTGGCAAGATGTTGGAAGAAGATTTACATTTCAAAGGGGCAGAGAAAGAATTTACAAATTTTCTAAAGTCAGTGCTCTACAAAGAAGGAGGTCAGGGGCCTGGAGTCAGGAAGTAACCTCTAAAATTTAGCAAAACTGAGCAGAACATTAGGCCATCTTGGCCAATCTTCACAATCATCATTTCCATCTTATCTGTTATTTCACTAAAACTTTCAGTTAGCAAAGGCTTTCTCCTATGTCACCTCATTTTAATCTCCATAAACATTAATATTCATTTTGCAGATGAGTTAACTAAAAGTTAGAAAGGTCAAGTCATTGGCCTTAGGTCTCAAGTTTTCAGCAGCCAAGACTTAAACCCAATCTCCTGATTTTTGGTTCAATGCATTTAAAGTGCCAGTACATTAGCATTATAAAAGCTATCCATGTTGTAGCAGAAATGTCTGTACCCCTTTAATATTTTGAAATAAATAAATGCCAGAATATGCTACAGACACATCCCAACTGTGCAATGCTGAGCTCACTTACAAGCTGATTGGAGTTCCCCAAGTCCCATCCTACTTCTAAATCAAAGCCTTTGGTATTAATCAAGTCATCAGGCTGGGAACAGTAGCTCATGCCTGCAGTCTAACACTCTGGGAAGCCGTGGCAGGAGGGTCCCTGGAGCTCAGGAGTTGAAGAACAACCTGAGCAAGAGCAAGACCTTGTCTCTATTAAAAAATAGGGAAAAAAAGTTAGCTGGGCGTTGTGGCAGGCAGCTGTAGTTCCAGCTACTCAGGAGGCTGAGGCTGGAGGATCGCTTGAGCCTAGAAGTTTGAGGTTGCTGTGAGCTAGGCTGATGCCATGGCACTTTAGTCTGGGCAACAGACTAAAGACTCTGTCTAAGGGTAAGGTACCTAGAAGATAAATTGTGCCAGGCCAGTGGGGCACCTGCAAGAAAAATGGGACAGTCAAAGAAATAGATGGAGTAAGGAGTAAGGTCTTGGCATTTTAAATACGCATGTAGTTTCTATTTCATGGTTACACAGTGAGTGCTGCAACAGAGACACAGTTCAATCCTTGAGGGGCCTTTGAGGTTGTGGTAGGCTAAAAAATACCCCCCAAAAGATACACAGGTCCTAAACCCTGAAATCTGTGAATATTGTCTTACATGGCCAAAAAGAGTCTTTTTTAGATAGATGTGATCAAGTTAAGGATATTGAAATGGGGAAATAATCCTGGATTACTCAGTGGGCTTTAAATGCAACCACATGTGCCCTTTAAAGCAGCAGTTCTCAACCTGTGGGTCGCAACCCCTTTGGGAGTCGAATGACTCTTTCACAGGGGTCGCCTAAATACATCCTGCATATCAGATATTTACTTTACGATTCATAACCATAGCAAAATTACAGTTATGAAGTAGTAATGAAAATAAGTTTATGGTTGGGGGTCACCACAACATGAGGAACTGTGTTAAAGGGTTGCAGCATTAGGAAAGTTGAGAACCACTGCTTTAAAGAGAGGCAGAGAGAGATTTTACATGCAGAGAGAAGATAGGGACATAAAGATGGAGTAGAGAGATATTTGAAGTTCCTTGCCTTAAGGACTGGAGTGATGCAGCCACAAGCCAAGGAATGCCAGTATACATTGAAAGGTAGAAGAGAGAAGAAACTCCAGGAAAAGTGCAGCTCTGCCCAGACTTTGATTTTGACCCATTAATTTTGACCCAGGGATTCTGATCTCTGACTTCTGGGCTTCAGAACTGTGCCAGGATACCTTTCTGTTGTTTTAAGCCACTGAGTTTGTGATAATTGGTTGCAGCAGCCACAGGAAACAAATACAGATTTTGGGACTGAGAAGCACAGTGCTGCTGTAACAAACACCTAAACGTGTGAAAATGGCTTTGGAATTTGATGATGGACAGAGGCTGAAAGAATTTTCAGTCACATAATAGATTGCTTTAAACAGATTATTGGTAGAAATGTGGACATTAAAGTCACCACTGGTGAGAGCTCAAGAAAGAAGTGAGAGGTATAACCGAGAAAGCCTGTCATCTCAGAGACCCTGTGCGTTGCTGTGAGCAGAAAATTGGTAAAAATATGAACAGCAAGGGGGATGCTCAGAAAGCTCAGAAGAAAATGAGAAACAAGTTATTAGAAACAAAAAGAAAAAGTAGCTTTGCTGTATAGTGACAGAGAGCTTCACTGAATTGTGGCCTGACGTTGTATGGAAAGCAGAACTTCTAAGTGATATCTTTGGACATTTAACAGAGGAGATTTTCAAGTGAAGTGTTGAAGATGCAACCTGGTTGTACATACTAAAATGCTAGAAGAAAGACACAAAGTAAAGAAAGAATCAAGTGAAAGAATCAGCCCTCCAAGGACTGGATGATCTGGGGAATTCTCAGCCCTTCCAGATTACAAAAGATGCTAAAGTCAGGCTATCATAGTGAGGAAATTGTGCTCTAGAGAGAAGGCTGATGGTAAGTCAAAGCCACTGGCCTTCTGAAGGTTCACTGAAAAATCAATTTGCAAGAGGCAGATTAATTGGAGAAAAGGCATGAAAATTTATTTAACGTGTATACATGAGGGTCTTCAGAAGGATGAACTAAAGATTCAGAGAATCTTTAGTTTTGTTTTGGTTCGGTTTGGTTTGGTTTTTGTTGAGACAAAGTCTCACTTTGTCACCCTTGGTAGAATGCCATGAGGTCATCTCTTACAGCAACCTCAAACTCTCGGGCAAGCAATTCTCTTGGCTCAGCCTCCCAAGTAGCTGAGACTATAAGCGCAGGCCACAATATCTGGCTATTTTTAGAGATGAGGTCTCACTCTGGCTCCAGCTGGTCTTAAACCTGTGAGCTCAGGCAGTCCACCCCCCTCGGCCTCCCAGGTGCTGGAATTATAGGCGTGAGACACCACACTGGGCCCAAAGTTGTCCGTTTTTATACTTAGGTTTACAAAGAATGGACAGCCACGCAGAAATATGATTGGACAGACATGTTAACAGACTGAGTTCTTCATGGACAGTTTTTGCGCAGAAATTCAGAAGAAAAGTTAGAATAATATTTTTTTGGTTTTTATGGCTGGCTTTGGGGAAAAGGGGTTCTGAATCCTAACATTGCCTTAGGGAAGAGGAATTCTAGTTTCTATGACTAATGGGGAGTGGAGAAAATGAGACAAAACAAAAACAGGGTAGAAGGTTCAGGAAAAACATTTGTCTCTCAGGCTTTCTGGGGGGTATTATTTTCTGAGGCCCAACAGGAACAACTCAAGAACTTCCTGCTGGTTGAAGACAGAACTGACAATATTTTATGATTGATTATGTACAGTTAGGAGAGAGAAGCATTGAAGACTATCTTAAGGTTTGAAGCCAAGATAACTGGAAGATGTAGTTGACATTTTTTGAGATAGATTTATAGAAAAGAAAAACCCAGGAACTCAGTTTTTAGCATGATAAGACTGATATTTCTACCTGTTTCTAAATGGCAATTTTGAAAAGACAATTGGGGTCAGGTGCAGTGGTTCATACCTGTAATCCTGGAAGGCCAAGGCAGGTGGATTGCTTGAACTCAGGAGTTGGAGACCAGCCTGAGCAAGAGTGAGACCCCTTCTCTACTAAAAATAGAAAAAAACAGCCAGCTGTGGTGGTAGGCACCTGGGGTCCCAGCTACTTGGGAGTCTGAGGCAAAAGGATTGCTTGAGCCCAGGAGTTTGAGGATGCAGTGAGCCATAATGCCATGGCACTCTATCCAGGGCAACAAAGAGAGACTCTACCTCAAAAAAAAAAAAAAAAAAAAAAAAAAAA
>NW_003852442.1:8125544-8129447 GCF_000181295.1 Otolemur garnettii
AGAAGAAGAAAAGAAAGAAAAATGAATATATAGGAGCCCAGATATGAGCATCTAGGTCCAGACAGCAGCTGTGAATCTGGGGTCTTCATCACAGAGAGACTCTCTAAAGCCCTGAAACTGGAGGAGTTCTTCAAGGAAGGGGTTATCATTACAAAAAAATGATTCAAACACGGAGTCGTGGGACCCTCCTAAATTAAAAAGTCCAGAAGAAGAAGAGTGATCAGCCAAAGGGACTGAGGATTGAGGCAAGAGAAAATCCAGGAAAGGGTCAAGTTCTGGTAAGCCAAGCGAAAAAAGCGTGATTGAAGGTGTCAAATACTGGGACATGCCCACAGGAGTCAGCAACCTGGAAGTCATTGCGGGTATCAAGAAGAGAAGACTTTAACAATATTAGAGATAAAAATTCAACATCATGACTTCAGCGGGGGATAGGAGTAAAGAATTTGAAGACCGTGTGTGTAGGAAATGAAATTAATTTGACTGTGGAAAGTTAATTAATTCTGCTTTTTAAAAATCCACAGATTTTCCCAGAAAATTTTTTCATCACTAATCTAAAGGAGAGAAGTTTTGCTGAGAGGCACCAGACTGCTAGAGGTAGCAAAGGAACAAGTAACCAATATGGATCATTCCGTTACAGTTTGTAATTAAAGAAAGGGATAGTCAGTGTGAGATGCTTTGCAAGATCTAAAGGGAGAGCAAATGTGGTTTTTTTACCTGGTTATTCCATTTAGTCTGTAAGGTAAACTGGAGAGAGAAAGGTGTGCACAGGGTTCTGAAGAGTTGGAAGTGGTGTGGCCAAAGGCCCAGGGAAGGGAATTGACTTTACAAGAGAAGTGAATGCTTCCTCCTAGAAACCAGACAGATAAATGAGCAGATAACTGTATACCAGGGTTTCTCAGCCTCAGATTATTGACATTTTGAACTGCATAATTCTTTATTATAGGAGGGATGTTCTGTGCATTACTGGTGTGGTCCCCAACCCCTCGGCTGCAGACCATGGGCTGTTAGGAACGGGGCCTCATGGCAGGAGGTGGGAAGCAGGCTAGTGAACCAAGCTTCATCTGTCACTGTCTCCCATCACCCCTAGGTGGGACCATCTAGTCACAGGAAACAACCTCAGGGCTCCCACTGATTCTGCATTATGGTGAGTTGTATAATTATTTAATTACCTATTACAATGTAATAATAAAAGAATAAAGTACACAATAAGTGTAATATACTTGAATCATCCTGAAACCATCCCCCAACTCCAGTCTGTGAAAAAATTGTTGATGAAACTGGTCCCTGGTGCCAAAAAGTTGGGGACCACTGCATTACAGGACGCTTAGCACCTTTGACCCACTGGATGCCAGCAGCCCTCTGTTCCCTGTGATGACAGTCCTGGACGTCTCCAGACATTGCCAACGGTCCCCTGGGAGGACAAATCACTTTGGCTGAAAACTACTGACAGAGAGATGTATTGAAGAGGAGAGGATAGTGTATGCTCTCAGTACTCTGAGGAATAGAACGGCAACTGCATACCAGGTCTGAGCATGGGTAGGGTGATGAAGAGAAAAGAATTTGTGGGAGGGATTCTTTATTTTATTTTATTTTATTTTTTTGAGACAGAGCATCAAGCTATTCCTCTGGGTAGGGTGCCGTGGCATCACAGCTCACAGCAACCTCCAATGCCTGGGCTCAAGGGAGTTTCCTGCCTCTGCCGCTCAAGTAGCTGGGACCACAGGCACCTACCACAATGCCTGGCTATTTTTTGGTTGCAGCCATCATTGTTGTTTGGCAGCCCGGGCTGGATTCAAACCTGCCACCTTAGGTGTATGTGGCTGGCGCCTTAGCCACTTGAGCCACAGGTGCCAGGCCTGTGGGAGGGATTCTTAACAATACATGCTTTGTTCTGTGTCACCTTAGCTTGCTGGAACTGTGTGCCAGAATCCACCTTTCCTGCACTGTTTAGATTTGCACCAGCCACGGGAGATTGGGAAGGTAGAAGTGAAATAACCACCATATTCTCTTTATACTGGGAGGTGGTACAGGGCTGCAGGCACTGTGACAGCCGTGTGCGCTGTCTCTGCTGTGTTGACTCACCTTGAAGCAAAGGCCACCACTCCTCCAGCTGCCGCTGGGTCTCTTCCTTCAGTTCCTTCAGCCCCTGGGCGAGGTGCCTCTTCAGCACTGCAGTGAAGGGCGCCAGCTGCCCTCCATGAAGTTGGAGGCATGGAAACTGAGAATCACATGGTTCCATTTCATGCCGAGCGATCCAGCCCATCCTTGCCAGTCCCAATCTGTGCTTACTACTCGCTCTCTCTTACTTCCTGTCCATCTTTCTTCCTAACTGCTGATCCTGCCAGTTCCAAGCCACAGCATTCAACACGGAAGCAGTAATTGCTTGTGAACTCTAACTAGAGCCCTCAATTGTCTCTGGTCTGATCTCCGCAACAAATTCTGCATTCCACACCATTTATTTACTCCTGCCTATAGGTTCGGTATAACAACACTATAAATTACGTGTTAGTATCCTTATTTTATAGGTGATGAGACTGATACTCGGGAGGCCAATTAACTCTGTCAAGGTCCCTCATTTAGACAGTGGCAGACACAGAATTTGAACAGCATCGACCTTCCTTTAAAATCCTCTCTCCTTCCACTGTCTCTCCACAATTCTGTCAGTTAGCTTCACAAGGTAAGGAGGAGTAGAACTTTTTAAATTTCTTAACCCTGACCTATTGATAAATGACTCCGTATTCTATGCTAATAATAGTGGTAAGTGAATAAAAGCCCTTTGCGAGGCAGCATTGAATGATGTCTTAGAGGTAGGAGGCACGAAACTGAAAGATAAAATGTACTTGCTCTTCACCGACATAAAATAAGGAGAGTTTCAGTTCTCTCCTTCCCGTTACTGCGTGAGGCTTACGAGCCTCTAACATTTGGTGGTAGCAGATGTCCTGGAAGTTTAAAAGGGACTTTAATCAGCTCCTCGGCGTTCTGTTTAATCAGGACTAGGCGGGAATGATCAGGGGTTTTATGACTATTACCTGTGCCAGGGTCCCCGCCCTGTCTTTCCTCTCCCGCCTCCCACCACCCCAGGCAAAGCTCCTCCGTCTTTCCCTCCCTGAGTTAAACTTTCACTAACCACAGCAGCCACATTCTCAGTACACGTGGCCTGTGGCAATAGACTGAGAAAGAACAAGTCTTACTTTTTACTTGGCAGTGTGTTCAAAGCAGCACAACCACCAAGGCACGGATGAAAATGTATTAGGTATGCATACCTGCGTCTACTAGAGCGTATATATACAGTCCAGAGGTACAGGGATCAAATCTATGAATTACTTGCCAAAAAGGATAGAATTGTATTGTATCAACAGTGGAAGAAATTTTTTTTTCAAACCACCTAATACATTCCTATTCCAAATGGATGAATCCATTCTAAAACATACCCAGTAGTCATTCTTGCTCCTTGTACACTCCAAAATACCAGAGCCCTGCCCAACTTAAAAGAGAGCCCATGCCATCCTCCGACAGCCAGAAGCAAGGATGGCTTCCTGCTTTGAGCTCCACTATGTCAGCCTGTGACTATGACCCGAGGCTACTAGAAGAGTCATCTAGTATGTCTTCTCCACCTAGTTCACACCACAATTCATTATTGAATGCACACTCTGTTGTTATAATAATGGCAATAATAAGCAGATAACTATTAAAGCACTTACTTTCTAAGCCAATTTTTCTATCAGTAACATTTTTTGTTTGATTAATTATTGGAGCTATTAGTAATGATTCTTACTTTTGCAACTTTTTTATACCATGGTCATGCCATAGGAGTTCCAAAAGGTGGCTCGGTGCCTGTGGCTCAAGTGGCTAAGGCGCCAGCCACATACACCTAAGGTGGCAGGTTCGAATCCAGCCTGGGCC
>NW_003852442.1:8130792-8135245 GCF_000181295.1 Otolemur garnettii
AAAAAAAAAAAAAAAAGAGTTAGAAAAACAGTTCTCACTACTTTTGTGATCCCACTTCATCTGCCAAAAATAAGAAGGGAGGGCTTGCCATGACCAGTCTTCTGCTTTGTAACGAGAGCATAATCTCTCCAGGAATGCATTATACTTCACCTCATCAGAGCCTGACTCGATTATAGGAAAACAGCACAGATATGGATGAGATAAATGACCTTAAGAAAAAAATATCAAACACATGTTAATATGTGTCATAGCAAAAAGTGTATCAGAATTAAGAACCGACTCATCCATTTAGTTTCTCAGTTTATCTGTCCTGTGAATAAATCTGCTTCTAGGATGGTTGTGCTCTGAACAGTTGTCAGTAAAATAGTATGTTTAATAGGAAAACTGAGAAGGAACTACTTATTTCAGATAAAAGAATGGAAAATTCCTAAAGGGGAAAATCCAGAAAGAAACAAAGTTGGGAAATTCAACTTCATATGGCAGTACCATGTGCGGAAAAAAAAATACAATTTACTAGGACTCTAAATAAATAGTTCTTTTAGATTAAATTGTTTGTTAAAATTAAGCTGTGTTCGGGGGTCCGAGAAAAAATAAATTAATGCTACTCAAAAAAATTAACACCACTTGCTACATCACTTAGGTTTCTCTTTTGGTGCTAGTACTTTTTTGTGAAAGGTGGCAATATTCTCCTTCTCAACTTTTATGAAAGTTGTCGATTATTTTTTAATAGGTTCACATAAAATGATAAAGGAGTTATAAAACAGATTGTCTTCTGAATGTTCCAATTTGCACCATGTTCCTCCAATAATTCTTGCTTCGATTATTATACACTGATCTTTATTGTGTATTACTTTTTCTTAAATGTAATGCTCCATTTGTAAGGTGAGGGAGGGGGACACTCACACAGCGAGTAATCCAAATTCTAGTGAAACCATCTGATCTTCCATCCGCATGCCATTTCACTTCCAAAATAATGCCTATGGTTTTTGAGGCTTTTTTGCCTTGAACACCCAGGAATTGGCTATCCAATGCATTTGTATTTACTCTCTTTGCCTTTTCTTTCATATTTGATCTTTGTTTCTGTCTTGAGTCATTTCACAGCTAATTAATTACTCTACCTTCCGAATGAGAAGAAAGACAAAATAATGCAAACTATGCTGGTAGTCTCAAAGAAAAAAACAGAAAAGGACTAAACTGTAGCTCTGACTGTCCACGCCTGCTGATGCCAGCTCCAGCTATTACCTTCAACACTCTCCTGGGTATGAGAAACCTCTGCCCTGCAGTTCTATCACTGTCCTACTCAGAGAGGGAGCCATTCTGTGAGTGCAGCTGCATATGAGGTAATAAATGCACCGGCACCGTGCGTGTGTAGCTGCCAATGGTCTTGCTTCCCCAACCTAAGAAAGCCTTGGATACAGCAGGCTCAGTGGGCATGGTCTCCATTCCCTCCAGAATGACTTCTAAAGAATGTAGCCCTGTCCCTCCTTTTTCTGGTGACATTCTGTCTTCCCTGCAGCATCTAGAATCCTTCTTGAACTTGCCCCCATGTGGATAGATTTCCAACAGTGAACCCAGCCAGTTCCTCCTCTCACTCTTGCCTTCCCTCTTCTCCCAGGGGCCAGAACGTGCACCTGTAACATCCACGGTTTCAGAGAAGACATGTCCTTGGCCTCTCTGTTTGAACCCAAGGGATGATAAGTATTTCCACCACCTAGACCACTCAGCAAAGCAGCCCTGCCGAATGCCACAGCTGCCTGGAAGACCACTCACTTCAGCCCTTCCCTCATGGACAGGGTCGTGGGGACTTGGCCACTTCATCTGAAGTCAGCTCAGCCTTAGCTTGTCCTGCAGCCTTCGCCCTGACCTTTTCTGCCTCTCATCCACACCTCACCAGCCAATGTTCAACATCCCAGATGACCTTTTGTGTTTTAGGTCAATTTAATTTCATTTTTGGTCATCATGTTTTACTCCAGATAACGAACACTTGTCAGCAATTACGGTAACTGCTGTTAGGTTTCTCTACAATAAGTTACTTTTTTAGCAAGGTTGATGGAATATGCAATAAAACTGGGTACAGTGTATGGAGCCAGCTCCCTGTGGTTCCATAAATGCTTTGATGAATGTGAAGACAGCCTGGAGGGACAACCAAATAACCAAAAGAACTGCCCAAGCATTGATATTTTACTTGGCCCTGAGTTTAGGAACTTGGGGATACTAAAAAAATTTAAAATGTATTAAGAACACTCTGTCATAATCCTTGCTGCATCCCCCCGTCTCTCATAGTATTCGATTGCCATAGTGGGCTTCCATAAACGTTGGTTGGATAAATAAGTGAATGGATCAATGTAGGATCTTGCACTTGAATTCAAAATATCAAAAGTAACTGAATAAGTCCCAGGTATGGGAGAATAGTGTCTAACACAATGAAGTTCTGATTGTACAAGTTAAAAGAAAAGAGTAAATAGGCTCAGCGCCCATAGTACAGTGGTTATGGCACCAGCCACATACACTGAGGCTGGTGGGTTCAAGCCCCGCCCAGGCCAGCTAAACAACAATGACAACTACAACCAAAAATTAGCTGGGTGTTGTGGCAGACACCTGTAGTCCCAGTACTTGGGAGGCTGAGGCAAGAGAATCACCTAAGCCCGAGAGTTTGAGGTTGCTGTGAGCTATGACACCATGACACTCTACCAAGGGTGACAAAGTGAGACTCTGTCTCAAAAGAAAAGAAAAGAAAAGAGTGAATAGGCTCGGAGCCTATAGCTCAACCGGCTAAGGCGCCAGCCACGTACACCTAAGGTGGCGGATTCGAATCCCCAGCCCGGACCCGCCAAACAACAATGACGGCTGCAACCAAAAAAAATAGCCGGGCGTTGTGGCGGGCGCCTGTGGTCCCAGCTACTTGGGAGGCGGAGGCAGAAGACTCGCTTGAGCCCAGGAGTTGGAGGTTGCTGTGAGCTGTGGTGCCATGGCACTCTACCCAGGGGGACAGCTTGAGGCTCTGTCTCAAAAAAAAAAAAAAAAAGAAAAGAGTGAATAGAATGTAGCAAAGAAGTTGGAGAAGGCTACCTGGAGAATTTATAATGAATTTGATATTAAATTTTGTCCAAGTAAAAAGATAAAGAGAAAGGCATTCCTGGCACGTGGAACAGAATTCATGGTTACCTGTAGGCACATGAGCATGAACCACTAAGAGGATGTATAGAAAATAGATGGGTGAGTTGGGGCCAGACATAAAGATCATGAAAACAGGTTGAAGAGGACTTGGAAAAGCACCCGACAACATCTGCATCTGGTTAAGCAGAGCGTTTTTTCCATGTGTCAAGATATTCTCTTCCTGTACATTTCACTAAGTCCATTTTTCCAAAAGATGCATGTTTATTTTTTATGCCCTGTGTCAGACATAAGACTCCAGGATAGGCAGGAGAGTAAAGAAATGCTTCTTCTGGCTTGGCACCTGTGGCTCAAGTGGCTAAGGCGCCAGCCACATACACCTAAGGTGGCAGGTTCAAATCCAGCTCAAGCCCACCAAAACAACCATGACAGCTGCAACCAAAAAAAAAAAAAAGCCGGGCGCTGTGGCGCGCACCTGTGGTCCCAGCTACTTGGGAGGCTGAGGCAGAAGACTCGCTTAAGCCCAGGAGTTGGAGGTTGCTGTGAGCTGTGTTGCCATGGCACTCTACCCAGGGGGATAGCTTGAGGCTCCGTCTCAAAAAAAAAAAAAAAGAAAGAAAGAAATGCTTCTTCTGGCTTGGTGCCTGTGGCTCAAGTGGCTAAGGCACCAGCCACGTACACCCAAGGTGGTGGGTTGGAATCCAGCCCGGGCCCGCCAAACAACAATGATGGCTGCAACCAAAAAAATATATAGCTGGGTGTTATGGCCGGCGCCTATGGTCCCAGCTACATGGGAGGCTGAGGCAGGAGACTTGCTTGAACCCAGGAGTTGGAGGTTGCTGTGAGCTGTGATGCCACAGCACTCAACCCAGGGGGATAGCTTGAGTCTCCTGTCTCAAAAAAAAAAAAAAAAAGAAAGAAAGAAATGCTTCTTCTCTTCAAATGTTTCTGGTAAACTGGGAAGAGAGAAGCATGACCAAACACCGAGACAGAGTAAGGAAGGCCATAGTTATGTCAATCCCAAGCTGTCACCAAAGCATGTGTTGATAAAACAAAGCTGAGTCTGGGTGGCACCTGTGGATCAGTGGGTAGGGCGCCGGCCCCATACACTAAAGGTGGTGGGTTCAAACCTGGCCCTGGCCAAACTGCAACAAAAAAATAGCTGGGCGTTGTGGCAGGCACCTGTATCCCAGCTACTTGGGAGGCTGAGGCAAGAGACTAGCCTAAGCCCAAGAGGGGCTTGGGAGGTTGCTGTGAGCTGTGATGCCACCGCACTCTACCAAGGGCAACATAGTGAGACTCTGTCTCAAAAAAAAAGATTTATAGATTAGGTAGAAAC
>NW_003852442.1:8135503-8140499 GCF_000181295.1 Otolemur garnettii
AAAAAAAAAAAAAAAAAAAAAAGAATCGTGACGTAATAGATGAGGATTTTTGGACACAGTAGTACAAGAATTTTGAAGCAAACGGTTCAAAATGTCTTTTGTGAACTGTTCATTGATACTTTCTATTAATAAGATTGATAAGAATTTCTGTAAGTCCTTGCAATGAAAAAGTAATTTGAAGCTCGTCTCTTCCTGGGAAAGGGTCTCTTGGAGCAGTAAAGTATGGTTGAAGATAATGAAATAGTAACGCCGTGTTAAAGTAGATGGGAAGAGATACAGATGGTTTCTAATCTCAGCGACACCCATGCAAAGAGCAGAGGAAACAGAATGGACAGGAAAGGGCCTCCATCTATGAGGTGGAATCAGAGGTGGCCTCTGTACCACGACCTTAAAAATGAGCAGGGACTTGCCTGATGTACAAAAGTGAGAAAGGACTCAAGGAAAGGGTTCAACAGTGTAAAAGAAAAGGTATAAAGGAACATGCCCGGTCCAAGGGAGCATAAGCAATTTCCATAAGCAGAAGCCTTTCACCATAGTTCTGAAATAGAAATTGACACACTGCTACTTGGTCACTTTTAACAATTCAGAGTATATTGTTGGAAATGAACTCTTTGCATAAGTTAAGGACAATTTTTTAAACTACTCCTGAAACCACGTTGGTGTTTTAAGATTGGCCTGAAAACAAGCATGATTTGGGGAGGTTAACTTGAAAAGACCACGTCAAGACCATTTAGATCCCCCTCTTTGTGTCAGGGAATGTTTGGTAAACTAACTTAGAAATAAATGCCAATGGATTATGATTGCCATGCTGAAGAACAGAAGAGATGGCCTTCAAGGAGAGTTGTATCAGAAATTATGTTTCAAAATCAGAAGCACAATTTGGTGCAAGAACATCAGGAAACCAATCGGTGTTGGGTGCTCTTAATAGCCATCACCAAAAACCTGCATCCTTGTTCCTTTGGATAAAGGACAGGTAAAGGAACCCCAAGTGCTCCTTTGTCTGATAAAGTGTCAGGGCACCCCAGATGGCTTGTCTCTGAGTTGGTTAGACCCGGCTCCGCCAGCCAGTGATGAGCACAGCTCAGATTCGACAAACTGCAAGCCTGCTAACCCCACACCTGAGAGCCTCGACAGATTCAAAACAACCAGCTAATTAAACCTGGAGCACCAAGCTATCATCATCTGAGATTCATGGGCATCCAACAAGCAGAAGAACTAGCAACACGGCATTCGGCAACAGCTGTCACCTGCTATAATGTTCCTTAATTATCTTAAAATCTGTAAGAACTGACAAATGGGTGACAAAATGCAATTTTCTGTGTCAGGAAGCGAAAGACAAGGCTGCGTTACTTTGATGAGAGGAAATACTGTAAAATCATCTCTCTCAGCTCTTCTTATTGGAGAGGGGGGACTGTTGCCACTCAATTACAGTCTGTAAACACACTCGTGATGAGACTCCGGGAGGGACGTGTTTTCTTCTTTATAAAGACGGAGTGGGAGACGCTAGAATGGACAAGGTGCCAAGCTTGTCCTCCTGTCCTCAGTACTTCTTCCAAATTCAATCCCAGCCCCAGCCCCAGAGCACCACATATTTCCCACAGACGTATGGGAAATTTCGGGGGTGGAACTTTAGCAAAGCCCCTCCCCCAGCCAAGTTCCCCGAATCATATAATGCCTCTTGCCATAGATTCCTTTCGATGCCTGCCCAAATTATGGCTGTGGCGATATCTATTACCCCCATAAGGATTTCCATTCGCCCCTGATTCCGGCTGGTCATTACACTCTACCTAATGTGCGTGATGGCATCTTTTGTTCCTTTGGGGGCAAGTTTACTCCTATCATTTGCACAGTTTTTCCAGACTTTAGAGATGAAAAATGTTGGCTAGGACACAAAATAAATTACAGAAAGAAAGGTCACTGTGTAGTAAACAGCTCTTAACAATATCAGCTAGAAAACCACATCCTCTGTACGGAGCTGTAGAGTACTCATAAGCCCAGAGCATTGTACCACTCGTGGTCTCAGAACATAAAACAGAGAAAAATACAGACTCGCTCACATTGGCTGAGAGCACAGGGATAGCCCTGAGAGTCTGAGGAAAACATATATTACCAGAGTGCTACAACAGATCACTGTACATAATGAAAATATATGTGTGTGTGCATATGCACATGTGTGGGCAGTTTTGTTTTGGAGTTTATTTGGTTTTCTTTGTCTTTTGAGAGGCAAATAGCATAATAAATTAGCTTGTTAGCACCTGCTACCAGGGTCCTGACAATCTAAAAGAATCACTAAGAATTCCTAAGACATGGTATTTGTAAGTTTTAAAATATGCATGAAATATTAACGTTTGTAGCAGTAATTATACACTATGGTTACATTTTTGAGCCACCTTAACAGAATTTTTTTTTTTTTTTTTTGAGACAGAGCCTCAAGCTGTCCCCCTGGGTAGAGTGCCGTGGCATTACAGCTCACAGCAACCTCCAGCTCCTGGGCTCAAGCGAGTCTCTTGCCTCTGCCTCCCAAGTAGCTGGGACCACAGGCGCCCGCCACAACGCCCGGCTATTTTTTGGTTGCAGCCGTCATTGTTGTTTGGCGGGTCCGGGCTGGGGATTCGAACCCGCCACCTTAGGTGTACGTGGCTGGTGCCTTAGCCGGTTGAGCTATAGGCGCCGAGCCAACAGAATTTTTATATTGAAATTTAAATTAGAGTGACAGCAGGTGTTCAACGAACAATTTTGGCCACTAATTATAGTAAAACCACTTAAATTTTGCATTCAAAATTTTTTACTAAGAGTATTTTGATGTATATTAATAGTTTAACTGATCTGTTTCATGATCCCTAAGGTGTAAGTTCTCTGGGGACAAGGGAAGCTATAAAATTATCAGTGGCTGAAGTATGATTTCATACTGAGCTATTGTTTCTAAAATGTAAATTTGAACTTGTCAAGCAGGTGATGCTAGCGATTTCTAACCTTGCTAGAGATCCAGGTTCAGGCCTATGGCAGTCTCATTCTCATTCATTCACTTCCTTTCTATCGAAAGGTGCTTCTCAAGGCTGGGTGTGGTGGCTCAGACCTGTAATCCCAGCATTCTGGGAGACTGAGGCAGGTGGGCTGCTCAAGCTCACAAGTTCAAGAGTTCAAGACCAGCCTGAGCAAGAGCAAGACCCCCATCTTTAAAACCAGCCAGGTGTTTGATTAGTACACATTGTATCCTTTTGATAAAATGACTTTTTTCCTTTGAATAGATACCCCCAGTATTGGGATTGCTGGATCTAATAACAGATCTACTTTTATTTCTTTGAGGAATCTCCATACTGTTTCCCATAGTGGTTGCATTAATTTGCAGTCCCAACTGTGAGTTAATAAATTTCTGTTATTTCAAAAAGAAAAAAAAAAACAGCCAGGTGTTGTGGTAGGCTCCTATAGTCCCAGCTACTTGGGAGGCTGAGGCAAAAGGATCACTTGAGCCCAAGAGTTTGAGGTTGCCGTGAGCTATGATGCCACTGCACTCTACTCAGGGCGACAAAGAGAAACTCTGTCTTAAAACAAACAAACAAAAATCATGTGCTTTCCAATTCTATCACCTTCTTCCAGATAAGCCACCGTTTTCTACATTTGTGTATTTTTTTGGACTTCTAAAGTTCCGGGAAACACTTTCTTCCTATTCTTTAATCCCTTAGACAAATATTAGAGTCGACATCACACAGATAAACCCCCTGGCACACTCTATACACTCAGTAAACGTCAAGGCTCTTATCTCTCTCCATTTACAGCTACCTCGGATCCCCATGGCATGTATGAGACATACAAACGGAGTACTTAATCCTGTGCCCTCGTATGCTACTGTTTAATAATTTCAAGTTTTCTTTCTTTTTTTTTTTTTAGAGACAGCGTCTCATTTTATCGCCCTCAGAAGACTGTCATGGCATCACAACTCACAGCAACCTCCAGCTCTTGAGCTTAGGCGATTCTCCTGCCTCAGCCTCCGGAGTAGCTGGGACTACAGGCGCCTGCCACAACGCCCAGCTATTTTTTTGTTGCAGTTTGGCCGGGGCCGGGTTCAAACCCGCCACCCTTGGTAGTATTGGGGCCGGCACCCTACTCACTGAGCCACAGGCGCTGCCCTCTAGTTTTCCTTTTTTAATCCTCTTAAATAAGATTGCAATTTTCTTGGGGGCATTAGTATACTCACCTATGGGATGAGGGAGTTGTATTAAAGGTCTCTAGGTTTACTCTTGCTCTAAACTCCTGATGATCCTCTCTGGTCATCTTAGCCGTCAGCCCCAAAGCACTCAGCACAAGGACAGGAACATCTCAGTTCAATGGCTACATAAAGAGTTAAGAGAAAAGATAAACCAACCCTACCACAATTCTGTCAGTATCAGGTCTAAAGCAAACCTTACGTGCAACAGTATACAGAGTAATGTTCGCTGAGACTTTCTCTTTACAGCTTTAGAGTGAAGAAAATTCATGGTTTTTAAAATTATTATTTTTGTGAAATTGAGGGGTTACTGAGGGCCACGCAGCCTGCTCCTTCAGGAAGCAATACTTATATTCTCAAAGGATTTCTCAAATGTTCCAGTGTTTCTGTTGCCCTCACTTAGGAAAATTGACTCCAGGCAAAATTCAATGTTCTTTCACTTTGCTCATCCTCAGGTCCCTCATTTGAGAGAGCTCCAGCATTATCTCCACGTGATCTGATGTGTGATACAATTTGCAGAAGTAGGATATTTTGTTGCAAATTAAAGAGACTGCTGTCTCTTTCCTCTCCAATCTCTCTTCCTTTCACTTCTCTTTGCTGAAGTGGTAGCAGGGTGTTGATGGACACTTTTAGAATCTACATTAAAAGCTGCAAGGGGGGCTTGGCGCCTGTGGCTCAAGCGGCTAAGGCGCCAGCCACATAGACCTAAGGTGGTGGGTTCGAATCCCCAGCCTGGGCCCGCCAAACAACAATGATGGCTGCAACCAAAAAATGGCCAGGCGTTGTGGCGGG
>NW_003852442.1:8141637-8144315 GCF_000181295.1 Otolemur garnettii
AAAAAAAAAAAAAAAAGATGTGACACTCTCCCAGCCACATACACCTAAGGTAGTGGGTTCGAATCCAGCCTGGCCTGCCAAAACAACAATGACAGCTGCAATCAAAAAATAGCCGGGCATTGTGGCAGGCGCCTGTGGTCCCAGCTACTTGGGAGGCAGAGGCAGGAGACTTGCTTCAGCTCAGGAGTTGGAGACTGCTGTGAGCTGTGATGCCACGGCACTCTACCCAGGTGGATACCTTGAGGCTCTGTCTCAAAAAAAAAAGATATGATACTCTCTGTGCTCAGCTACTTGGCCATGTTGGGTAACTTCTCTCCACCTCCCAACCTGGACCCGATACACTTTTTGTAGAATTAGTACCCACCAATTCCCTACCTATACTAAAAAATCTGTACAAATTGAAATTTGATTTCTTTTTATGAGATGGGGTCTTCCTATGTTGCCCAGGCTGCCCTTGCACTCTGGAGCTCAAGTCATCCTCCTGCCTCAGCCTTCTAGGCAGCTGGAATCACAGGTGTACACCACTATACGTGGAAAACTGGATTTCTTGCCTCTGTCAGATTGTGGTTTTGTTCACGCTCTTTCCTGAGGCTGAAACGGTCTCACCCAATCACCTTTATGTAAGTTCTTATTAATTCATTGCTGAATGGGCATGAAGCATTGCCATCAATGAAGATAATGTATAACTCCTGATATGTCACTATACCAAGGGCATCAGTGAAAAGCTGGTTAAAATCTGGTTAATCAACTTAAGAATTGTCCACTAAGGCTGGGCGGGGTGGCTCACACCTGTAATCCTCAAGCACTCTGGGAGGCTGAGGCAGATGGTTTGCCTGAGCTTAGGACTTCAAGACCATCCTGAGCAAGAGAAAGACCCCAGCTCTAAAAATAGCCAGGCATTGTAGCAGGTGCCTGTAGTTCCAGCTACTCTGGAGGCTGAGGGAAGAGAATCGCTTGAGCCCAAGAGTTTGAGGTTACTGTGAGCTATGACTCCCTAGCACTCTACCAGAGGGTGACAAAGTACAACTCTATCTCAGAAAAAAAATGAAAAAAGAATGAAAGAATTGTCCACTACAAACAAAGACCAACCTAGCAGTAGTAAACACCCCAAGCACCCAGATTTTACTCTCTAAATGTAAGCAAACATCAAGTGTTTATTTTAAAATTAAAGCACCTTGGAAAAATAGCTAATTACAGGCCTGGGGCAGGAAATGTACAAAACTAGATGATCTCTTGTCATACGTGCAAGCAAGAAAGGTCACTGCTAGATCATGAGGACAGAGGAGCCAACTTGAAGAGGCTCCGGCTCACCAAAGCCTTGGTAAGAATAATAACATGCCAAATATGTTAAAATTCACTCGTCACCGTTAGCGTATCTAAGGAATCTATACATTTTCTGAAAACTGGTGAATAAAGCAAACAAATTAAATATGTGATCTGCTTCCCTAAGGCTAACTTTTTATAGACTCATTCCAAATGACATAGGGAGAGGGAATCATTGAACAGCAGCGTCTTGCAAACTCCCACTGAAAACAGGCAATGGTGAACCCAAAATAGCCCTTCCCAAAGAGAAACAATCACACATCTTGCACGTGTGAGGAAAAGCCTCAGCATCACTTGCAAAATAATTGTGCCAATAAAATTTTGCCAAAAAAAATCAGATCAGGTTTATGGTTATAAAAAAAATAGTCAGGCATTGTGGCAGGTGCCTGTAGTCCCAGTTACTTGGGAGACTGAGGCAAGAGAATCATAGCAACTTCCAACTCCTAGGTTTAAGCAATTCTCTGTAAATCAGATCAGGTTTCTGGAGATAAGTATCAATATACTAGAAACGGAGTAGACAGAGAAACATACTGCATGGCATAAAAATGCAATGAGTAAAAGCCAAAGTACTGGACATTCTAGAAGGCAATTAGCCTGGTTTCTCCAATAAATAAACTAAAACCAAAAAATGAAAAAGGCTAAATCTGTTCCTTCAAAGAAATTTAGAAAATACATCAACCTAATACAGCATATGGGCAATTTGGGTCCTTCTTCAATTATACAGAGAGAGAGAGAAAGAGAAGACAGGAAAATTCATATGAGAAGGTGGTATGTGATTATATTAATTATTGTTAATAATTTAAGCATCATAATGAAACTATTTTTATATTTGATAGGTGCACACTGAAATATTGATGGAAGAAATGACAAATTTCACTTAAAATTCATCCTGTAGGGCGTGGTATGGAACATACAAGGGTTTATTTATGAAACGAGATGAATCTGAGTGGTGAGTATGTGATCAATCATTAAACTATTTGCTCGATCTTTACATACGTTTGAAACACTCCACAATAAAATATTAAAATAAGCAAAAAATAAAATACGTGTTTGGCTTGTGGTCCAGAACCACATAATAGTTTTGATTCCAAAGAGCTGAGGAGATTTTCTTAAGGACTAGACTAGATATATAGAAAATGAAATCCTTTGTACAAGCTAACTAACTCACCTGATCTACCGGAGGAAAAAAAAAAGACTAAGTTAAGATGCTTACAACTTTACCTAATAGTTTCTAAGTGATCAACAGGCTCGGCGCCTATGGCTCAATCGGCTAAGGCGCCAGCCACGTACACCTAAGGTGGCGGGTTCGAATCCCCAGCCCGGACCCGCCAAACAACAATGATGGCTGCAACCAA
>NW_003852442.1:8144390-8147484 GCF_000181295.1 Otolemur garnettii
CAGGAGTTGGAGGTTGCTGTGAGCTGTAATGCCACGGCACTCTACCCAGGGGGACAGCTTGAGGCTCTGTCTCAAAAAAAAAAAAAAAAAGAATCTAAGTGATCAACAGCCCGGGGCTTTAATGGATATTATTAGGATCTCACCTTTCAAGATACTGCAGCCAATTCACACTGCCTGAATCTATGTCCTGGTACCTGTTGGCCACATACACCAAGGCTGGGGGTTTGAAACCAGCCCAACCCAGCTAAACAACCATGACAATGGCAACAAAAAGTAGCCAGGTGTTGTGGCAGGTGCCTATAGTCCCAGCTACTTGGGAGGCTAAGGCAAGAGAATCACTTAAGCCCAAGAGTTGGAGGTTGCTGTGAGCTATGACACTACGGCACTCTACTCAGGGCAAAGGCTTGAGACTCTGTCTCAAAAAATATATATATGCTAACATACCCCTAGTATTTACCATATACGATGCACTACACATATGTTTATCTCACTTAATAGTCGCAATTACCCTGTTCTATTTGACAGGTGAACACAGTGATGAAAACCCTGACACAGCTAGTCACACAGCTAATAAATGATGGAGTTAATAATAATATTCATACCGTCTTGTTTTAAAATGATGTTGTTACTGTTAGTTGCTCTTTGGGAGAGTGTGGGGAGCTGTGTGTGTATGTTTACATATATTAGAATAGCCTCACTTGGAAAAATAAAATACATATTATAACATAAATCTTTCCCCATTAAAAAAACTATGAAAACAGGCTCAGTGCCTGTGGCTCAAGCAGCTAAGGCGCCAGCCACATACACCTAAGGTGGTGGGTTCGAATCCCCAGCCTGGGCCCACCAAACAACAATGATGGCTGCCACAACAACAAAAAAAAAATGGCCAGGCATTGTGGCGGGTGCCTGTGGTCCCAGCTACTTGGGAGGCTGAGGCAGGAGACTCGCTTGAGCCCAGAAGTTGGAGGTTGCTGTGAGGGTGATGCCATGGCTCTCTACCCAGGGGGATAGCTTGAGGCTCCATCTCAAAAAAAAAACTATGAAAACAGACTCGGTGCCCGTAGCACAGTGGTTACAGCACCGGCCACATGCACCACGGCTGGTGGGTTTGAACCCGGCCCAGGCCAGCTAAGCAACAACAACTGCAACAAAAAAATAGCCTGGCGTTGTGCAAGGCACCTGTAGTCCCAGCTACTTGGGAGGCTGAGGCAAGAGAATCGCTTAAGCCCAACAGTTTGAGATTGGTATGAGCTATGACACCATGGCACTCTACCGAGGGTGACAGAGTGAGACTCTATCTCAAAAAAAAAAAAAAAAAAAAATATGAAAACAACTGGAAAACCACTCTTAACTGTATCTTCTGAAAAGGAATATAAGGAGATGAATGGTTCTGTTCTCCAAATCCCCTCCCCTCCCCTACTACCTGATGAAAATGGTGCCAGTTTTTCCTTTGGGAAAAAAAAATATTTTGAGAAAAGAATTGAAAGGAAATGTACTGCAGTAGGATAATTGTACCACTCCAGGCTTCCTTCCCACAGAGAGAAGGAAGCCTTGGAGAGCTCAAATCAGAAAACTCAAATCACCAGAGTAGATGTTGAACCTCAACACCTAGCCAGCTCTGAAATGCGCACGCAGTTTTGCCAGCTATCAGTTGAAGGACATCTCCATTAAAACAGAAATACCCAAAGTGCAAATTATCCATGATACTTGTGGCAATTATTTTGTATCATATATCAAAAAATGTAAATGCTATTCTGAATGCTGCCTAGCCCTGGGACACTTATTTCAATCCTGGACAAGCACTGAACTAAAATGATTCATTCTTAGAAGTAGTTTTCTCTGCTTTAAGAAAAACCCAGAGGAACACTCACGTAAGTGGATTTTCATACACATCACAATGTTTCAGTCAACAGCAGACCACATATACCAAGGTGGTCCCATAATGTTACAGCAGAGCTGAAAAATTTCTTTCACCTAGTGATTTTTGTTACAGTTGCCTACAGTAATAGGTACAGTTACATGTTGTACAGGTTGGTAGCCTCTGAGCAATACAGTCTAGGTGTGTATTAGGCTCTACCATCCAGGTTTGCATAAATACAATACATTCTATGATGTTCACACAACAATAGTATCGCAGGCAAAAATAATAATGAGGGCTGGGCGAGGTGGTTCACGACTGTAATCCTAGCACTCTGGGAGGCCAAGGGGGGTGGATTACTGAGCTCAGGAGTTGGAAACCAGCAAGAGTGAGACCCCAACTCTAAAAATAACTGGGCATTGTGGCAGGCACCTGTAGTCCCAGCTACTTAGGAGGCTGAGGCAAGAGGATCACTTGAGCCCAAGAGTTTGAGGTTGCTGTGAGCTATGATGCCATGACACTCTACCAAGGGTGACAAAGTGAAACTCTTTCTCAAAAAAAAAAAAAGAAAGAAAGGAAATCACCTAATGACACATCTCTCAGAATGTATCCCCATAATTAGATAGCACATGACTATATTTGTAAAATTTATCAGACAATAGATGACAATGCCTATCAAAATATAAATATAAATATGTTTATATTTAAACTTAGAATTTAATTTGAGAATTAATTAAATAGTAACGTAAATACATAAACATGTATTTGTAAGACTTTGTGCTAAATCAGTACTCTTAATAGCAAAAGCAAAAAGAAAGTACTAAACTAAATTGCATAGAATATTGACATATAACATGCCTATAAAATGGCATCACAGGCTTCCATTGTGAACAAACAGTGATATTACATAGGTCAGGCATTCATCATTAGTCACAGAAAGTAGATAAAATCCCCAGAGGGTATGGTTAGTACAAGCCATTTACATTCTAAACATACATGTAAATATTCAGAACGTTACATAATCTCCCTTCCTGTTAAGCAAAATAAATGAATTCTAAAGATCTTCTATATAAAATTGTATCTTTAGTCAACAACACTATATTGTACACATAAAAAATCATTAAGAGAGTAGATCTTGGCTCAGCGCCTATAGCTCAGCCGGCTAAGGCGCCAGCCACGTACACCTAAGGTGGCGGGTTCGAATCCCCAGCCCGGACCCGCCAAACAACAATGACG
>NW_003852442.1:8147953-8149742 GCF_000181295.1 Otolemur garnettii
AAAAAAAAAAAAAAAAAAAAAGAGAGTAGATCTTATGTGTTCTTACCACAATTAAAAAAAATTTTTAGGGTAGCGCCTGTGGCTCATATACCTGGTTCCGACCCCATATACCAAGTGTGGCAGCTTGGAACCCAGCCCGGACCAGCTAAAACATCAATGACAACTGTAATACACACACACAAAAATAGCTAGGCCTTGTGTCAGGCACCCTTAGTCCCAGCTACTTGGGAGGCTGAGGCAAAAGAATCGCTTAAGCCCAAGAGTTGGAGGTTGCTGCGAGCTGTGATGCTTTAGTACTCTACTGAGGGCAACAAAGTGAGACTCTGTCTCAAAAAAAATTTTTTTTAATATGTACAGGGAAAAGAAATTACATAACAAGCTGTTGACAGTAATCTTCAAGTAAGATTAAACAAACTTTGACTTTGGACTTTGTTATTTTACATGTGGACATGCATTTTATAATCAAAAATAAAGTTTTTTAATGTTTTTAAATTTCAGATTAATTGGAGAGTACACATGGTTAGGCTGCACTGTTTGCCTCTCTAAGATAAAGTCTGGGTTGTGGTTGTGTCCTGCACCAGGACGCGTGCCATACACCTGTGCATTTTTTCCTCTGGGTGAGAATTTGCTGAACTCTCTCCCCCCACCTTCTTGAATTTAATTGAGTTTTTCTCTCAAAAGAGCACACAGTTATTAATCTACTCATTTTAAATTGGTATTGAGTACGCGTGATGCTTGTTTTTCCAATCTTGCATACTTAGGAGAGTGTTCTCCAAATCCATTCAGGTTGTTCCAAAAGATACAAAATCCCCACCTTTTTATGGCTGAATAGTATTCCATGGTATACATGTGCCACAATCGATTAATCCATTCATGTGTTGACAGGCACTCGGGTGATTTCTGCATCTCCACAATTGTGAATTAGGCTGCTATAAACATTCGAGTGCAAATGTCCTTGTGGTGAAGTGCCTTTTTTTCTTGGGGGTAGATGGTAGTGATGGTATCACAGCATCAAATGGAAGCTCACTATCAGTTCTCTGAGAACTCTCCACTACTTTCTGTAAAGGCTGTACTAATTTGCATAAAAGGCAATATAACAAAAAAGAGCTTTGCTGTGATACTGTTATCTTAACAAGGAGAGTCTCTCTTTAACAAAATTAGTCACCAAAAGATATTATAAAAAATGAACTTTGTCAATGTATTTATATTTAATGACAGATGAAAAGTTCCTTGATTTAGGGTCCTGAGAACAGAGAATTCAAGATTAAAGTGTTAGGCTGGGATCAGTGGCTCACACCTCTAATCCTAGCACTTTGGGGTCAAGGTGGGAGCAAATGCTGGAGCGCACAAGTTCAAGACCAGCCTGAGCAAGAGCAAGACCCCCTCATCTCTACTAAAAATAGAGAAAGTAACCAGACATTGTAGCAGATGCCTGTAGTCCCAGCTACTCAGGAGGCTGAGGCAGGAGGACTACTTGAACTCAAGAGTTTGAGGCTGCTGTGAGCTATCATGATACCATAGCATTCTACCTAGGGTGACAGAGAGAGACTCTGCCTCAAAAGAAAGAATAAGGTCTCAGCGCCTGTGGTCCAAGCGGCTAAGGCACCAGCCACATATACCTGAGCTGGTGGGTTAAGATCCAGCCCAGGCCTGCCAAACAACAATGACGGCTGCAACAAAAAATAGCCAGGGGTTGTGGCGGGTGCCTGTAGTCCCAGCTACTTGGGAGGCGGAGGCAGGAGAATCGCTTGAGCCCAGGAGTTGGAGGTTGCTGTGAGCTGTGATGCCA
>NW_003852442.1:8150662-8163733 GCF_000181295.1 Otolemur garnettii
GTGAGCTGTAATGCCACGGCACTCTGCCCAGGGGGACAGCTTGAGGCTCTGTCTCCAAAAAAAAAAGAATACCTGCACTAGACTGTTTATTGCAGCTCAATTTATAACCGCCAAAATGTGGAAACAGCCTAAATGCCCACCAACCCAGGAATGGATTAACAAGCTGTGGTATATGTACACCATGGAATACTATTCAGCCATTTAAAAAAATGGAGACTTTACAGCCTTTGTATTAACATGGATGGAAGTGGAACACACTATTCTTAGTAAAGCATCACAAGAATGGAGAAGCATGAATCCTATGTACTCAATTTTGATATAAGGACAATTAATGACAGGGGAGGGGTGAGCAGAGAGAGGAAGAAGGAGGGAGGAGTGGGGAAGGGATTAGCAGAGAGAGGGAAGGAGGGAGGGAGGGAGGGACTTGGTGTGTGCCACACCTTTTGGGGGCAAGACACGATTATAAGAGGGACTTTACCTAAGAAATGCAATCAGTGAAACCTGGTTTCTTGTACCCTCAATGAATCCCCAACAATAAATTAAAAAAATAAAATAAAATAACCCCAAAAACAATTTTAAAAAATAAATAAATAAAGTCTAAATGTGTTTGGGCTAGTTCAGCTCCCTGCAGGTCTTTTTGGAGTCAGAGTCACCTACTCTCCATCATCAGGGTAAATTACACTCCACTAACACAGCAAAACGCAACGCCAAGGAGCAAAGGCAGCTAATCGGAGCCTTAAGGAAGGAGGACAGGAGTAATAAGCAAGATGCTGGAGAGTTGTGCGTGTTGATTTATCTTAGGGCCTTCTGGTTTTTAATTATAGTAATTCTATTTTATTACTTAACTTCTCTTTATGGAGCCAACCAAGATAGCTTTGTAAGTCTTTGGCGCCCTCTTTTGGACAAGCTGATTATTTCATAACTGAAATTTGTTTCAATGAAGTGGATTTCTGAATGTGTTATCAGTAAATGGAAATCAGACACTTTTTTATATGTGGGGTTTTTTTAAATTAATATATTTTATTTTCAGAATACTTTTAGGTCTTCTGAACAATCAAAGTTCCCTCCACACAGTTTCACCCTATTGTTAAGATTAACACATTATTATTAACTAAAGTCCGTTATTTACAATAAGGATGTACATTTTTATGGATTTTGACTCAAGATAGTCATCCCACTGGAAAACAAGACATGTGGCTGAGATGATATTAGCAAAAATGTCAGAATAAAAACCTTCTCAAATTTAACCTCCCCTCCTCGCTCCCAATAAAAGCAATTTTAAAACTGACAAAAATTGTCAGAAAAAAATTTTCAGATCTCTGGAAATTAACCAAAGGCTTGTAGCTACTCAAGGATCATTTATTGAAGAAAAATTGGCTGAACAATCATAAAAACAGGAAGCTTTGTGGTGTTTTAACTTATCCTAGCAGCATCCTCCACTGCCTGTCTGACCAGTAATAGCCTTAGAAACTAACAGCCAGCATTCAGGTACCAGAGAGAGCAAGGGACATCATCAAAAAATATGACCCACAAAATGGGAGAAGATATTTACAAATCATATGTATATTAAGGGTATGGTATCCAGAATGTATAAATAATTCTTATAATCTAATAATATAAAAGACAACTCAAAAAATAGGAAAGCGTGCAAAGGGACATTTCTCTCCTTAGTTATTTAGGTAGCGATAGCAAATAAGCATATGAGGAAGTGTTTAACATCATCCCTTAGTCATTAGGGAAATGAAAATCAAAACCACAATGAGGGACCTATTCTTACCTGTGGAAATGACTATGGAAATGGAAAATAACAAGTGTGGGCAAAGGAGCAATTGGAGCCCTTATATGTTGCAAGAGGAGGTGAAATTGCACAACTGCTGTGAGAAAGTCCGGCTCTTCTTCAAAGAGTTACACACAGAATTGCCATATGGGCTTGGTGCCTGTGGCTCAAGTGGCTAAGGCACAAGCCACATACACCTAAGGTGGTGGGTTCAAATTCAGCCCAGGCCCACCAAACAACAATAGCTGCAACCAAAAAATAGCTGGGCATTGTGGCAGGTGCCTGTGGTCCCAGCTTCTTGGGAGGCTGAGGCAGGAGACTCACTGGAGCCCAGGAGTTGGAGGTTGCTGTGAGCTGTGGTGCTACAGCACTCTACCCAGGGGGATAGCTTAAGGCTCTGTCTCATAAAAAAAAAAAGAATTACCATATGATCTAGCAATTTCACTCCTACACATACACTCAAGAGAAGTGAGAATAGGCCAGGTGCAGTGGCTTATGCCTGTAATCTCATCACTTTGTGGGGCCAAGGCAGGAGGATTACTTGAGGCCAGGAGTCAAGTCCAGACTGGGCAACATAGAGAGACCTGTCTCTACAACTAGCAATAATTGTGCCTCACTTAAACCTCATTGGCTGTATTGCCACTGTGCAAAGCTTACCTCCTGCTCTACAAAAAAAAAAAAAAAAAAAATCAACTGGCTTGTTGTGATGGCCTGTAGTCCTAGCTACTCAAGAGGATGAGGAGGATACTGTGAGCATCGAGAGTTTGAGAATGCAGTAAGCCATGATGGTCCCACTGTACTCTAGGTCAGGCAAGAGAGCAACACAAGGAAAGGGGAGGGAAAGGGAAAAGGAAGGGAAGGAGGAGGAAGATGAGGAGGGACGGGGGGAGGAGGGAAGAAAACATACATTTATACAAAAGCTTTTACACAAATGTTCATAGCAGCATTATTCTTTTTTTTTTTTTTTTTTTTTTTGAGACAGAGCCTCAAGCTATCCCCCTGGGTAGAGTACTGTGGCATCACAGCTCACAGCAACCTCCAACTCCTGGGCTCAAGCAAGTCTCTAGCCTCAGCCTCCCAAGTAGCTGGGACCACAGGTGCCCGCCACAATGCCCAGCTATTTTTTGGTTGCAGCTGTCATTGTTGTTTGGCGGGTCCCAGCTGAATT
This sequence comes from Otolemur garnettii, assembly GCF_000181295.1. NCBI lineage: Eukaryota > Metazoa > Chordata > Mammalia > Primates > Galagidae > Otolemur > Otolemur garnettii. The sequence continues at coordinate 8,153,608 of NW_003852442.1, forward strand.
CAAACCCTCCACCTTGGGTGTACATGGCTGGCGCCTTAGCCGCGTGAGCCACAGGCACCAAGCCAGCAGCATTATTCTTAATAGCCAGAAGGTGGAAGCAAAGCAAATGCCCATCAACCTGTGAACAGATAAATAAAATTGGCACATCTATACAATGAAATAGTATTCAGTCGTAAAATGGAATAAAACACTGATCTGTGCTCCAATACAGACACATCTTGAAAACGTGCTAAGTAGTCAGGCACAAAAGAATACTCATTATTTGACTCAGTTTATGTGAAATGTGTACAGTAGGCAAATATAAAGACAGAAAGTACAGTAGAGATCTCTTTTTTTTTTTTTTGAGAGAGAGAGTCACCCTCTGTCACTTTGGGTCACAGCAACCTCAACCTCTTGGGCGTGAGTGATCCTCTTGCCTCAGCCTCCCAAGTAGCTACAATGCCTGGCTAGTTTTTCTGTTTTAGTAGAGACAGGGTCTTGCTATTGCTCAGGCTGGCCTCAAACTCCTGAGCTCAAGCAATCCTCCTACCTCGGCCTCCCAGAGTGCTAGGATTATTTATAGGCATGAGCCACCACACCTGCCTAGTTTCATCTTTTGGAGTGGATAAAAATATTCTGGAATTAGACAGCTTTGGAGAATATTCTCCTAAGCAAAATATCACAAGAATGGAGAAAAAAAGCATCACCTGTACTCAGTTCCAATTTGAAACTACACGATTAACAAATACATGCTCACACAAGAGAAAAACTAAATTCAAATAGGGCAAGGGTGGAAGGGATTGGGTACGTTCCCACCCAAGGTGTACACTGCACAATGGCACACATCCCAGGTGAAGGATACAATTACAATGTGGTCCTTAACCTTAAAAAAATTTACATAACTTAATTGTATGTACCCTCATATTAACCTGAAATTAAAAACAAATTCTGGAATTAGGTAATCAGTATGGTTGTACAACTTTTTTTTTTGAGACAGAGTCTATGTTGCCCTCAATAGAGCGCTATAGTGTCACAGCTCACAACAACATGTAACTCTTGTTCTTAAGGGATTCCCTTGCCTCAGCCTCCCTCAGTGGAGTGCCATGGCATCACAGCTCACAGCAACCTCAGACTCTTGGGCTTAAGGGATGCCTTTGCCTTTGCCTCAGCCTCCCAAGTAGCTGGGACTAGGGGCGCCCATCACAACACCCAGCTATTTTTTTTGTTGCTGTTGTCATTGTTGTTTTAGCTGGCCGAGGCCAGGTTTGAACTTGCCAGCACTGGTGTATGTGGCCAGCATCCTACCCACTGAGTTATGGGCACCGTCCATGATTGCACAATCTCATGAATATACTCAAAACCACTAAATTATACACTTTCAAATGGTGAATTTTGTGGTATGTAACTTATATACTAAATTTAAAAAAAAAAAAAGACATATTAGGCGTGGTGCCTGTGGTTCAAAGGGGTAGGGCACTGGCCCCATATGCCAGAGGTGACGGGTTCAAACCCAGCCCCGGCCAAAAAAGAAAAAAAAGACATGCAATTAAACCAAATATTGCCACTGATTCCAAAAGCCTAGGCTTAACCATAGGGCCAATAAGCCACATCAATACGAATGAGAAAAACACAAGCACTGGGGCTCCCCTGATTTTGACACATAATCTCAATCTTTCATAAGCCCAATGGTGTTGCCAATAAAGCATTTGCATTTTAAGCTTCCTAATAAGCGGGTCCATTGTTGTCATCATTCCTCATCTGACATGTGATTTTATTTTATTTCTACAACATAGTGAATTTTGATAGATCACAGTAATTTTAATCCATAAGGATCTTTCAACTGTAGGAGTGAATTAGAAAGATATTTTTATATTGCCTATTTGAGATAACAGGTCCAAGCACCACGCTTCAGGCAAAATACATCAAAAGAATGAACTGAAGGTTAAGTTCCCTTTTAGATCTCAATTTTTATAACATCACAAAAATTCTTGCCTGAAAGCAGTCGAATTATTCAACGGTAAGACATTCTATATTCACTCCATCCAGCCTGAGGGAAAGAACAAAGTCAAGGGCTGAAGACACCTCTGAGGTGGAGGCACATTCATCTTCTCATTCTGCCCCTGTGAGTCTCCAGTCCCTGAATGCAACACCAATACCCTCTAAGAGAAAACGCAAGTAAAAGCTTCCTGAAAAGCTTTCTATTATGTGGTATTTGCAAAGGTAATTCTCATGTGAAAAGCAGCAGTAAGAAATTCAAGTAATGAAATTTAAATACCATGTAAAACAATTATTACCACTTTATCCTACCCAAATCAGTCAATTGAATGGAACTATTTCTCTAAATTAGTTTTAGATAGCTTTTAATCCCAATTTGATAAAAAAAAAAATTACTTTGCCTATATGCTTGTTTCTATGCAAAAAGTTTCTTGCTGTGATAATGAATCTTCTAACAAAAAGGCTACCAAGATCTTTGCCTCTAATGCTATTTATTGTTGAGCAGTATTTGTATTCAGTTTAAGGTAGCTCCATGGGGAGTCCAAAGGTGTTTATTTACTGAACTACCCTCAGAGTTTCATTATAAGATGATTTCAACTATAATGAAATTCACTGATATGTTATCCAGGAGCAACTTTGATGACACGTTTATATGTGGTCAGTCCGTTCTGGCTTCCATCTGTTTCCTGCCAGGTGAGGTTCTGGGTTGTGCAGCACTGTGGTGCCACTTAATACATTCTTCTTGGTATGGATGAGGATGACAATGGACGTGATATCAGGTACCATTATGCATGTTCATTTATTCACATAATCAATGGTTTTGTATTGATGACTCAATTTGTGCCAGGTCCTACCTGTGCACTGGTGACACAATGATGAAGAAGAAAGATAAAGCCCCTGACCTCACGTAGTTTTACATTTTAGTGAAGGGAGATAGAAAATAAACACAGCACAAGCAAGGCGAGGCATGTTGGCTCACGCCTGCCATCCTAGCACTTTGGGAGGCCAAGATAGGAGGATCATTTAAGGCCAGGAGTTTCGGACCAGTACAAGCAATACAGCAACACCTCCTCTCTACAAAAAAAAAAAATAGAAAAAAATTGGTGACCCCCATAGCCCAGTGAATAGGACGCCAGCTACATACACCGGGGCAGGGGTGGGGATGGTCCAAGCCCAGCCCAGGCCAGTTAAACAACAATAACAACTGCAACAAAAAAATAGCCAGGCATTGTGGCAGGCACCTGTAGTGTTAGCTACTTGGGAGGCTGAAGCAAGAGAATTGCTTAAGCCCAAGGGCTTGAGGTTACTGTGAGCTGTGATGCCACGGCACTCTACCGAGAGCGACATGATGAGACTCTGCCTCAAAAAAAAAAAAAAAAAAGAAAAGAAAGGAAAAAGAAAAATTTACCAGGAGTAGTGGTACGTGCCAGTGGTCCCACTACTCAGGAGGCTAAGGCAAGAAAATTACTTGAGCCCAGGAGTTTGAAGTTGCAGTGAGCTACGATGATACCACTGCACGTTAGCCTGAATAACAGAGCGAGAACCTGTCTCAAAAAATAATAAATAAAAAACTAGATAAAGAAGAAGATTTAAAAGAAAAAAGTTGGGCACAGTAGCTCATGCCTATAATCCTAGCATTTTGGAAACCCAAGACAGGAGGATTACTTAAAGCCAGGAGTTTGAGACCAGCCTAGGCAGTATAGTAAGACCCTGTCTCTACAAAAAATAGGAAAATTAGCCAGGTCAGGGGCACTGTAGTCTCAGTTACTAGACAGGTGAGACATCAATGTTTTTAGGAAGCTGTCTTCACCCTCCAATCCTGGGCTGGGATTCCCATAGCATTCTCTACCTTCAGTGTAAAGGTCTGAGTTGATCTGGCTCTCTCACCAGAGGCCAGAATCAATAAAGTTTCCCAATAAAGGATGGTTGTTGAATTAAAGATCTCAATAGTTTATGGAACACTCCCTCATACAATCAACTCACAGTTCTTAAAGGTACCACCTGGATTCTCTATCTGCTTCTGTGTTCAATGTCACAATATCGCATGCAATGTGGTTTCTGGAAAACTCCATTGTTCATTCATGGTGGAATGAGAATCGAAAGTCAAGTAATCTCTTAGCATTGTTAAAATAGCAATGACTTTGTGAAGTCCCTGAAAGGACAGTGAGGCCCTCCAGGGGTCCTCAGCCACACTTGGAGAGCCACCCATCGAGATGATTAAATGTCCCACGGGCACCATATTTTTTCTCAGCCATTCACAAAGGAGCACATCATTTCCCTCGGTCCTCACGGAGCCACAGTGAAGGTCCATACTAGTGAAGACATCTTACACTCCCTAAGGTTTAGGCCTGAGAATCAGCCCCAGAGTCGTCTCCCTGAGATAATTCTAGCCAACATTCACTTGTGATGCCACAATGATTTAGATCCTAATTCTTCCTGGTAACTTCATTTTGCTAATTTAGTTCTTTTGAACTGGGCTTTACTTATTTCTCAAAGCCTTACTGATTTCTGCTCTGAGTCTTACCCAACAGACAAGAACCTCAAGTTTGGTCTCTGTGCTTAGCTGCTGCCCACACCCTACAGTGTGGCTCAATCTCTCCATGCTGTGGGCAGAGTCTCCAAAGGAGGTGGACCTCCGCCACCCACACAGGGTACACCACTGGTTAGCATTTGTTCTATGTTAACAAATAAGTAAGAAATTAGACCTGCACATGAACTTCAGAGATCAACCCTGGCATCTGTACTCCATTCACATGTGAAATGGTTGTGCGACCCGTGCAGTGTGCCAGGCGTCTAGAGGAGATAGTGTAAGCTCTCTGATTTCCTAAAGTGAACAAGAGAAGAGAAAGACGAAAATGTCATCTACACCAATGTAAGCTCTTAAATTAGCTCCAGTATGACAGAAAGCACTGATCTAATCAGACCTGACATCAACCTACAAAAAAAAAAAAAAACAAAAAACCTCAAAATTGCCAACACTATCTTATTATAACCACAGACTTCACAGTTTCGTGTGTTTTGTAATCTCCACTTTATTTGCAGAGTACCATGTGTATATCATTTATACATGACTCAATGTAAATATATTGGATGTGTACTAAAAAACACTGCTTAACACATAAAGGCTGTTTCTTTCTTTTTTTTTTTTTTTTCTAGAGAGACAGAGTCTCACTTTGTCACCCTCGGTAGAGTGCTGTGGCATCACACAGCTCACAGCAACCTCCAGCTCTTGGGTTTAGGCGATTCTCTTGCCTCAGCCTCCTGAGTAGCTGGGACTACAGGCACCCGCCACAATGCACGGCTATTTTTTTGTTGCAGTCTGGCCAGGACTGGGTTCGAACTCACCACCCTCAGTGTATGGGGCTGGTGCCCTACTCGCTGAGCCACAGGCACCACCCAAGGCTGTTTCAAAATAGTTTGGAGACTCTAACTTAAAACACCATTTGTATCACATGAATTACTTAACTGAAAACTATCCACAGGCTATGAGGCATCATCCAAACTCTGATGCAACAAGCCTGGCTCTTCACAACGTGGCCCCAGTCACTTTCCAGTCCTTACTTCCTGCCGCTGTTCCCATTCCTTCTCACCCCATGGACTCACTCTAGCTTTCTAGATCTTGTGAGATGTTTAAGTCTCTATTTCCTTCTCTGTGATATTTGCACTGTTAGGAATGGAATATTATCTGCCCCTTCCTTTCTCAAGTGGAAAATTTCTGCCCATCTTTCAAATCCAGCTCAATGGTCACCTCTTCAGTGAATCTTCTAGATTCCTCCAGACTGAGATAAAGAGCATGCCTGGGCTCTTTATCTGAGGCTGAGGCAGGAGACTTGCTTGAGCCTAGGAGTTGGAGGTTGCTGTGAGCTGTGACGTCACAGCACTCTACCCAGGGGGACAGCTTGAGGCTCTGCCTCAAAAAAAAGAAAAAGAGCATGGCTGCTTGGTGCTGTTGTTGTGTGGATAGGAGTCCCTCTCAGGCAGTGAACACACCTTACCCTCATTAAAGATGAATGTTAATGAATGACTTCATAAAGATATTTTAAAACTTTTGAGGTAGAAAATTTCCCTAACAACTGTTATTATCATTTCTATTGCTGGGCCTAGCATATCTCAAATCATGTATTATGTTAGGCAAAATATCTTTACAAAGTTTATACTGAAGTAAAAATTCCACAACAACAAACATAGGAATAAAGTAGAGCTCAATAAAATAGACTGGTGCACCCAAACCATGATCAAGGATATAATTTCATCTCTCTCTTACAAAAACCTAGAAATGCTTTGCCCTGTCCAAAAAGAATCCCAGCTGTACAACACTGTCACCTAGTGGTAGATTTCAAAACACAGTAACTCAAAATAATCCTGATTCTGCTGTTTAATCCTGACTTCATTTTAGTGAAGGAAACCAAAATATCTCATCCCACATATATTTCCTTGACATAGTTGAAGTCGGATATTCAGAGGGACTGGGTGGAAACATAATAATAGCTAAAATCCTGCCTTTTGTAGGAGAGAGTTGCATCTGTAGAGAATCTGCATTGACAAAGCCAGGCTTTCTCTGAGGTCCTCCCTAATCTAGATCTAGGAATGATTTTTTATTTTATTATTTTTTTTTTTGGAGACAAATCTCACTTTGTTACCCTCAGTAGAGTGTCATGGCATCACAGCTCACAGCAACCTCCAGCTCTTGGGCTAGGGCTCTTGCCTCAGCCTCCTGAGTTGCTGGGACTACAGGCGCCCACCACAACACCTGGCTATTTTTCTTGCAGTTGCCACGGCTGTTTTAGCTGGCCAGGGCCGGGTTTGAACCCATCACCCTCAGTATACAGGGCCAGCACCCTATCCACTGAGCCACAAGTGCCGCCCAGATCTAGGAATGATTAAGTCTGACAACTTTAAAGAAATGTTTCACCTTCTATTCTCTCTGAGGGACGCTACCTGTGAGGTTTTGTCCACATAACAAGAGCACCATTGCCAGCCAGACCCCTTCTCTCCCGTAACTGTCGTGCCACTATAACCTCACTATAACTACCATAATATTTTTTGACTATGTTCTGAACAACTATTGGTTAACCTGAAGATGGCATATAAGCTTCTGTACCCCACTGGGAGGTTGAAGTAGTCACTCTGTGATTTTTCCCTCCTTATATGCTAATAAATTGGTATGCCATCTCTCCTATTAATCTGCCTTTTGTCAGCTGACTTTTCAGTGAACCTTCCCGAAGTTGAAGGGGAAGTTTTCCCTTGGCCCTTACATTAGCCTCTGGCCATGATAGAGTCACAGGGACCATTATCCCAGAAAAAAAAAAACAGCCAGACCAAATATATGGCACACTGGACATTAGGCAACAAAGGTGGTAAGAGTTACAACTGCCCCCAGATTACTGCCTTGAAAAAGATCCCAGGCCATGGGGGCAAGAAGGAGAAACTCAGAGCCTGTCGGTCTCCCAGAGTTGAGAAGGCAGAGCTGAGAGTCCAGGGAGACCCCAGTGGCAGAGCACAGGAGATAGAGTAGCAGAAAGGAGAGAATAGCACAGAGAAAGAACCAAGAGATCCGGGAGGAGCTCCATCTAATGCACAGCTGGACATGATCAAAATATGTGTGAGTCACTTGAAGCCAAGAGAAGAACAGCCTGAAAGAATGAGAAGCTCATACAGTGTGGTAAAGACTAGCTGCTCCTGCCAGCCAACATGGAAACCTCAAGATACGTGGGTAGAGTACCCGGAAGGGTCAGGCACCGATTAACCCCAGACTGAGCACTTCTTTGGTTCAGCCTAATAAGAACAAAATAATTTAAACTGTTTCCAAGGAACTCGGTTGTGTCCCAGAGCAAAGCTCCAAAATATTTATAATAATACCAAAATATCAAATATCCAAGATACTGGAACTCACATGTTTTGCATCCAATCAAAAATTACCAAAATGGAGGGCCTCTACCTAACAAAATCAAATATTTTGACCAAATATTAAACTCTCATATTAACCTGAAATAAATTTACTTTCCAGGAAAAAAAATTACCAAAATGGCCAGGTGCAATGGCTCATGCATGCTATCCTAGCTCTCTGAGAGGCTGAGGCAGGTAGATTGCCCAAGCTGAGAGGTTCAAGACCAGCCTGAGCAAGAGCAAGACTCCCTTTCTAAAAATAGCAGGGCATTGTGGCAGGCACCTGTAGTCCCAGCTATGAGGGAGGCTAAGGCAAGAGGATCACTTGAGCCCAAGAGTTTGAGGTGTTGTGAGCTATGATGCCACAGCACTCTACCCAGGGTGACAAAGTAAGCCATGTCTCAAAAAAAAAAATTACCAAATGCATAAGAAGCAGAAAAAGACAACTCATAGAAGAAAAATCAAGAAATCAAACTCTATAAGACACAGATATTATCATTAACAGAGGAGGAAAATAAAAGTTACTATAACTATTTCATGCTTTCAAAAAGTTAAACAGAGGCAGAAGGTATAAAAAGATGCCTACTGAACTTTCAGAGATAAAAACTACAAGGCATGAGATAAAAAGTGCCCAGGATAGAATTAATTAACTGCAGATTAGACATTAAAGAAGGAAGGGTTAGTAAATTTAAAGATAACAATTCAAACCATATGAAAGGAAATAGGAAGAAAAGAAAGTTGTTTTTTTGTTTTGTTTTGTTTTTGTCTGTTTGCTTTGAGACAGAGTCTCACTATGCCACGCTCAGTACAGTGTTATGGCGTCACAGCTCACAGCAACCTCCAACTCTTGGGCTTAAGCGATTCTCTTGCCTCAGCCCCTCTAGTAGCTGGGACTACAGGTGCCTGCCACAACACCCGGCTATTTTTTGGTTGCAGTTGCCATTGGTATTTACCAGGCCCAGGCTGGGCTCAAATCTGCCACCTTCAGTGTATGTGGTTGGCACCCTACTCACTGAGCTACAGGCACCATGCCACTTGTTTGTTTTTTTTTTAATGAAAAGAGTATCAGAAAACTATGGAACAATTTTACATGTTCTAATATGCATGTAACCAGAATGCCCAATAAGAGTTAGGGAGGGGAAAAGTGAAAAATATTTAAAGAAAACATAGCTGAGATTTTTTTCAAATCTATAAATCCACAGATATAAATGCTCTCGAGATATTTTTCAAAACTATAAATCCACAAATATAAAATGCTCAATATATTCTGAGCACAAAAAACATGAAGAAAACCACACCAAAATATGTGATAATTATGTTACTCAGAAACAGTGACAAAGAGAATATTTTAAAAGCAGGCAGAGGAAAACAGACATGTTACTCAGTACTCAGAAGCAAAAATAAAGATGACAGCAGATTTCTTGTTGGAAATGATGTAAACTAGAAGGCAGTGGAGCAACATTGTTAAAGCATTATGAGAAAACTGTCAACCTAGACTTCTATGTTCAAAGAAACTATCTTTTGATAAAGATATGTATATATGGGCGGCACCTATGGCTCTAAGGACTAGGGCGCTGGCCCCATATGATGGAAGTGGCAGGTTCAAACCCAGCCCCAGCCAAAATGCAAAAAAAAAAAAAAGAGAGAGACAGAGAGACAGAGATAATTTAATATATAATCATTAAATACCTCCCCTGTGTATATAAAGCATGTATTGTATATATGAAATCATACATACATTGATTCATATTATATACTAGAATAGCATAGATAGGGTTTGGTGCCTGTTGTTCAGCGGCTAGGGTGCCACTCACATACACTGGAGCTGGCAGGTTCAAACCCAGCCCAGGCCTGCCAAACAGCAATGACAACTACAACCAAAAAATAGCTGGGCGTTGTGGCGGGTGCCTGTAGTCCCAGCTACATGGGAGGCTGAGGCAAGAGAACCACTTAAGCCCAAGAGTTGGAGATTTCTGTGAGCTGTGAAGCCACAGCACTCTGCCAAGGGCAACAGAATGAGACTGTCTCAAAAAAAAAAAAATTAAAAAAAGAATAGCACAAATGGATGAAGAGACGAAGGGAGGGAGGCTTCTCAATCTCACATCTCACTTCAGCCATGGTTGTACTTCTCTTCTTTAAAGCTGAATTTAGGCTTGGCGCCTGTGGCTCAAGTGGCTAAGGCACCAGCCACATACACCTAAGGTGGTGGGTTCAAATCCAGCCCAGACCCACCAAACAACAATGACGGCTGCAACCAAAAAATAGC
>NW_003852442.1:8165400-8171113 GCF_000181295.1 Otolemur garnettii
GATTCGAACCTGCCACCTTAGGTGTACGTGGCTGGCGCCTTAGCCGGTTGAGCTATAGGCGCCGAGCCGGTTATTGAGGTTTTAATGCTACTTCATACCTTGTCTCTCAACTCCTTGAAATGATTTCATGGTTCTAGTAACAGATAACACCCTTAGCAGATGCTGGACATTCGTCATCTAACAAATTTCTGAAATGCAACTTAAAAAAGACTGCTTGTGGAGAAAAAGAGTCCATGATGTGCTGTGGCTCCACAGAAAATAAGGAAGCGGGTTTATGACTTGATACTTTCTGTATTAAATATAGAAAGTAGCCACTAAAGGAAGTGATGGAATCACCTCTCTGCTGCTGTTGCTGCTGCCTCTGCCTCATCGCCTCGCCTTGTAAATTAGGCTGTTGCATGGCTGATACAGTAACTGTCCAAGTGTTGCTGTGGAATCTACTGTGTGATCCACATTCTTTCCTAAGGTGAGTGACTCAGTCATTTTTTACTAAGTTCTTTGGAATTTCAAATTCTGCCTGTTTCTCCTACAGACTAGGTGAACCATGGCAACCATACACTCTAAGTTGCTCTGTTTTCCTGATGTGTTTGCCGACAGTCATTATCTATGCCTCATGCTTTGGTGCTTTTGTTTTTACATTTTTCCTCAGGCAACACTTACAGTGCTTATTCCACCTCGCTTTTCTGTAATTTATCTGTCTTCCATCTACATCAACAGCCAAATCTGTGCTAGGTCCATCTTTTTTCTAACATATCCACACCCAGGCAGGGAGAATTTTTGCCTTTGAGTAAAGTAGGTTTTCAAAAAGGGAAGATATGGCACTCAAGCCTGGCGACAGAGCAAGACTCTGTCTCAAAACAACAACAAAGGAATAGGAAGATTCTTATATTCCTATATTTCCTATAGTCCATGATAGGAAATGAAGAGAAAACAGACCTCTTACTTTACAGCCACTCTAAACTGACCCAATAACCTGATTTCGATTTTCTTTTAATTTTTTATTGATACATAATGGATATATAATACTATTTGGGGGGTACATGTGATAATTTGGTATGTTCCTATAATGTGTAAAGATCAAATCAGGGTAATTGGAATATTCATCACCTTAACTATTTGTCTTTTTTTCATGCCAGGAACATTCAAATTATTCTCTTCTTGGTCAAACATTGCAGTGAGCACCTGTAGTCCCAGCTACCCAGAAGACTGAGGCAAGAGGATTCCTTGAGCCCAAGAGTTTGAGGTTGCTGTGAGCTATCATGCCAGGGCACTCTACCCAGGGCAACAGACTGAAACTCTGTCTCCAATTTTTAAAAAATTCTCTTCTAGCTCTTCTGAAATGTACAATAAATTAGCTAGCGTCAGCCTACTAATTTATCAAACACTAAGTCTTATTTCTTCTAACTCTATATTTGTACTCAATCAACCTTTCTTCATCCTCCTCTCCCTCTACCCTTCCTAGCCTCTAATAATCATCTTCTCTCTTCATGAGATCCACATTCTTAGCTCTCACATCCGAGGGAGGACATGGGAAGTTTGTCTTTCTATGTTTGGCTTATTTCACTTAACATAATGACCTTCAGTTCTATCCACGTTGCTGCAAAGGAAAGTATTTTATTCTTTCTTTTTTTTTGGCAGTTTTTGGCCAGGGCTGAGTTTGAACCTGCCACCTCTGGCATATGGGGCCAGTGCCCTACTCCTTTGAGCCACAGGCGCCACCCTAGTATTTTATTCTTTTTATAATTCAATAGTATCCCATTGTGTGTATATATCACATTTTCTTTATCCATTCACCCACTGATGGGCATTTAGGCTAATTCCTTATTTCCCTATTAAAAATAGTGCTGCAATAAACATGGGAGTGCAGATATCGAATCGTTATATTTCCTTTCTTCTGGCTATAATCCCAAGAGAGGAATTGTTGGATCATTTTATATTAATATTTTTAGTTTTTTTCAGGAACTTCCATAGTGGCTATAGTAATTTACATTCCCACCAACAGCGTATGAGTGTGTGAGAAGTCCCCCTTTTCTGCATCCTCATCGGCAGCTGTTATTTCCATCTTTTTGATAAAAGCAACTTTAACTTGAGTGAGATGATACCTCATTGTGGTTTTGATTTGCATTTTTCAGATGAATGATACTGAGCATTTTCCATACACTTGTCGCTATTTGCATGTCTGCTTTTGAGAAATACGTACTCCATTCATATCTTTTGTCCGTTTTTAAATCAGATTTCTTCTAGGCAGCACATGATTGGATTTTGTTTCTTTATGCTGTGCCTCAGGGATGTTTTAACCTCAGGCTCTCCTGATGCTTCCCATGGGTTGAGGTAGGGACTGTTCTCTTGCCTGGGAACCCAAGAGGGAAAACTATTTGTCCATGTTGATCTCATTTTTTCCTGTGTAAAAATCATGAATTTGGAAGGGGGGGGACTTTCTGCACTAGTGGTGCCAGGCAGATTGGGTCAAGGGGCACCTCAAATATGGAAGCCCAATTGTCTTACCATCTTCTCAGAGATTTGTCATTCCCTGTGACCCCAAGAACTGACTCATCTTCACATGGAGTTTGTGTATTCGTTTTTAGTTTTCTGTAAGGAGTATTCCACTATTTTGAAACTATAATTGATTGGGTTTTGAAATCATTAGTTTATTTTTTATTTAATATTAATGTTTTATAATTTCATCAAAGTACTGTAAATATATGGTAAAATACATAAATAGGGCAGAGTCCAAAGATAATAGATCTTTGTCTGCTCCCAGTTCTACTCATCAAAGACAACTATATCCATCTATTATAATGTGTTATTGCTATTGATAAATCAATTGAGATATTTATATAGCTACTCCCTTACCAGTCTGATGGATAAAAGATAAATCGCACACTTCTCATTCTATCACCTTCGAACAGTATATCTGTATTTTTCATGACGCCAAATTAGGATATTAACATCCCTACTGTTTTCTCCAATTCTGCAACTCCTCCTTTCTAGCTGCCAGCTTCTTTCACGTAGAATTTTGCTTGTGTACTGCCAGGGTAAATGATTTTTGCATGAAGTAAGCATAATTAAAATTTTGTTCACTTATACATGGGTAAAAAAAAATTAGTTTTGATTGAAAAGTATCATTTCTACCACATTGAAATCACAAGAAATTACTTAATTTTAAAATAACTATGTAAATACAATTCACTCAAGAGCCAAAAAGTATGTTGTGATTATCTTTCCTTCTCCGAAGTCCAAAACATTGCCCTCATGGGAAATGTTCTTGGAATCTAACCAAATAGAGCCCCTACTCTTCCTTCCCATAGATTATTCAAAATTATGCCATATTCTACTTTATTTCTTATTTTGACAATGAATTAAATAATCAGTTTCAAGTCTGAATGTCCTGGCATTTTTATTTTTTCTTATTAAAAGAAAAAAACATAGACCTTTATTAACTTACTACTAAAATCCTCCAGATTCTCATTCATCCTATTCATTACAAGGAATCTACTCTCCTCCAAATTCTTTAGGACTCTATACCTTAACTGGAGAAAGAAAAGTACAAGTGGACAAAACAAGTACTGTGTTTAAATGTCAGCACTTTGTTTTACAAATGATGTTGACAAACTTGGATGAATCTAGAAAAAGTTAAACCAGATACTGGACTACCTAAAAACTGAGTCATAGGAATATTAATTTTCAGAACTGAATATATTTAACCTAGAGAAAGCAAGATTTTTTTTTTTTTTTTTGAGACAGAGTCTCACTATGTCACAGTTCACAGCAACCTCAAACTCTTGGGTTTAAGCGATTATCTTGCCTCAGCCTCCCAGTAGCTGGCACTACAGGCGAAGAAAGCAAGATTTAAGAAAATCAGATTATCTGTTACAGATGTCAGAAAATGTGATGTTTAGATACAAACCATATGCTTTTTTTTCCAAGACAGAGTCTCACTTTATTGCCCTTGGTAGAGTGCTGTGGCGTCACACAGCTCACAGCAACCTCCAACTTCTGGGCTTAAGCAATTCTCTTGCCTCAGCCTCCCAAGTAGCTGGGACTACAGGCACCTGCCACAACGCCCGGCTATTTTTTGTTGCAGTTTGGCCAGAGCCAGGTTCAAACCCGCCACCTTCAGTTATGCGGCCGGCCAGCATCCTACTCACTGAGCCACAGACACTGCCTAACACCCAGCTATTTTTAGAGATGGGGTCTTTCTCTTGCTCTTCCTCTAGCTCAGGCTGGTCTTTAACTCCTGAGCTCAGGCAATTCACCCACCTCGGTCTCCCAGAGAGCTAGGTTTATAGAAGTAAGCCACTGTGCCGGGCCTATGAACGATATACTTTTTATATAGCTTCATAGACAAACAAAAAAAAAGGACCAATATTTGGAAATTTCAGGGAGGTATATGTTATCACACTATCTCTACCTTTATAATCATAACTCCATCTAAAAGTGGCATAGCATATTTCTTATCACTGGATCCTTTCAAGTAGAATCCCATTTAATGTAGGTCTGGAATATTCCATAGGATTTCTCCTTTGGATGGAAGATGCTACTAACAGCTTTCACATTTTATTGAACACCTATATTCTGTAAGTCTAAATGATAGCACCTATATTCTCTGCTAGATGCACAGACTTACACATACTTGGTGTATTGTTTGTTAAATGCATATGTGAATCAGGGTTCCGTGAGCATCTTGCCAGTTCTGGAAAAATTACTTTGCTATTTATTTCATGTATTATCCAAGCTATTTGTTATATATCATTGTATTTGTCTTCTCTTTGTCCCACTTCTCTCCGTTTAGAGCCATTTAGGAGAAATTTTCTTGCTGGGGAAATCAGTGCATCCCAGAGTCAGATGGAAAAATGGAAGAGGCTTAAAACACTTTTATTTTGGCTCTAGAGAGACTGCAAAGCAACTGGCTCATACAAAATTTAATAATTACATGTAGTGTCTCTATTTAACAGCTATCATTATGCCATTATGTATCAGACTATAATCTACTCAGAGTTTTCTTTCCTAATATTTGTAACTGATATGTGGAAATAACAGCATTCAGTGAGGAGGTATTTCACTCGGTCCCTATTTCAGCAGAAACATCTTCCATATTCTCAACCCCTTCAAGTTCTAATGAATTATTTATTTATAGAGCTAGATACTGTATTTTGTCTAATAATTATATAGCTGATAATTTTATAAGTGATAGTTTTTGTGACATGGTTAACCTCACACCATCAGTGACAATAACAACAAAACTCTATGTGCTCAGGCACAAAATGTAGCAGAATTTTATTTGGAAGCTGGTGTAATTAAATAATTTTGGTAAGGCCAGGCTCAGTGGCTCATGCCTGTAATCCTAGCACTCTGGGAGACCCAGGCAGTGGATTGCTTGAGCCCAAGAGTTTGAGGTTGTTGTGAGCTATGACACCATGGAACTATACCCAGGACAACAGAGTGAGACTCTGTCTTCAAAAATAAATAAATAAATAAATAAGAAATAAAAAACTAGTCAGGCTCTGTGGCAGGCACCTGGAGTTCCAGCTGCTGGGGAGGCTGAGGCAAGAGAACTGCTTGAGCCCAAGAGTTTGAGGTTGCTATGAGCTATAACACCACAACATCTTCTGAGGGTGATAAAATGAGACTCTGTCTCAAAAAAAAAAAAAAAAAGAAATAGAAATATATATATAATTTTGGTATTTAATTTATAATTCTTTTTTTTTTTTTT
>NW_003852442.1:8171176-8173895 GCF_000181295.1 Otolemur garnettii
GAGTCTCCTGCCTCTGCCTCCCAAGTAGCTGGGACCACAGGCACCCGCCACAACACCTGGCTATTTTTTGGTTGCAGCTGTCATTGTTGTTTTGGCGGCCTGGGCTCAATTCAAACCCGCCACCTTAGGTGTACGTAGCTGGCACCTTAGCCACTTGAGCCACAGGCGCCGAGTCTAATTTATAATTCTTATTTGTCCATGACTTCTCAATATAAAAGAGCATGTTTCCATTATGCAATTATTTTTAACCCACTAAAAATAATTAAATAAGTTAAAGAGAATAATCTTCCTATCATTAAAACATTAAAAATACACACTCTCCCCAGGGCCACAGAGTAAGGCTCTGTCTCAAATATATATATGAAATACAAATATGGGAAAGTATCATGAAACCTGAGCCAAGTAGCTTTAAGAGCTTTATTGTGCTTGAAAGAAATAAGTTTATAGTAACAGTATATAGAAGATTGTCAGATACAATATTTCTTTCTTTTCTACAGTTGGTCTCCTCTTTTTCAGGGACTAAAATGACGCATATGTTAGTTAGGTTTGTTTGTTTTTTTTTTTTGTAGAGACAGAGTCTCACTATGTCTCCCTGGGTAGAGTGCTGTGGCGTCCCAGCTCACAGCAACCTCCAACTCCTGGGCTTAGTTGATTCTCCTGCCTCAGCCTCCCGAGTAGCTGGGACCACAGGCTCCCGTCACAACACCGGGTTGTTTGTTTTTGTTGATGTTATTGTGGTTCAGCAGGCCCGGCCGGGTTTGAACCCGCCAGCGCCAGTGCATGTGGCCGGCGCCCTACCCACCGAGTCGAGCCCGTCAGTTAGAACTTTCTCTGTCTCTTTGGCCTCTTACCGTCCCGTCTCCCGCGACTTCATTCTTCTTTTTTTCTTTCCCGTCAGGCGGTGCGGTGCCGACGTCAGGACAAGATCTGGGCGCGGCACATCTCACGCATGCGCATGAAAACGCAGCCCTCAAGCTGATGAGCTACAGAAGGATCAGCGTCTTCATTTTTTGGCATATTTCTTGGATTTATCCTCCACATTGGTCTTTCTCTCATTTCAGCTATACATAATCTATTGTTAAATTCATCTGTTGAGTTTTTAATATTCAGTTACTGTATATTTGAGTTCTAGACTTTGCATTTAGTCCCTTATTTTGCATTGAATAAAAATTCCAGTTGCTGGAATAAAGATTCTAGTTCCTATTTAAATGTTCCACTCGGCCACTTGATGGCCTGAACGTTTTGGTCATGATTGTTTTTAAAGTGTTGGTCTAGGTCTGACCAACACACCTAGCTCTGTGAGACTGGCAATGTCCTCAGGCTCTTGCTAACTGCTTTCTGCTCAGATTTTCAGCCTAGCTCTTGTTTTCCCAATCAGAAAATTCCTTGAGAATGTAAATTGTGCCAAATATTGAGTCAAATCCTGGGATTACATTCTGGCTGAGAATTTGTTCCATCAAATCTTTGCTGCTTTGGAAGCTCTTCTGTCTCATCAAAAACTCATTTTTTTCTTTGGTAATTCTCAGTGGGAGGGTTGTTCCAGCACTATACAGCCTTGTTGCTTTCTTTCCATTATTTAAAAAAAAAAACAGTGGTTCACGCCTGTAATCTTAGCACTCTGGGAGGCCAAAGTGGATGGATCCCTTGAGCTCACAGGTTTTAGACCAGCCTGAGCAAGAGCAAGACCTTGTGTCTAAAAAAAAATAGCGTTGTGGCAGGCACCTGTAGTCCCAGGTACTTGGGAAGCTGAGGCAAGAGAATCGCTTAAGCCCAAGAGTTTGAGGTTTCGGTGAGCTATGACACCACAGCACTCTACCCAGAGCAACAAGTGAGATGCTGTCTCAAAAAGAAAAAAATAATAAAGTAAAATAAAATACGGGCAATACCTGTACCTCAAGGAGTAGGGCACTGGTCCCGTATACCAGGGGTGGCAGGTTCAAACCCAGCCCTCGTCAAAACTGCAAAAAAAAAAAGTAAAATAAAATAAATAAAATGAGTTTGGGTGAAGTAGCTCACACCTTGCACTCCTCAGCTAGTAGGCTGAAGTAGGAGGATTGCTTAAGCTCAAGAGTTTGAGACCAACCTAAGCAAAAGCAAAGCCTTGTCTCTACAAAAAGTAAAAAAATCAGCTGGGCATGGTGGGGGGGCACCTGTACTCCCAGCTACTCAGAAAACCGAGGCAGGAGAATTGCTTGAGCTCAGGAATTTGAGGTTGCTGTGAGCTAAGATGATGCCACTGCATTCTAGCTAGGGTGACAGAGCAATACTCTGAGGAAAAAATATATATAGTAACAAAGCTAGTAAACACAAGTGCTAGAAAGAAAGAAATTCAACTACTAGAAGAAGAATTATAGGCAGAATTATGAAGTGGGCTAATTCTCCCCTAAAGGCATTTTACTTCCTGTTTTTCCACTGTTTCTGACATTTGCCATTTTCTTTCTAGGGGGACCCAATACTGCCATGTTGTCCTGTACATTTTAACTTTTAGAAATCATCTTAAAAGATTAAATCAAACTGGGCGGTGCCTGTGGCTCAGTGAGTAGGGCGCCGGCCCCATATACCAAGGGTAGCGGGTTCAAACTCAGCCCCAGCCAAACTGCAACAAAAAAATAGCCAGGCGTTGTGGCAGGTGCCTGTAGTCCCAGCTACTCAGGAAGCTGAGGCAAGAGAATTGCCTAAGCCCAGGAGTTGGAGGTTGCTGTGAGCTATGATGCTACAG
>NW_003852442.1:8174093-8175240 GCF_000181295.1 Otolemur garnettii
CCTGTAGTCCCAGCTACTCAGGAAGCTGAGGCAAGAGAATTGCCTAAGCCCAGGAGTTGGAGGTTGCTGTGAGCTATGATGCTACAGCACTCTACTGAGGGAGACAAAGTGAGACTCTGTCTCTTAAAAAAAAAAAAAAAAAAGACTAAATTAACCTAAGAATCAGGAAGAGGGAGAAATGGGGGAAGACAAACACCAAGATAATTTGAATCAGGAAAAGGTCTGTGAAAGAAATATTTCTAAAACCACAGGAAAGGTATCTCAGGCCCTTCTTGTCTGGTCACCAAACTATCTCGTAGGCAACCACCTGCCCATGGATCAGATACTTCGTACCTTCAAGTTCATTGGGATTCTCTTAGAACTTATTTTGCATTGTGCATTACCTTTTAATGGTCAGCTACTTAGATATTATATCAGTTATATAGAAATTAACTACATTCTGTGTATTCTTTATAACTTCAGTGTTTTTCTTCCCATTCAGAAGATAATTCGTCTATAATGGTCTATAATTGGGGTGGTGCCTATGGCTCAAAGGAGTAGGGGGCCGGCCCCATATACCAGAGGTGGCAGGTTCAAACCCAGCCCCGGCCAAAAACTGCAAAAAAAAAAAAAATATATATATATATATATATGTGTGTGTGTGTGTGTGTGTGTCTATAATGGTCTCCAACTGAAGTTTCCCAGTCAGTGTTTTATTTAACATAACTTTTCCCTCTAAGTATACCATATTAATGCTCCCCTTCACTCTCCATTTCATGACCAGCACCTTATTTTTTTTTCTTTTTACTGCTGGGTAGTTTTTGATTAAGACAAGGATTACACTCTTAAAAAATAAAATTAATTGAAACTAAGTTCCTGACAAATTTTAGACTTGTTTTGCTTCCTCTACAACCTAATATATGTCTCATATTCTGGATAGTAATGAACCAATTTATTTTGATTTGGTTCTCTGGTTAGAGTAATAACATGAATTCAGAAAAAGGGCAATATAAATTAGAAGCAATAAAAATAAATTTTCCAAATTATAGTGAAAATGCAGACTTAAGTATTTCTTAGATGTTTAAACATCCTAGTATATCCCAGAGAAAAATAATTCCTATGAGAATAGGAGGAAGATGATTAAAGGGTGGTCTGGAATTCTGAAGTT
>NW_003852442.1:8175811-8179032 GCF_000181295.1 Otolemur garnettii
AAAAAAAAAAAAAAAAGAGTCAGCAAAATGTGACTTTTGGGCCAAATCAAATCTGTGACCTTGCTGTAAATAATGTTCTATTGGAATACAGCCACATCATTTACTTACACTTACATATATATTACTATGGCTGTTTTTGCACTACAATGGCAAGCTTGAATAGGGGTTTTTTGTTTTTTTGTTTTTTGTCAAGACAGTTCTACCCTGTGCCCTGAGCTGAGTGCAGTGGCGTTGTAGCTCACTGCAACCTCAGACTCCAGCTGTGGGCATCCTGCTGCCTCAGCCTCCGAGGTCACTGGGATTACAGGCGCTCGCTGCAATGCCCGGCTGGGTTTTTCAATTTTTTTCATGAGTCAGGGTCTCACTCTCGCTCAGACAAGCCTTGAACTCTTGAGCTTGAGCAATCCTCCCTCCTCGGCCTCCCACAGTGCTGGGATTACAGGCGTGAGTCACCCAGCCCAGCTGTTTGTTTGTTTTTGAGACTGAGTCTCCCTCTGTCTGCTGTGGCATCAGCCTGCCTCAAGGCAGCCTCAAACTCCTGGGTTCAAGCAATCCTCCTGCCTCAGCTTCCTGAGTAGCTGGAACTCCAGGCACCCACAACCACACCCAGCTAATTTTTCTGTTTTTAGTTGAGATGGGATCTCACTCTTCCTCAGGCTCCCTTGACTCCTGAGCTCAAGTGATCCTCCCACCTCAGTTTCCCAGGATACTAGGAGTACAGGCCTCTCTTTTTTGACACATATTTCTTACCTTCACTTAAGTGATCTTTGCTCTTCTAGAGGGATACATGGGAATTTCTCAGGTTGGAGGGATGGAACTGGGTGGCTTAAATTAGAGAGAAGGAGGAACTGATTGAGGGTGGAAGAGGGACGATGCAAACAGCTCCTAAATTGGCTCTGCTGAACGGAGAGAGGAATATTTTAAAACTTCTAACAAGAGTAAAATAAATATATTAGTAAATAGTTAAACTCAGTAAAAATAGCTTCCTACATCTAAAATCTTTTTATCTATGGTGCTGCTTTAAGACCAAAGAGTCCATGGTGTCATGTGACCTTGTGTTTACCGGAATCCCAGGATGCCTTGGTGTCGCATTCTCTAACTTCTCCCCCAGGGTCTCTCTTGGTTGTTTAACTACTGGATTTTTTACATGGGAATTTCTCTAGCATGGGGAGTCTTCGCTCTCAGTTATGGCAAGGTATTTTCTGAGTAGTCTTTTTTTTTTGAGACAGAGCTTCAAGCTGTCCCCCGGGGTAGAATGCTGTGGCATCACAGGGCACAGCAACCTCCAACTCCTGGACTCAAGCAAGTCTCCTGCCTCCACCTCCCAAGTAGCTGGGACCACAGGCACCTGCCACAAGGCCCAGCTATTTTTTGGTTGCAGCCGTCATTGTTTGTCGGCCTGGGCTGGATTCAAACCCACCACCTTAGGTGTATGTGGCTGGTGCCTTAGCCACTTGAGCCACAGGCACCGAGCCCTAAGTAGTCTTCTTAATCCTGTTCTCTCAACTATCAAGCCATCTGTATTCCTGGTTTTGTTTACCTGGTTACATTTGTTTTTGTTTTTGTTTTTTGGGGGGACAGAGCCTCAAGCTGTCCCCCTGGATAGAGACAGCTCACAGCAACCTCCAACTCCTGGGCTCAAGCAAGTCTCCTGCGTCTGCCTCCCAAGGAACTGGGACCACAGGCACCCGCCACAGCGCCGGGCTATTTTTTTTGGTTGCAGCCGTCATCATTGTTTTGCGGGCCAGGGCTGGATTCGAACCCTCCACCTTAGGTGTATGTGGCTGGCGCCTTAGCCACTTGAGCCACAGGTGCTGAGCCACCTGGTTACATTTGTAATTATCATCTCATTCTCTACTTCACATCATAATTGTATTTCAGTTACTAATCTAAAAGTATGCATTTTCATTTAAGAAGTATATTTATTAGAAAACTAAACTTCTCTAACAGCTAATAAAAAATTTAATGGTATCATAAAAGCAAAATGGATACACTCCTCAATGTATCTTCCTAGGTATCCTCAATGGTGTTAAAACCCCACCCAAATATGAATCACCTTAAAAAAATTTATGATAGACAAAAATAAATTTTTGGTAAGTCAATGAAGTTGTGCATGTGAACCTGACTTTTGACAAATTTAGTGTGAACAAATAGATTTTTCTGTTGTTTTTTGAGGCAGAGTCTCACTCTATGCCCTGGGCAGAGTGTGGAGACATCATAGCTCAGAATAACCTCAAACTCCTGGGCTCAAATGATTCTCTTGCTTCAGCCTCCTGAGTAGCTGAGACTACAGGCCCTTGCCACAACACTTGGCTAATTTTTTTTCTGTTTTTAGTAGAGACAGGAGTTTCATTCTTGCTCAGGCTGGTCTTGAACTCCTAAGCTCAAGGGATCCCCACCTCAGCCTCTCAGAGTGCTGGGATTACAGGTAAGAGGCATCATGCCCTGCTTGAACAAATAGATTTTGAATAGTGAATTACGTTCAGCAGTTACAGTGAAAGTGGTAGTCTAGCCCAGACGATTGAGCTAATACAACATCCTTCTCTGTATAATCCCATTATTATAAGGAACACCACATTTACTCTTATTATTACAATCACCATCTGCAAATCAGAATAAAACTCATGTAGAGCTAACAATATAAAATTTGATGTCTCTGCTTTTACTTAAGTTGTCTTCTTAAGATATTAAGTTCTCTTAACACCTTTTAAATCAAGGACACGTTTTTATTGATGCAATAAATTCCATTTGGCATATTTCTAAGTGATATTGTTCTATGTATCATTATCCTCCTGGGCAGGAAAAAATAATAATATAGTATATGGTTTTATAAGTATATCGATGTAAGAAAATCTGGCTGTAAGCCCAGTTCTGCTTTGTACCTGAGAATAAACCCTGAACCTCTCTGTAGATGTATTCCTTTACCTCACAAGGAAAGAAAACAGAGTAATCACTGGCTTTCCGATATTAAAAAGCAACTGTGCCTTTTAAACGACAATTGAAATTCCATATTTAAAAGGAAAACGGAGCCAAGAATAGAATGGTGGTTGCCACAGGCGGGAGGGTGGGAAAATGAGGTGATGCTGGCCAAAGGTTACAAAGTTTTAATAAAAATATATTGTGGGCTCGGTGCCTATAGCTCAACCGGCTAAGGCGCCAGCCACATACACCTATGGTGGCAGGTTCGAATCCCCAGCCCGGACCCGCCAAACAACAATGAC
>NW_003852442.1:8179855-8186743 GCF_000181295.1 Otolemur garnettii
AAAAAAAAAAAGGAAAAAACCAAGCCAGTCGGGGAGCGCAGCCATTTGGAAATCTTCTGTTCTGTAAGCTCCCGGCCGATGAATAAAGCCCTTCCTCTTATAACTATGGTGTTTGGGTGCTCTTTCTCTCCGTTGGGCCTCGTCTTCCTGCAACAAAACTACAACAAAAAAATAGCCGGGCATTGTAATGAGAAACTGTAGTCCCAGCTACTTGGGAGGCTGAGGCAGGAGAATCGCCTAAGCCCAGGAGTTGAAGGTTGCTATAAGCTATGACACCATGGCATTCTACTGAGGGTGATAAAGTGAGACTCTGTCTCTAAAAAAATAAATAAATAAAATAATATATTGTGTACTTAAAAATTGCTAAGAAAGTCCATCTAAAATGTTCTTGCAGTGAGAAAATGGCAAGTATGTCAGGTGACTGATACATTAATTGGCTTGATTTAATCATTTCATAATGCACACATATATTAAAACATCACATTCCAGTTGGTTGAGGTGGCTCACGCCTGCAACCCAAGTACTCTAAGAGGCCAAGGCAGGTGGACTGCTTGAGGTCAGGAGTTCAAGACCAGACTGAGCAAGAAGAGTGAGACCCCATCTTTACTAAAAATAGAAAAACAGCCAGACGTTATAGAAGGAGTCTGTAACGACTCTGGACACTGAATGAAGCAAGAGGATCCCTTAAGCCCAAGTGTTTGAGGTTACTGTGAGGTATGACACCATCAATCTAACCAGGGCAACAGAATGAGACTGTCTCAAAAAAAAAAAAAAAATCATATTGTATACCATATACACATACAATTTTGTTAATTACACTTTAATAAAGCTGGCAGAGAAATTATAAAGGCAGGAGGGCTATGAGTGCAAGCAGGCCGAAGCTACAGACCTCCAGCCTCCTCAGCAACCTCTGTTTTGCCCAGGCCAGGTTTTGTCTGAGCCCTGTTCTCTGAAACTCCCCGGATTAGGGCTTAAGGGATTAAGACAATGCCCTGTCATTTCAAACAATGTATTCCTGTAAACAAAGTGATCGTAATTTTAAAGGGTCACTGATATACTTTTATTCCTCATATTTTTTTTCATTTCTCTTTTTTCTTTTTTAAGACAGAGTCTAATTTTTTCGCCCTCAGTAGAGTGTCGTGGCGTCATAGCTCACAG
Organism: Otolemur garnettii; assembly: GCF_000181295.1. NCBI lineage: Eukaryota > Metazoa > Chordata > Mammalia > Primates > Galagidae > Otolemur > Otolemur garnettii. Next base: position 8,181,014 of record NW_003852442.1, read on the forward strand.
CCACCTCAAACTCTTGGGTTAAGCCATCCTCTTGTCTCAGCCTCCAGAGTAGCTGGGACTATAGGCACTCACTACAATGCCAGCTATTTTTTTTTTCCTTTGGAGTCAGAGCCTCAAGCTATCCCCCTGGGTAGAGTGCTGTGACATCACAGCTCACAGCAACCTCCAACTCCTGGGCTCAAGCGAGTCTCCTGCGTCCACCTCCCAAGTAGCTGGGACCACAGGCACCCGCCACAACGCCCGGCTATTTTTTGGTTGCAGCTGTCATTGTTGTTTTGGTGGGCCCCGGCTGGATTCAAACCCAACACCTTAGGTGTATGTGGCTGGCGCCTTAGCCACTTGAGCCACAGGCACCAAGCCGGTCATAAAGATTCTTAACTTTCTCTACATAGCTGGTAGTCATTAAGATTCTTAATTTTTCCTTAACTTTCTTCACAGATATCACCTTTTGAAAACCTGGCTCGGCGCCTATGGCTCAAGTGGCTAAGGCGCCAGCCACGTACACCTAAGGTGGCGGGTTCGAATCCCCAGCCCAGACCCGCCAAACAACAATGACTGCTGCAACCAAAAAATAGCCGGGCATTGTGGCGGGCGCCTGTGGTCCCAGCTACTTGGGAGGCGGAGGCAGGAGACTCGCTTGAGCCCAGGAGTTGGAGGTTGCTGTGAGCTGTAATGCCACGGCACTCTACCCAGGGGGACAGCTTGAGGCTCTGTCTCAAAAAAAAAAAAAAAAAAAAAAAAGAGAGAAAACCTAAGGGTAGTTTCTGAGGCAGCTTCCAGGTCTGGCATTCCAGTGGATTGGCCGACCCACCCAGACCAAGACATTGACTCAATGGGAATTGTGATCCCTGGAACTGAAGCAACACAACAATACGATTTCCACACCCCTATAATTTTGCAATTAGCAAACCTAATTGCTTAATCCTTTGCCCATCAAAGTACCTTAAAAGCCCCGTCTCCCAAATCCTCAGAGAGGCAGATTTGAGAAATTTTCCCCATCTCCCTGGTGGGTTAGCACTACGCATTATGCAGAATAAAGTCTACGCAGTAAACCCAGCTGTCTCTGGTATTGGCTTCCTCTTCAGCAGCAGTCAATGAGCATGGTTGGGCAGCAGCAGTACCGTGCCCAGGAATGCTTTCTCAAAATAATGAATGACTTATGGTAGAAATGTTAATGCAATCACTGCTTTAAATCAAATGTGTCAGGGCCACAAAATGTTACCAGACGAAGAGGGTCCAGCAGCCTGTCACTGTCAGCCAATATGCAGAGACAGGGGTAGGTCCACCAAACTTCATTTGTCGGAAGGCCAGCAAGGCTGGAGAACAGCGAGAGTAGCCTAAGACTGTTCGGTTCTTTCATTTCCAGAATCACAGTTTTTACATAAAGGTTCAAAAGCGAAGACCACATTAATTCTTATTTTAAATGATAACCAGCATAACTCAGTGACCTATTACAACATTTCCAATTCCAAAATCAATTTCCTAAATCGATCTTCCTACACTACTCAAGGTGGGTGCAAAATGTAGAAAACAGTGAGAGGCAGGAGGTGAAGGTCCTTAAAATGACCACGTCAGCTGGGTCACGTCCAGCCTGCCTGACTCCATCTCATTCTCACTACACTTTGCTTTTAGGTTTGACTGTTACATTTTTAAACTGTGTATATTTTTTGTTGTTAGAAAGTGTGACTCCAAGTTTTTATTGTCTCATTTAAAATGATCATAAAATCTGTAGTTGGTAATTTTTTATTTCCTTTTGAGCAGCACATTCCCCCCTCAGCTCATTTCGGTTTTTGATGTACCCAGGTGAGAGTGACTCAGAGCAGATGAATCGTCACAGCGATATTTTGTTTTCCCTACTTTAAGGCACAAGAGGAGCTGCCTGCCTTCCAGGTTTTCACAGCTGACATAGGTTTACCAAAAATTTTACAGGGGCATAAAATGAGTTACTGTCTTTCTCAGATTCTGTAATTTTTTTTCTCCACTTATGGCCTCTCTCCCAAGATACACCCATATATATAATTTTTCCTGTTATGTCATATCAAAATAAGCAACCTGATGATTATATTAGTCAGGGTTCAACCAGAGTAACAAAACCAGTATTATCTATAGGGGTTTATTATAAATAACTGGCTTATATGACCAGAGGTAGGCTATGAAATACATATTTGGTCTTTTTTTTTTTTTTTTTTTTTTTTGAGACAGAGCCTCAAGCTGTCCCCCTGGGTAGAGTGCCATGGCATTGCAGCTCACAGCAACCTCCAACTCCTGGGCTCAAGCGAGTCTCCTGCCTCCGCCTCCCAAGTAGCTGGGACCACAGGCGCCCACCACAGGCGCCCGCCACAACGCCCGGCTATTTTTTGGTTGCAGCCGTCATTGTTGTTTGGCGGGTCCAGGCTGGGGATTCGAACCCGCCACCTTAGGTGTACGTGGCTGGCGCCTTAGCCGGTTGAGCTATAGGCGCCGAGCCCATATTTGGTCTTAATCCCATTCCTGGCATTTAACTTCTTGAAATCCTTGGACTCTCAAAGTAATAGTGCCTCTGGGTATGCTAAAAAGTTGGCTGCTGGTTGGCTTCTGGTAGGTGGCTTCAGGCGGGGGCTGCCCCTGGAAAGACCCAGGCAGGATTACAGGATTGGGACTTTCAGCCCCTTTCCCTGAAGCCTCCAGAAAGGAGAGAGGGGCTGAAGGTTGAGTGGATTGCTACAAACCAGTGATTATGCTAATCACACGTACTTAATGAAACTTCCATAAAACCCCTAAAGGACTGGGTTTCCGGCCCTTACAGGGCTTTCTGCAGGGTGGCAACACTGAGAAGTTCCGTGAGCCACTCAGCAAATAAATCAAACTGGGGCGGGGGTGGGGGGTGTGAAAACCCCAATTTATAGCCAGTCAGTCAGAAACACAGGTGAAACAACTTGGGGTCTGCCACTGGCATGGGAAGCGGGAGGCATTCTTGTGGGACTAAACCCTCAACCTGTGGGACCTTGTTACTGGAAGTTCAGCACTTATACCGAAGCTGCATAAGAAAAAGAGTGACCCGGACTTTGGGGAGAAAGAAAGAGAAATTTATTACTTTGCTGGCAAGGGAGGAAAAAGGCAGGCAATGATCTGGAAATCCAAATTCCTGCTTCTGAGCAGAAGCACAGGGCTTTTAAAGGTTCCGATCCTATAATCCCATCTGGGGCCAAGACACTATATCAGCCTCTTCCTGGATTTATCCATCTGCCACTGAAATAGTCTTGTGACCTCCACCCAGATTAACCCCTTCTTTGTCTAAGAGGCTCTCCTGACCTACGCCCAGCCCATCTTGACCTAAAATCTTTGGACCTCCACCCAGAGAATTCCCTTAAGCTATCTCCTCAAAGAACAAGAGACATTCCTTGCCCCTCCCATCCACCGGCCTGAGGCAGAGATGCAGGTTTCTTCTAAAAGCTGGAGAGACAAAAAATATTTTTGCCGTTTTTTTTCCTCTCAGGCCATTCCCTCTGCACATCCATATGTGTATGTTTATATGTATAAGTATAGGTCTATCAGTGTGTGTATATATATACCTTTACATACACACACAGATATTATATAAAGAAATTTATATAGCCTTAGTACATCTAGTCAGGTTGCTATAATAAAATACCGTACAGTGGATGGCTTATAAATAACAGAAACTTATTTCTCACAGTTCTGGAGGCTGGGAAGTCCAGGCAGAGTTGGTGTCTGGTCAGAGCCCACTTTCTCATAGCCATCTCCTTACTCTAACCTCATACAGCAGAGGAGTAAAGGTCTCAGTCTCTCTCTCACTCATCTCTTTAATAAACAATACTCTAATTCACAAGAACTCTACTTCCACAACCTTTCAGAAGGCTCCTACCTTCTGACATGATTACCTTGGAGGTGAAGATTTCAACAAATGAATTTTAAAGCTGCAAAAAAAAAAAAAAAAGCATTTAGACCCACAGAAGTGCAGAACAGATTTATAAGATTGTTAGGGGCTGTGTAGGCAAGAATGTAATCTGTACGGGGTGTCTTTTGGAAAAGAGGGCTGAGACTCTGGAGCAGGGGTCCTCAAACTTTTTTTTCTTTTGAGACAGAGCCTCAAGCTGTTGCCCTGGGTAGAGTGCCATGGCATCACAGCTCACAGCAACCTCCAACTCCTGGGCTCAAGCGAGTCTCCTGCCTCAGCCTCCCAAGTAGCTGGGACTACAGGCGCCTGCCACAACGCCCAGCTATTTTTTGGTTGCAGCCGTCATTGTTGTTTGGCGGGTCCGGGCTGGATTCGACCCGCCAGCTCAGGCGTATGTGGCTGGTGCCTTAGCCGTTGAGCCACAGGGGCCGAGCCCCTCAAAGTTTTTAAACAGGGGGCCAGTTCACTGTCCCTCAGACCATTGGAGGGCCAGACTGTGTGCCCCAGGACCAGTCGGCTTTTAAGCAGGACAGGAAGTGGCCGCAAAATCACCCGGCGGGTGGATAAATGTCCTAGGTGGGCTGCGTGTCGCCCGCGGGCCGTAGTTTGAGGACGCCTGCTCTGGAGGGAGATGAAGCAGCTGAGCACAGAGGTGAATCCTTTTCCTTCAAGGAAGCATCAGCTTCAGGCCTTTCACTAGTTGTTCCAAGCCAACCTAGATTATCTGGGATAATCTCGTTTACTGAAAGTCACCTGATTATATAACCCAATCTTATCTACGAAATATCTTCACAGCAACACTGAGATTAGTGTTTCATTGAATAGAAGTATAGACCAGCTAAGTGGACAGTATAAGCACTACCGTCAGGAGGATGGAAAGAGTGTGTTTTGGGAAGAGCTGAGGAAAACGATAAATTCAATATGAAGTAAGGATCTATCCTTATAAAGCAGTACTTAAAATGGCCAAACCAGAATAAATAAGAAACAAGAGTACCTGAACTCAATGGGAGACAAAATAAACATTTTTATGAGTAAAAATAACATTTATTTATATAAGGGTATATACATACACACATACCAGTGAGCACAGAATCTAAGTCATTTTTAGAAAAATATGAAGTAAAAATCACCTAGTCGAACCTGTTTCCACTTGTTTTACTTTGTTTCTTCCTAAAGGTGCTGAATAGTTAACAAAGAGATTAATTTAAAAAGGGTGGGTCACTCTCCACCCTCACTGCCTTGAGAAGCCAGGGCCTTTGGGAGCTGCTCAGTCTCTCCCCGATTAGATCCTCTCCCCAAGATGAATTTGAACAGCCCTTCAAGTGGTAAGTTCTCAATAGCTTTTTGCTCTGTTCTTTGATAATGCCAGAGTGCTTTGCTTATTTTCTAGAGGTTATGAAAGTTTAGAGCACAAACATGATTGGAGGGACAGAGTGTTGGAGCAAGGGCTGTTTGTTAGTGATACATTGTGTCAGGGCATATTCATGGGTGCTTTATAGTTGGATGTGTGAATTTCAAATGTGAGATGACAGCTGGGCACAGTGGCTCACCCCTATAATCCCAGCACTCTAGGAGGTGAAGGAGGATTGATTACCTGAACTCACGGGTTGGAGACCAGCCTAAGCCACAGTGAGATCTCCTCTCTAAAAATAGCCAAGCTGGCTTGGCACCTGTAGCTCAAGTGGCTAAGGCACATACACCTAAGATGGCGGGTTCAAATCCAGCCCAGGCCCGCCAAATAACAATGATGGCTGCAACCAAAAAATAGCCAGGCATTGTGGTGGGCGCCTGTGGTCCCAGCTACTTGGGAGGCTAAGACAGGAGACTCCCTT
>NW_003852442.1:8187607-8193581 GCF_000181295.1 Otolemur garnettii
TTTGGCGGGTCCGGGCTGGGGATCCGAACCCGCCACCTTAGGTGTACGTGGCTGGCGCCTTAGCCGGTTGAGCTATAGGCGCCGAGCCAAAATGTATTTTTTAATTAAATACAGTTTTGTGTATTTCATTTAAGCTTTTCATTTTTTCCCTGAGATTTGCTTGTTTTATTTTTATTCATTTTCTTCCTCCCTACTGTTTTCATTTATATTTGTAATTTTATACATTTTCTGTAAGTTCTTTCTTTGGAAACTTAGGTCATTGACTGGTATTTTTCCAATATATGTATTTAAGTCTTTATGTGTCCCAGTGTGCCTGACTTTACCGGTACGCCTAAAGTTAAAGGATAGTGTAAATAATCGGACTTACAGGCTTTTGGTCTGGAATAAATATGAGACGTATGCGCACACCCCAGCTTTTAACCCATAAATATACCCTTCACACTCCTCCTCTTTGTTCTTCAGGCCTGCTACAGACAGAAACCCATGGAAACCGAGTTTTTTATAACCAGAATCAAAAGGATACCCTCTTAGCATGGTTTAGCCGTGATTCTCGCCCTGATAAAATTGCCAGGGAACAACTGGCCAAAGAAATTGGTGTTCCAGAACCTAAAATCCAGGTAGGCATTAGATTTCTGTCTCATTCATCATCTGTCAGACGTGAGGTAAGGACAAAAAGTGGGTGCATCACTTACAGGCAAGTCTCCAGCGTCCTGTATTTTCCTAAGAAGATTTTTCCTGTTATACAATGTTACAAACAAAATAAACAAGAAAAACAGGAACTCTGTTTATATCTTTTACCAATGGTGGAAATATTGTTTGTATCTATTCCTGATGGGGATAAGATACTGGCTCAGGCTCTCCCAATGGGAGGTAAAATTGACTTGTGTTTTGAGATTTAAAAAAGGAAATTGAGTCACTCTGATGATGACATGGGATCTGTAAGCATTGGAGCATACTTCAGGAAAATAATGTGTAATTACAAGGGACCTGTGTGGTAGGAAAGCACGTAAATTTCAAAATTTTCAAGCTATTTTTTTCATTTTTTTAAAATTTAATGTCCCAAATGCGATTTATAGAATGTTTGAAATATAATTCCAAACTGAATTATTCCTGAATAGAATTACTGATGTAAAAATGGAACTAAGTTGGGGTGGCGCCTGTTGCTCAGTGGGTATGGCGCTGGCCCCATATACTGAGGGTGGCAGGTTCAAACCCGGCCCCAGTCAAACTGCAACAAAAAATAGCCAGGTGTATGGTGGGCGCCTATAGTCCCAGCTATTCAGAAGGCTAAGGCAAGAGAATTGCCTAAGCCCAAGAGCTAGAGGCTGCTGTGAGCTGTGATGCCACTGCACTCTACCCAGAGTGATAAAGTGAGACTCTGTCTCTTAAAAAAAAAAGAAAGAAAGAAAGAAAGAAACTAAGTTGCTTTTCTTTAGTTATCCAAAAGATATTTGTAAAGAATATAATTATATCAATTGAAAGTAATATTTAAACCAATGAAAATGTGTTTTTAGAGGAAAATGATGAGTTCTGGGTTTTGATCAAATGTATAGTCTCCAATAAGCCATTGCCTTAGAAGGGTGTTGGTCTGAGGTGATATGGGGGAGAAGAAGTTTTACTTATCTTTTTTATTTTTTGAGACAGAGCCTCAAGCTGTCGCCCTGGGTAGAGTGCTATGGCATCACAGCTCACAGCAATCTCTAACTCCTCAGCTTAAGTGATTCTCTTGTCTCAACCTCTTAAGTAGCTGGGACTATAGGTGTCCACCACAACGCCTGGCTATTTTTTGGTTGTAGTTATTGTCATTTCACAGGCCTGGCCTAGATTCGAACCCACCAGCTCTGGCGTATGTGGCTGGCACCTTAGCCACTTGAGCTATAGGCACCGAACCAATTTTACTTATCTTTTCATATATCTGTATTGGATGTGAAAGTTAGAGTTTTCTCAAATCCCTGTACATTCTACCGGGACTATCTGATAATTGGCTTTGAGAGATGTACTTGACCCATTTGAACTAATGGCAAGCATGGCAAGTCCAGGAAGCCACATAGGATAAGATTGCCTCTGCCATAGTGTCCCCTAGTTTAATCATTCATTTTTAGTTTCCATTTGTGCTTAATATTTTGTAGCTGAACATTTTTGATTGAGGGCCAGGCGAGGCAACTCATGTCTGTAATCTTAGCACTCTAGGAGGCCGAGGCAGGTGGATTACCAGACCTCGGGAGTTTCAGACCAGCCTGAGCAAGAGTGAGACCCCCTGTCTCTAAAAATAGCCAGTGCTGTGGCAAGCAACCATAGTCCCAGCTACTCAGGAGGCTGAGGCAAGAGGATTGCTTGAACCCAGGAGTTTGAGGTTGCTGTGAGCTATGACACCATAGCACTCAACTAAGGGAGACAAAGTGAGACTCTGTCTCAAAAAAAAAAGTTGATTGATTCAGAGAAGAGACATAACATTTAAGCACAATGTCTCAGATGTAAGAGTTCATCAAGTATTGGTTGTCATTAAGACTCTAAATCCTCGGCTCGGCGCCTATAGCTCAACCGGCTAAGGTGCCAGCCACGTACACCTAAGGTGGCGGGTTCGAATCCCCAACCCGGACCTGCCAAACAACAATGATGGCTGCAACCAAAAAATAGCCGGGCGTTGTGGCGGGCGCCTGTGGTCCTAGCTACTTGGGAGGCGGAGGCAAGAGACTCGCTTGAGCCCAGGAGTTGGAGGTTGCTGTGAGCTGTAATGCCACGGCACTCTACCCAGGGGGACAGCTTGAGGCTCTGTCTCAAAAAAAAAGACTCTAAATCCTCACACTCCAGGATGCCAAGGGGGTGGATGGAATTCAGGAGTTCAAGAGCAGCCTGAGCAAAGGCAGACCCCATCTCTACTGAAAATCGGAAAGATAGTGGCATGTGACAGGTGCCTGTAGTCCCGGCTGCTCAGGAGTCTGAGACAAGAGGATGGCTTGAGCCCAAGATTTTGAGGTTGCTGTGAGCTATGATGCCACAGCACTCTACCCAGGGTGACAGAGTAAGACTCTGTCTCAACAACAACAAAAAAATTTTAAGAGAAAGAAAGATAATGCTAAGTACAAGGTATTCACTCTGAATCCCCCTAAGATGGTGAATTATCAAAATAAACTCTCTCAGAGATAGTTTTAAAGTATGTTGAATTCTGCCTCTAGTCAAGAGGAAACAAGCTAAGAGTTCAATTAGTTGGTAGTGCCAATAGTGACAGAGTGGAATGTAGGGTCCCCTACGAATCTCCTTATCTAAGGGTCTCCCAAAATTTTACAAAATATTTACAAAATGTTCTCTACATGTTGGCCACCTCTTTGTAAAATTTTGTACGTGAAAATACATTTAGCCACAACTTCCCATTTCCCTTTGTGTGGCAAGTTTATGGGTGACTTTGGGGCACCCTGTATTGTTGACTAGGATGAAATAAGAGGAAATATGGATGGGGGTTAGCCCAGCACTTTACTGTAGCTAAACTTCATTAATCTTTTTTTCTACAATCAATTCCATGTGTTGTGTCCCACGAAATGGTATGTCCAGTGAAAAAGTAATGGGGACCAGAAAAGACATTCAGACACTAAAGGCATGATGCTATGAGAAAAACAGTGAGGGAGATTTCTTTTGAGAGACCTAATAGAGTTTCTTAAATCGGGGAAATTTATTTTGGATACCATGAAAAGGACCGCTACAGAAATGCTCCCTGGAGGTGAGCGCAGATTCGTGGGTGGTCCTGACTTGATACTAAGTATAACATTGTAGGAACCAGAACACCCCTTAGTGGAGACAAGCATAGGGGCTTTGAAACAAACAAAAAAAAAACGCTGAGAAACACCAAGCTAACAGAGACAAGCAGCCGTCTTTGAAACATATTAACGGTCTTTTGAAACATATTAACGAACAGACCCTGGACGTTAAAAAGCAGCCCTTGGGAGTTAGAAATTGAACAGCTGTGGAACTCGAGGGGGGGAGAGGTTGGGCTGGGGAGGCGGGAGCACGTGCTGGCAGCTGCCAATAAATAGCAATTGGCAAGGTTTCTTGTGGCCTTTTTCCTGACACTAAGGGAGCCCCCCACCCCCTGCAAGCTTCCAGCTTACAATCCATGGTCCAGCCTGCTTCCTTAGTGATGGTTTTCTCCTCTGGATTTTAGTCCAAGGGCAGATGGTCAAACCAATCTTATTGAATTGAACCAATGTTTGAATGACAGACTGAGTCACATGACTTTCATATCTTCTTTTCCCCACTTAGAATTGGTTTAAAAACTACAGAATGAAACAACAGAGACAATTAAAGTCAGAACGTTCCTCAGGGAAGGATGAAACCCAGAAGCACGACCAGCCTCAGTGTTGGTGTCAGGGTAAGACCCCCTCGAATCCAAATGCAGTGGGGTCCCATTGAGATTAGAAATAAGTGCATGCTGTGTCCAAATTCTCCACAAAGATTCCTTAGCAAAGGAACCAGTAATAGCTTGTTCTGGGTATACTACTGTCAGAAATATAAACATTGTTCCACAACTTGCTGAGACAGTAGGTTCTTAGCTTGGCAGTGCAACGGCCTCTTATTCTGCCATCTCAGGGGAATTCAGAGTGAATACCTTGTAGTTAACATTATCTTTCTTTTTTTTTTTTAAGATTTATTTTTTGTTGTTGAGACAGAGTCTCACTCTGTTGTCCTGGGTAGAGTGCCATGGCATCTTGCCCATAGCAACCTCAATCTCTGGAGCTCAAGAGATCCCCTTGCCTCAGCCTCCTGAGTAGCTGGGACTACAGGTGCCTGCCATAACACCCAGCTAGTTTTTCTATTTTTAGTAGAGACAGAGTCTCACTCTTGCTCAGGCTGGTCTTGAACTCCTGAGCACAAGCAATCTACCTGCCCAGTCTCCCAGAGTGCTAGGATTGTAGGCCCAGACAGCTTAGCATTATCTTTACAGGTTTGTGCTGCTGGCTTGAATGTGAAAATTGCCCTAAAAGCCCCTTTTTGTTCCTTTTTGTTCTCTCTCTCCTTTAGAATGTATACCCCAAAAAGCCAAATCAGACCTGGCAGCCATCAGAAAATATCAAAGAAGCAAACTGGTCCAAGCCTTTGAGCGAAACCCATTCCCTGATAGTGCTACCAGGAAGAAACTGGCTAAACAAATACGCCTTGGGGAATCGAAAATTCGGGTGAGTTCTGTGCCTGTGATACCGAGTATGTCCTGCCTGTAAGTGAAATTGCCACTAGAGGTGTTAGGGAAAATTTTGGGCTATCTTGGGTTATCATAGTCATCAAGGGCCAAGATGTGGTATGGTAAACAGCCAGCACTGCAAGGCACATTCCTACCAAGGAAGAAGTTTCGAAGCAAATTGTAATGCATCGACTTAGACTCACTAGAAGTAAAAATGTGGGAAGATGTGAGAGTTACTGCCCTTTTGGGGAGCAGTCTGTTTCAGTTTCCTACAACTTGGCAGCATTGTCATTTGGGGTCAGGTAATTCCCTTTTATGAGGATCTGTCCCACATATGATAGAATATTTTACAGCATTCCTGGCCTCTACCAACTAGATGCCAGTACTGTCCCCACCACCTCCCCTCTCACTATTTGTGACAACCAAAAAAATTCACAGACATAGTCAAGTGTCCTCCAGGTGAGAAACAAAATCACCCCCACTGATACCTTTCCCTACCTAAGTTCTTAGGATCATGGTTTAGTGTCTGTTAAATGTTCACAAATTAGGAAGCACATTCATAGGCTTATGGTACAGAAACTCTCAAAACCACTTCTTTGTGTTTATTAACCTTTGATTGGATTATACATGTGTGATCTACAAATTCTTATGAAACCTTGTTTGCTGACCCATTGCTGCAATGAAAGGATACAAGAGCAGATGCTTTCTCAGCCAGAGTTTCAATCGATAGCTAACTGCTGAGTGTGTTAGAACCTCAGTTTATGGCTCGGCGCCTATAGCTCAACCGGCTAAGGCGCCAGCCAC
>NW_003852442.1:8196874-8198487 GCF_000181295.1 Otolemur garnettii
CTCCAACTCCTGGGCTCAAGCGAGTCTCCTGCCTCTGCCTCTCAAGTAGCTGGGACCACAGGTGCCCGCCACAATGCCCAGCTATTTTTTGGTTGCAGCCGTCATTGTTGTTTTGGCGGGCTCGGGTTGGATTTGAACCCACCACCTTAGTGTATATGGCTGGCACCTTAGCCGCTTGAGCCACAGGCGCTGAGCCGGTTCTGTATTTTTTTGAGAGTCTTAAGCTGTTGCTCTCAGTAGAGTGCTGTGGCGTCATAGCCGACAGCCACCTCAAACTCTTGGGTTTAAGCGATTCTCTTGCCTCAGCCTCCCAAGTAGCTGGGAATACAGGCACTGTCCATAACGCCCAGCTATTTTTTTGTTGCAGTTGTCACTGTTGTGTTAGCGGCCTGGGCTGGGTTCCAACCCGCCAGCCTTAGTGTATGTGGCCAACGCCTAACCACTGTGCTACAGGCACCAAGCCAGCATTCTCTATTCAGTTCCATTGGTCTATCTGTCTGTTTTTATATCAGTACCATGCTGTCTTGGTTACTATAGCTTTGCAGTATTTTACAGAGTCTCACTTAGTTGCCCTCAGTAGAATATTATGGCGTGAGAGCTCACAGCAACCTCTAACTCCTGGGCTCAAGTGATCCTCTTGCCTCAGCCTCCCTGAGTAGCTGGGACTACAGGTGCCAGCCACAATGGCCAGCTATTTTTAGAGATGGGGTCTTGCTCTTGCTTATGCTGATCTCAAACTAGTGAGCTCAAGTGATCTCCTACTTTGGCCTCCAAGAGTGCTGGGATTATAGGTGTGAGCAACTGTGAGGGGCTTTTCTTTTTTCTTTTGAGACAATCTCACTTTGTTGCCCTTGGTTGAGTGCTATGGTGTCATAGCTCACAGCAACCTCAAACTCTTGTGCTAAAGAGATCTTGCTTCAGCCTCTAGAGTAGCTGGGACTACAGGCATTTACCACAATCCCCCACTATTTTATTTTTTTAGAGACGGGGTCTCGCTCTTGCTCAGGTTGGTCTCAAACTCATGACCTCAAGCAAGCATGCACCTCAGCCTCTCAAAGTGTTAGGATTATAGGTGTGGGCCACCACACCTGGCTCTTTGCGGTATATTTTGAAGTGAGGCGTCATGCCTCCAGTTTTGTTCTTTTTGCTCAGGATTGCTTTGGTTATTCTGGGTCTTGTGTGGTTCCATATGAATTTTAGGATTGTTTTTCTATTTCTATGAATATCATTGGCATTTTGATAGCAATTGCATTAAATCTGTAGATCACTTTGGGTAGTGTGGTCATTTTAATAGCATCCGCATCCATTTTTTCCAAACCATAAACCATTGTTTCCATTTTTGTGTTTCTCTTCAACATTTTTTCATCAGTGTTTTGCAGTTTTCCTTGTAGAGGTCTTTTACTTCCTTGGTTAAATTTATTCCTAGATACTTTTTTGGAGGTATTGTAAATGGAATCGCCTTCTTGATTTCTTTTTCATCTAGTCTGTCGTTCATGTGTAGAAACACCACTCCTTTTCTTATAGTGATGTTTGTATCCTGCAATTTTCCCGGATGTGTTTATCAGTTCTAAGAGACTTTCTTTTTTTTTTTTTTTTTTACATGGGCTGGAGTG
>NW_003852442.1:8198704-8204962 GCF_000181295.1 Otolemur garnettii
AACCCGCCACCTTAGGTGTACATGGCTGGCGCCTTAGCCGGTTGAGCTATAGGCGCTGAGCCCTAAGAGACTTTCTGTTGGTTTTTCTAAATGCAATGGGGAGTATCTCCTGGCCTTGAGTTGCTTCACTTCGCTGCTGCCAACCTCATTTTCTGTGACCCAGAGTGTCTCTGTCGCTTCTCTGCTGAATTCCAGCGTTCTCTCTCATATACTCTATTTGATGTGTTGCTGTCCACGAGACATCTGGTCCCTATTTGTGGACGTGTCTAGTCAGCTGTCTTCATCTCCACTCTGCTTTGTGTGTTGATTTTGTTTTTAAACGATGTGCCTTGCCTTGTGCCCTACTTGCTAGAAAAGAAAGTTAATGCAGACACATAGACTCCACACAGTATTGCCTGTAACATACCACAGAAGCATTTAACTGCTTGATAATTCTCCCACATTTCACATATTAAATAGTCTTTTCTTGTACATGTTGTTGCTGATAGCCTCTGGCCGCCTTTAGCTCCTGTTAGATCCACTCTATGGTTCCTACTATTCTGATGCTTTTGGCCATTGGCATCCATGGGCCAAGATGTTCAGTAAGTTTGGGGGAATGGCCAAGGCATCGGGACAGGAGAGTGTCAGGGAAGAGACTGTTTTAGGTTGGGTTCTCCAGAAGCGAGGCCTGAGGTGGGGACTTGGGCGAGTGACTTAGGAGGAAGAGTCAGGGAGTCAGGATAAAGCAGGGGAGTGAAGGGGAGCTATGCAAGGATAGGATTCAGCTAAAGATTACCTTCATCTAAGCTGTAGATTTTATTGCCATATGCTGTTTATAATATTCTCTTATCATCCTTTCAATATTTTCAAAATCTATCATGACATTAGCTTTTTCAGCCCTGATACTGACAATTTCTCTTTTTAGACCCTGAAAATCTCTGTCTAGCCAGAGATTTATCAATTTTGTTTATCTTTAAAAATTCAGCTTTTAGGCTCAGTGCCTGTGGCTCAAGCGGCTAAGGCGCCAGCCACATACACCTAAGGTGGCGGGTTCGAATCCCCAGCCTGGGCCCACCAAACAACAATGATGGCTGCAACCAAAATAAAAAATGGCCAGGCATTGTGGCAGGCGCCTGTAGTCCCAGCTACTTGGGAGGCTGAGGCAGGAGACTCGCTTGAGCCCAGGAGTTTGAGGTTGCTGTGAGCGTGATGCCATGGCACTCTACCCAGGGGGACAGCTTGAGGCTCTGTCTCAAAAAAAAAAAATCCAGTTTTTAGCCACCATGGACAAACATAAAGAGGTCTTCTTTGGGAGTGCCTCCTTGCTGGCCCTCCTGCCTATTCCTGGCCTCCCATCATTGCTTCTGACCCTCTCATCCCCTGCAACCTGACAGATGATCAGGATGCATTTGTCACCCTCACAAGGGACAAGCACCTGGAGTTTCTTCACTCCAAAGAACCCAGTGGTCCACCACGTGCATGCTGGTGGAGCTGCACATGCAGAGTCCAGACTACTTTGTCTACACCTGTGGTAAGTGCAAGCACCACGTGGAGATGCTCTGGCACTGCGCTGTCTGTGAAAATTATGACGTGTGTATTACCTGCTATAACACTAAAAACCATGGCCACAAATGGCTTAGATGATGGGGGCAACAACCGGCAGGCTGCAGCCACTCAGAGCCCAGGAGACTCACTGCCTGAGCATCAGCACTGCATCCAGTCTCTGGTCCACACCTGCCAGTGCTGGAATGCCAGTTGCTCCCTGGCCTCCCACCACAAGATGAAGCCTATGCAGCGTACCAAGGGTCACAAATGGAAAACCAATGGCAGGTAGCTCATCTGCAAGCAGCTCATTGCCCTCCACTGCTACCATGCCAAGCACACCAGGAGAATAAGCACCCATGCCACTGGGCCTAGACATCAAGCAGAAGTTCTAGCACCAGCCACAGGGGGGCCAGGTGCTCTGCAGGAGGATGGTGCAGTGGGACAGCAGCAGGGCCTGCCCTCCCCAACTCCTGCTAACAGCCAGCCACCACTCAGATGTCCCAGCCCCAGCCCACCTCTCAGTCTCAGCCCACCCCTCCCAACAGCATGCCGCCCTACTTGCCCAGGCCCCAGACGGCAGGCCCTATATCCCAGCATAAAGCAGGTGACCCCTCCAACCCCTCCTCAGACTACTCAGCCACTCCTTCCAGGACCCCCACCTGCAGCAGTGGAAATGGAAATCCGGATTCAGCAGGCAGCCAAGACAAAGCATCAGATGGCCTGTGTGCAAATATTTCAAAGGCCAGTCCAATACCAGATGCCCCAGTCTCCCATGGCCCCATGGGTATGAACCGACCTCCCATGGCCCACGGTCCAAGTGAGCATTTGGAGCCATGTTTGGGACCCAAAGGGATGCGGCAACAGCTACCCTGGGCCCAAGGAGCATTGCCTCGGCCCCAGCAATCACAGTGTGGGATGCCAAGGCCAGCCATGATGCCAGTGGCCCGGCATGGTCAGCCCTTGAATGTGGCTCCACAACCGGGACTGAGGCAGGTAGGTGTGAGCCCACTCATAGCAGGCACTGTGTCTCAACAAGCCTTACAAAACCTTTTGCAGACTCTCAGATCTCCCAGCTCTCCCCTACAGCAAGAGCAGGTGCTTCATATCCTTCACATCAACCTCCAGCTGTGGACTGCATTTATCAAGCAGTGAGCTTTCAAGCAGGTCAACTTTGATCCACAACCCTCCCCCCATCCCAAAGCCTAGCATGCCTCAGAGGCAGCTGGGACTTCAGCCACCTACCATGCCAGGCCAGCAAGGGTCCACTCCAATCCAGCCATGCAGAACATGAATCTGATGCAAGCAGGCATGTGAAAGGCTGGCCTGCTCCCGCAGCCACCACAGCAGCAAGTCCGGCCACCTAGGGGAGGGATGAACACCCAGCCTCAGCAAGTGAACATGAACCACAACACCACACCTTCAGTTTTAAGACATCCTGAGAAGACAGTGGATGATACAATGGCAGCAACAATAGCAACAGTGAACAGGGCCAGGAATAAGTCCCAGAATGGCCAACCACTCCCAGTTTCAGCAGCCCCAGAGAGTCAGTTATCCCCCACAGCAGCAGCACATGCAGCATCAGCTGCAACAAGGGAACGTGAGACAGATGGGCCAGCTCCCCCAGGAACAGAAGCAGGAGCCAATCTACAGCAGCAACTCCTTCACCCCAGGACCCCCCAATAGCATGTGCTCCCAAATCTGGCCCAGTTCCCACACCATCAAGGCCAGGACATCCCAAATTCTCTCTCCATCAAGTATATTCTCTCCAGCCTGTCACTTCTCCACGACTGCAGTCCCAGCCTCCTCCTTCCAGCCTGTCCCCGTCCAAGGATGAAGCCTCAGCCTTTCTCCATTCCACGTCTCCCCATAGACAAGTTCCCCACGTCTTAGACTAGCGGCTGCCCAGGCCAACCCCATGGAACAAGGGCATTTTGTCTTTCCAGACTTGGTGGTTCACGCCTGTAGTCCTAGCACTATAGGAGGCCAAGGCTGGCAGATTGCCTAAGCTCAGGAGTTCAAGACCAGCCTGAGTAAGACTCTGTCTGTACTAAAAATAGAAAAACTAGCTAGCATGTGGTGGGTACCAGTAGTCCTAGCTATTTGGGAGGCTGAGGCAGGAGGAGCTCTTGAGCCCAAGAGTTTGAGGTTGCTGTGAACCATGATGATGTCACAGCCCTCTATCTGGGGCAACTCAGTGAGATTCTTGTCTCAAAAAAAAAAAAAAAAAAAGTAGGGGCATTTTGCCACCAAAACCAGAATTGGATGCTTTCTCAGCTCACTGGCAGTCCAAGCATGGCAAACCTCCAGGGTGCAAGCACCACAAACCTGGGACTTAGTGCCAATAACTAAGGCTGGAATTCGAACCTCTCACAGATGACAATAGACATATACTGGAGGCTTGGTGCCTACGGTTCAAGTGGCTAAGGTACCAGCCACATACACCTGAGCTGGCGGGTTCGAATCCAGCCTGGGCCCGCCAAACAACAATGACGGCTGCAACCAAAAAATAGCCAGGCGTTGTGACGGGCGCCTGTAGTCCCAGCTACTTGGGAGGCAGAGACAGGAGAATCACTTGAGCCCAGGAGTTGGAGATTGTTGTCAGCTGTGATGCCACAGCACTCTACCCAGGGTGATGGCTTGGCTCAAGGAGTAGGGCACCGGCCTCATATACTGGAGGTGGCAGGTTCAAACCTGGCCCCAGGCAAAAACTGCAAAAAAAAAAAAAAAAAAAAAAAAAAAGAAAGAAAAGAAAAGAAAAGAAAAAGACATATACTGGAGATACTTTGTAGTATTGGGGGGCCAAAACCAATTATTTCCCCTTAAGAGTTTTTGTATTAAAGACTATTTTTTTAAATCTTTCTTACTGAAAGTATATATAGTGAGAATAAGATGGAGTCTATCAGGCTAAGGCAACACTGAATCAGCTGTTAGCTACACTGAAAAAAAATCTGTGTAGTATTAAACACGATCTACTATGTCTATATAGAAATCTCAAAAGAAATTAGAACATGAATAAAAATTTTCCAGTAAATGATGTCACTACAACATAGCCTCACAAATAACACCACACCCAACTGAGTTTCAAAATTTTATTTTAATTTTTTTTTGAGACAAGAGTCTCACTATGTGACCCTCAGTAGAGTGCTGCAGCATCACAAGTCACAGTAACCTCAAACTCTTGGGTTTAGGGTGGCGCCTGTGGCTCAAAGGAGTGGGGTGCTGGCCCATATGCTGGAGGTGGCGAGTTCAAACCCAGCCCTGGCTAAAAAAAATGGCAAAAATAAATAAATAAACAAACCTCTTAAAAAAAAAAAAAACAACTCTTGGGTTTAAGCGATTCTCTTGCCTCAGGCTCCCAAGTAGTTAGGACTACAGGTACCCACTACAAAGCATGGCTATTTGTTGTTGTTGTTGTTGTTGTTGTCGTTGTTGTAGTTGTCATTGCTGTTTTTAGCTGGTCCAGGCTGGGTTTAAACCCATTAGCCCCGGTGTATGTGGCCAGCACCTTAACCTCTGAGCTACGAGCACCAAGCCATGATTTTCAAAATTTTAAATTACTCAAAACTTCAGATCAGTTCTATAAAAACTTTTAATACTAAATATTATCTTTAAAACTATGCTAAGGTGGGGCCCGGCATGGTGGTGCTTTGCCTATAATCCCAGCATTCTGGGAGGCCCAGGCAGGCGGATCACCTGAGCTCACAGGTTCAAGAATGGCCTGAAGGAATTATCCTGAGTGTGGCTTCTGAAAGGGTTCTTCAGAAATTAGTGATCAAGATGCCTGCTAAACCACGTTTCCAAGAAAAAGTCTCAACAGTTAAAAAGAAATTCAAAAAGAAAAACCGATGATGATGAAGAGTTGTCAGAGAAAAAGGTTAGAAACACAGGAAAAAAGAAATAAAAATCATCCAAGACATCTGTCTTCTGAAGGACAAACAAAGCATACTAACATAAAACAGATAAGATAGCACCCAAGGAAAGGAAAACCTTGCAACCACTTTCAAAGAGCAGCAGAGAGCATTTGCAAACAATAATGGAATCAGTAAGAATAACAATTTTGAGTAATAGTAGACAAAGAAGAAATACAGTATCATCTCAACTTACTGAAAAAAAGATTGCTACAACTTTGTGAAACCCTGAAAGTCCCTCCTGAAAAGCTGAAGGACTTAACTCATGTGTCAAGTCTACTAAATGTGGAAAGGGCATGGGAGCAAGCTAATGAAGAAGGTCTGGCATTATTGCAGAAGAAATAGAAAACATGGTAGGAACTGCAGAATTGATGACTGAGGATATTCAGAGCCTAAAGATTGACATTCTGGAGAGTGAGGTAGAAGAGGAAGAGAGGACACTAAAACAAGGGCTTCAAATGGATATTAGGAGTGTACTCTGTCTTCCAGAACTTTCTCAGAAAAGTCTCAAAGCACCCACACTTCAGAAAGAAATTTTGACACTAATTCCAAACCAGAATGCTCTTCTAAAGGACTTGGCTGTTCTTCATAATTCCTCCTAGGTTAAGAACATGTTGACGCTCATTGAAGAAGCCTGTAAGAAACTGGATGCCACCTGAAGAGTTTTTTCTTAGATTGTCTCCATATTAATGTTTATGATTTATAAAGCTATTAACCTATGATGATATTGCAGAGGCTGAGGCTTCTGTAGGGTTTATTATGCTCTGATAGGCACTTTAAAATTAGCTTCTGTAGGCTCGGCGCCTGTGGCTCAAGTGGTTAAGGC
>NW_003852442.1:8206353-8209012 GCF_000181295.1 Otolemur garnettii
AGCTTGAGACTTTGTCTCAAAAAAAAAAAAAAAAAAGGAGGTGCAGAGAGGCCAATGAAAGACTTGCAGCCAGTTTCAAATGAAGAGGGTATTTACACCACTGCAGGGCTTTGCATCTCTGTCTCTCACCTTTTCTCCCTCATGAGAGGGAATCACTTCCAACTCTCTTTGTTCTTCTTAAATAAAATCTCTCTTTATGACCCTGAAACTTGTGTAGGTGACTTTTGCTTTCTGTCCACTCTGTCTGTGCTGCTCCCATTTTAGATCCAATTTCCACTCACTTTTGCTTTTGATTACCACCATGCCTCTGTTGAACTTTCTAACTCAGCCGAGTAACTGAACCAGGGCTACTGGGCTCAGGATCCGCACCCCCCCTCCGCCCCCAACGCCCAATAGTCACAGATACATCAACCACTATGAACCAGCCATGACCATTTTAAAGTCCTCATTCTCTGAGGGCACACAGAATACCTGTTACATGGGAGTGTGTGGTGATGGGCATAGGCTCAGCTGTCAGACTACTGGGATGAGAGAGCTGACTCTGGGCTCTGAAACTTTCTGCCCCAAAGGTCCTCAGCTCTACAATGTGAATAAAATGTGGTATTAGAGAATTAAAGAAGAAAGTCAGTTGTGAATGCTCAGGAAACAGTAGATGGGATTTTAAAAGGTGGGTGCTGTAATTAAATCGGAAGAGGTCCCGCTAGGGTAAAGGTGTGAGTAGGGTGGGTGCCTTTCAGTGTATATAAGTGATTCTGTTCAGCAGTTTGTCATCTTGGATGAATCTGGAGAGATACTGGGCTAGAGATTCTACAATGGCTTCCCGTGGTGAGTGCCTTTGGTGGGGAACTCAAAGGTCTTTCTTTGTAAAACTGTTTTCATGAATATTGGGGTTTTGTGTAATCTTTTACCTTTTAATAGAGTTATAG
Organism: Otolemur garnettii; assembly: GCF_000181295.1. Taxonomy (NCBI): domain Eukaryota; kingdom Metazoa; phylum Chordata; class Mammalia; order Primates; family Galagidae; genus Otolemur; species Otolemur garnettii. Next base: position 8,207,280 of record NW_003852442.1, read on the forward strand.
CCAGTCAGTTTCACTGGTGTTAACCACTTGGGATGGACTTGGTTTTCAGATGGGACTAGGTATTTAAGAATTTTAGCTGGGCATTGTAGCGAGTACCTCTAGTCCCAGCTACTTGGGGGGCTAAGGCAAGAGAATAGCTTAAGCCCAAGAATTTGAGGTTGCTGTGAGCTGTGATACTACAACACTCGAGGGTGACATAGTGACACTCTGTCTCAAAGAAAAAAATAATTAAACCCAGTTATGGTTCTTGTTTATAAAATCCTTTAACTTTTTTTCTTTTTTTGAGTCAGAGTCTCACTTTGTCACCCTGGGTAGAGTGCTGTGGCATTGTAGCTCACAGCAACGTCCAACTGTGGGGCTCAAGTGATCCTCTTGCCTCAGTTTTTTTCTCTTCTATTTTTAGTAGAGATGGGGGTATCACTTTTGCTCAGGCTGGTCTTGAACTCGTGACTTCAAGCAATCTACCACCACCCCCCCCCCGGCCTCCCAGAGTGCTAGGATGATAGGCATGAGCCATCAAGCCTGGCCTGAAAAGTCACTTTTAAAGCATCCTGTTTTGGCTCGGCGCCTGTGGCTCAAGTGGCTAAGGCACCAGCCACATACACCTAAGGTGGAGGGTTCCAATCCAGCCCAGGCCTGCCAAACAACAATAATGGCTGCAACCAAAAAAAAGCCAGGCGTTGTGGCAGGGACCTGTGGTCCCAGCTACTTGGTAGGCAGAAGCAGGAGACTCGCTTGAGCCCAAGAGTTGGAGGTTGCTGTGAGATGTGATTTCCTTTCACTCTACCCAGGGGAATAGCTCTCTCTCTCAAAAAAAAAAAAAAAAAGCATCCTGTTTCATGCTTAGTTTTATTGTTAATGTGTTTATTAATGGGCCCTAGATAAGGTGAGAAGGGTCGCATTATACCATTAGCTTATTTTGTGTTTTGTAATTTTCACATCTTGCCCTACCACTATTAGTTGTCTTAGAGGCAAAATTTGCAGCAAAAAAAAAAACTTGCAAAGTAACAGGGACCCAACCCCAGAGACTTTTAGAATGAGAGGTCTACCAGAAAGCTTCTGTGGAATGACCTCTACCTCAAGGACCTAGAAGCGGCCCCAGAATTTGGGGTACAGCCTGAAGGTGGCATCAGTGACTCACCACATTCAATTTTCTAGGACTAGATTTGAAAAAATCTTTTCTTCTGTGAATTTTGTTCCCTTCTTTCTCTGAAAACCCTGTCGGCCCATACCATTTGTTGAAAAGACAAATTTGTTCCTCACCCTACCCTTGAGGCCCTGCCCCCATTGATTGTTTTGGCATGCTTGTGGAAAATCAATTGACTGGAAATGGGAGGGTTTATTTCTGGGCTTGATTCAATTATACTGTTCTATATGTATATCCTTGTGCCACTCTGTCTTGCTTACTGTCCTTTGTAGAACATTTAGGAATCAGGAAATGAGAATATTCCAACTTCTTTCTTCCTTCCTTTCTCTTTCTTTCTTTTTTTTTTCAGAGTCTCACTTTGTCACACTTGGTAGAGTGTCCTGGCATCATAACCTCAAAGTCTTGGGTTCAAGCTATCCTCTTGCCTCAGTTTTTCATTTTTAGTAGAGACAGGGTCTCATCTTGCTCAAGCTGGTCTTAATCATCTGAGCTCAGGCAAACTGCAGGCCTTGGACTCCCAGGATGCTAGGATTATAGGCGTGAGCCTCCAAGCCCCACCCAACTTTGTTCTTTTTTTTTTTTTTTT
>NW_003852442.1:8210517-8213824 GCF_000181295.1 Otolemur garnettii
CTATAGGCGCCGAGCCAAGAAAGTGACTTTTGAACTGATGCTGAGAGGAAGAGGTGCAGACTTTCCCAGAAAGAGAGAAACACCTGGATATGCCTTGAGGGAGATGCCCTGAGGTGTCCAAGAAATAGTAAGAGGCCTGCTCCTCTGAGTGAGCAGGAAAGTGGAAATGACTGCAGAAAGTGGGGAAGGGTATACACTGAGTGAGGCTTTAAGGCTATTAAAAAATAAAGTTTTGACCAGGCTTACAGAGACTCGTGCCTGTAATCCTAACGCTCGGGGAGACTGAGGCAGGTGAATAGCCTTAGCTCAGGAGTTAGAGACCAGGCTGAGCAAAGTAAGACCCCATCTCTACATAGGAAACAAAAACAGGTGTTGTGGTGGGCACCTGTAGTCCCAGCTACTCAGGAGGCTAAGGCAAGAGGATCACTCAACCAGCATCCAGAAATCTATATCATCCTTCTTCACAGGTCTCACTCCCTTCCCTCAGTAGCCCATATCCTGGGTTCTAAGGAGCATAGTTTTACCTGTTTCATCTATTATAATAATGGAATTATTAAATACTCTCCTACAGTACTCCTACTTTTAAAGATAAATTCATCTAGACACATTAGCTTGTGTGGACCACAGACAGACTTGAGCCTCAACTCTTGGAGCTTGAAAACAGCCATAGACAACACATGTGTGAATAGACGTTGCTGGCGTTTCAATAAAACAGGCAACTAGTCAGATATGACTCACAGGCCCATAGTTTGCCAGTAGCTGCTTTCATTTGTAATTTTATCGTTGTGAGTGGATACAAAGCCAGGCTTTGGCTTTGCTGTTTGGCAGGGTAGTGAATTGTGCTAACACACTGGAAAGTCTTCTTTGGGCTGGTTGTTACTCATAGTTTCCAATGGTCTCTCTATTTGCCAGATTTTCCAGATGAAGAAAATGATCCTGAGCAAGTAATAGGAACAAAGAAACTAAGAAAAACAAAACACCGACACAGATTTACTAAAGAAGAAGTGGAAAAACTTAAGAAGATATTTACATACAATCCTTATCCAGATTTTACAACCAAAGAAGAACTGGCCAAAAAATTCCAATGTCAAGTGAACATAATTGATGTAAGTACAAAAGCACAGATGCATGCTTCCTAGAAAATTAAAGGGCAACAAGTATAAATGAGGATAGGAGGCTGGGTGCCTATAACATACTGGTTATGGTGCCAGCCACTGAAGTTGGGGGGTTTGAACCCAGCCCAGGCCAGCTAAACAATGACAACTGCAACAAAAAATAGCCAGGCATTGTGGCAAGTGCCTGTAGTCCCAGCTATTTGGTAGGCTGAGGCAAGAGAACCACATAAGCCCAAGAGTTTGAGGTTGCTGTGTGCGGTGACTCCACGGCACTCTACCCAGGGCAACAGCTTGAGACTGTCTAAATAAATAAGTAAATAAATCGGGGTAGGAGCCAGGGGATTGGATTGGAAAGCACAGACTTCAGAGATAGGAGAAACCAATCAAAACATATTTTCTGTTTTGTTTTTTTTTGAGACAGAGTCTCACTCTGTCACCCTCGGTAGAGTGCTGTGGCATCACAGCTCACAGCAACCTCCAACCCTTGGGCTTAAGCAATTGATTCTTTTGCCTCAGCCTCCCAAGTAGCTAGGACCACAGGTGTCCGCCACAACTTTTGGCTATTTTTGTTGCAGTTGCCACTACTGTTTTAGCAGGCTGGGGCCAGGTTCAAACCTACCACCCTCAGTATATGGGGCTGGCACCCTACCCACTGAGCACAGGCACCACCCCAATCAATCAAAACATATTTTATATATATTACATAATATATATATTTAATACACACATATATATATACACACACACACACAGTTACCCCTCCATATTCACTTGTTCCACATCCACATTTAACCAACCATGAATCAAAAATATACAGGAACAAAAAAACCCCACAAATTTAAAAACAACACAGTATAACAAATGTTTACATATCATGCATTTACATTGTATTTTTTTTTATTTTTTTGAGACAGAGTTTCGAGTATTGTAAGTAATCTAGAGATGGTTTAAAGTATACAGGAAAATGTGCTACTTGATATGCAAATACTATTTTTATTTTATGTAAAGGACTTGAGCATCCTTGGATTTTTTTTTATTTTTTTTTAATCATAACTGTGTAACATTAGTGCATTTATGGGGTACAATGTGCTAATTTTATACACAACATGGAATGTTTACATCAAACTGGTTAACATACCCTTCACCTCTCTTACTTAATTGTTGCATTAAGACATTTATACTGGCTTGGCACCCATAGCACAGTGGTTATAGTGCCAGCCACATACACCAAGGTGGTGGATTTGAACCTGGCTGGAGCCAGCTAGACAACAATGAGCTGCAACAAAAAATAGCCAGGCATGGTGGTGGGTGCCTATATAGTCCCAGCTACTTGGGAGGCTGAGGCAGGAGAATCGCTTAAGCCCAAGAGTTTGAGGTTGCAGTGAGCTATGATGCCACAGCATTCTACCAAGGGCAACATAGTGAGACTCTGTCTCAAAAAAAAAGACATTTATAGCCTCCTCTTAATAGATTTGACATGTACCCTTGCATTATGCACAATAGGTGAGGTCTCGCCAATTACCTTCCCCTCCCTTTTTCCCTCCCCTTGGTCTCCTCTTGCCTCCTTCATTCTGGGCTATAATTGTGTTTTATCATTCATATGAAAGTGTGGGTGATTATATATTGGTTTCAAAATAGTACTGAGGACTTTGGATGCTTTTTCTTTCAATCTTGAGATATTTTACTAAGAAGAGTATGTTCCAGCCATAGGCGTCACCTGTTGGGATTTTGTTATGTAGGCTACTCTTACTAGAGTTAGATGATATCCCAAAGTGGTTTTGATTTGCATTTCTCTGATTAAATATGATGAGCATTTTTCCACGTGTTTATAGGCCATGTGCTTGTCTTCTTCAGAGAAGCTTCTGTTCAAGTCTCTTGCCCACATAGAAATAGAGTTGTTCTTTTCTTATGATTAGTTTGAGTTCTCTGTGGATTCTAGTTATCAGATCTTTGTTGGAACCATAACCTGCAAAAATCTTCTCCCATTTTGAAGGTTGTCTCTTTGCTTTAACTTACTGTGCTCTTGGCTGTGCAGAAGCTTTTTAGTTTGATCAGATCCCAGTAAAGTATTTTTGGTGTTGCTTCAATTGCCCAGCAGGTCCTCCTCATAAAATATTCTCCCAGGCTGATTTCAAGTATTTTATCTATACTCTCTTCTAGTATTTTTATAGTTTCATGTCTTTTTTTTTTTT
>NW_003852442.1:8214776-8216676 GCF_000181295.1 Otolemur garnettii
CCGGGCTGGGGATTCGAACCCGCCACCTTAGGTGTACGTGGCTGGCGCCTTAGCCGGTTGAGCCACAGGCGCCGAGCCTGACTGTTTTTTTCAACTTGGCTATTGTTGGTATATATAAAAGCTATGCATTTGTATTGATTTTGTATCCTGAGATACTGCTGTATTCCTTGATCACTTCTAAGAGTTTTGAAGCTAAGTCCCTGGGGTTTTCCACATGTAAGATCATATCAACTGCAAAGAGTAAGAGTTTGATCTCCTCTGACCCCATGTGGATATCCTCTGACCCTATGTGGTTACCTTTGATTGCCTTCCCTTGCCTGATTGTGATGGCTAAGACTTCCATTACTATGTTGAATAGCAATGGAGACAATGGATATTCTTTAGTTCCAGATCTGAGGGAAAATGTTTTCAATTTTATTCCATTCAATATGATATTGGCTGTGGGTTTGCTGTAGATGACCTCTATCAGTTTAAGGAATGACCCATCTAAGTCTATTTTCTTAAGTGTTCTGATCATGAAAGGGTACTGAATATTATCCAAAGTTTTTCTGCATCAATTGAGAGAATCATATGGTCTTTTTTATTTTTATGTGATGTATTATATTTATAGATTTACATATGACTTACATACGTATGGAACCTTGTAACACTGAGATAAAACCAACTTGGTCTTGGTGTATAATTTTTTTGATGTGCTGTTGAATTCTGTTTGCTAGGATCTTACCGAATATTATTGCATCAATATTCTTTAATGATCTTGGTCTATATAATTTTCTTTCTTTTCTGGGTCTTTTCCTGGTTTGGGGATCAGTGTGATATTTGTTTCGTATAATGTGTTGGGAAGTATTTCTTCTTTTTCTATGCTATGGAAAAGGTTATAATATAGGAAAAGGTTATAATATAGGTTCCTCTTTAAAGGTTTCGTAGAATTCTGATGTGAAGCCATCTGGTCCCAGACTTTTTTGGGAGATTTCATATACTTGATGCTATTTCAGTGCTTGATATAGGTCTATTCAACATTTCCAATTCTTTCTGACTGAATCTAGGAAGGTGATGTGCTTCCAGGTATTCGTCTATTTCCTCCAAATTTTCATATTTCTGAGAAGAGTTTTTTGTAGTAATCATTAAGAATTTTTTTTGTTTTTGTTGTTGTTGTTGAGACACAGTCCCACCCTATGCTCTGAGCAGAGTGCAATGGTGTCATAGGTCACTGCAACCTCAGACTCAGGCTGTGGGCATCCCACTGCCTCAGTCTCCAGAAGCCACTGGGATTACAGGCATTCGCCAGGACACCTGGCTGTTTTTTCTTTTTTTTAGGAGTTGGGGTCTCACTCTCACTCAGGCAAGTCTCAAACTCCTAAGCTCAAGCAATTTTCCCTCCTCAGCCTCACACAGTGCTGGGATTACAGGTGTGAGCCACTGCGCCTGGCTCATTAAGAATTTTTTTAATTTGAGATGTCTGCTGTTATTTCTCCTTTATCATTTCTGATTGATATCAGGGATTTTACTTTTCTGTTTCTGGTTAGGTTAGCCAAAGGTTTATCAATTTTGTTAATTTTTTTAAAAAGCCAACTTTTTTTGATTCATTGATCTTTTTTTCCTTTTTTTTTTGAGACAGTCTCACTATGTCACCCTTGGTACAGTGCTGTGGTATCACAGCTCCCAGCAACCTCAAACTCTTGGGCTTAAGTGATTCTCTTGCCTCAGCCTCCCAAGTAGCTGGGACTATAGGTGTCTGCCATAATGCCTGGCTATTTTTTTCTTGAAATTACCATTGTTGGCTTGGCGCCTGTGGCTCAATCGGCTAAGGCGCCAGCCACATACACCTAAGGTGGTGGGTTCGAATCCCCAGCCCGGGCCCACCAAACAACAATGATGGCTGCAACCCAAAAATGGCCGG
>NW_003852442.1:8217537-8224481 GCF_000181295.1 Otolemur garnettii
GGTGCCTGTGGTCCCAGCTACTTTGGAGGCTGAGGCAGGAGACTCGCTTGACCCCAGGAGCTGGAGGTTGCTGTGAGCTGTGATGCCACGGTATTCTACCCAGGGGGACAGCTGGAGGCTCCTGTCTCAAAAAAAAAAGAAGAATGTGTATTCAGTTTTATTAGAATGAAATGTTCTGTAGATGTATGTTAAGTCCTTTTGTTGTGGCTCAGCACCTGTGGCTCAAGTGGCTAAGGTGCCAGCCACATACACCTAAGGTGGTGGGTTCGAATCCAGCCTGGGCCTGCCAAAAACAGCAATGACGGCTGCAACCAAAAACTTGCTGGGCGTTGTGGCAGGCACCTGTAGTCCCAGTTACTTGGGAGACTGAGGCAGGAGACTCGCTTGAGCCCAGGAGTTGGAGGTTGCTGTGAGCTGTAATGCCACGGTACTCTACCCAGGGGGATAGCTTGAGGCTCTGTCTCAAAAAAAAAAGTCCTTTTGTTGTAAGGTCAAGTATAAGTCTAATATTTCCTTGCTTAGTTTTTTCTTGGAGGATCTATCCAACACTGCCAAAGGGATGTTAAAATCACTGACTATTATAGTGCTGGAAGATATCAAATTGTTCATGTCTGTTAGGGTTTCCTTTATAAATTGAGAAGAATTCTGGTAGGGTGCATAGATGTTAATAATTGAAATCAATTCATGTTGAGTGCTTCCCTTGACAAATATGAATTGACTATACTTATCTTTCCTTATCTTTTTTTGTTTAAAGCCTATCATATCTGCAAATAAAATTGCAATCCCTTTTTTCTGATTTCCATTTCCCTGAATTAAAGATGTCCATCCCTTCACTCTCAGTCTATTTTTATCCTTTAAGGTAAGATGAAATTCTTATATGCAACAGATATCTGGCTTGACTTTTTGTATCCAGTCAGCCAACCTATGCCTCTTTAGAGGACAATTTAAGCCATTCACATTAATTGAGAGTATTAATAAGCATGGTAGTGTTTTGGTTGTCTTGTTTTTCAAGTGTCCAGTGGATATTTTTAATCCTTTCATCAATGTGAATGTTAGATTTTGTTCAAGGCTTTCTGGGTGAGTTTATTCTGGTGGTAGACCATTAAGTTGATCATTATGGAGGATGGATCTGAGAATATCCTGGAGAGCTGGTTTAGTAATGGCAAATTTCTTCAACATGTGTAAGTCAGTAAAGTATTTGATTTCTCCATCACAAATGAAACTCAGTTTAGCTGGACACAGGATCCTGGGCTGAAAGTTGTTTTGTTTTAGGAGATTGAAGGTCAATAACTATTCTCTTCTGCCTTGAAAAGTTTCAGCTGAGAGATCTGCAGTCATCCTAATATTCTTCCCCTTACAGGTTATGATTTTCTTATGTCTGGCTGCTTGCAGAATTTTCTCCTTCATATTAACTTTAGCAAAGTTAATTACAATGTGTCTAGGAGATTCTTTATTTGGATTGAGTTGTGCTGGGGTTCTAAAACTGTCTCCTACCTGAATGTCTGTATCTCTTGCCATGCTTGGGAAGTTCTCCTCCATTATATATATTGCAATAGAGCATTTGTGCCTTTAGGACCATCCTCTTCTCCTTCAGGAATTCCTATAAGGTGAATGTTTCCTCTTTTGAAGTGGTCCCACAACTCTCTTAGGGACTGATCCATTTTTGCTTTCCACTTCTCTGCCTCTTTGAGCATTTGGTAATGTCCAAAAGCTTTGTCTTCAACTTCAGAGATCCTTTCTTCTGCCTGGTCCACTCTATTACTGAGGGATTCTACTATATTATGAAGCTCCTCAATAACTTTGTCATTTCTTTGAGGTCTGCAATTTCTGTTCACATGATGTCCAAATCCTTGGAGATTTTGTCCTTAAATTAATGGATTTCTTGAGACACCTTTTGAACTATTCCTTGGATTTCTTTTTTGGTTTGTTTGGGGTTTTGGGGGGAAGGGGCAGAGTCTCACTATGTTGGGTAGAATGCCATGGCATCACAGCTCACAGCAAGTTCAAACTTTTGGACTTAAGTAATTCTCCTGCCTCAGTGCCTCAGCCTCCAAGTAGCTGGGACTACAGACACCCACCACAATGCCTGGCTACTTTTTGTTGCAGTTGTCATTGTTGTTTAGCTGGCCTGGGCTGGGTTCGAACCCACCACCCTCAGTGTACATGGCTGGTGCTGTAACTACTGTGCTACAGGCACCAAACCTACTCCTTGAATTTCTAATTCCAACTTTACTTCCATTCTATTAATTGTATTTGCTATCCATATTCTGAGTTCTATTTCTCATTTCAGCCATTTGGCATCTTCTGTTGTGTCCCCTTTGTCATTCCTTGGGGGAATTGATCTACTCTGATTATTCACATTCCCAGAGTTTTTCCACTGGTTTTGCCCCATCATTATTTTTCACAGTTTGGCTAGTGAAGCTGGTGAGATTGGATTGAGGGCTTCAGGAGTTGTATTTAACCAGCCCTTTACCAAAGAGCTGGGACTGGTAACTGTGGCTTTTCCTCTATAGTCCTGCAGCCTGATGCTCTGGGGACCTAATTGGTGTGACGGAATAGGTGGCTCTGTCTTGTATTCAGCCAGCCTCTAGCCAATCCTAGTGAGATGGCTTTCAGCTGAAATGTCAACTGGGGAGAGAAACAAGCAACTAAGATACCCTGCCCCCCATTGGCGACAACTGGAAGAGGAGAATCAACCCCTCCCAGTACAACACAACCAGGGCTCAACCTTGAAGACTCCCTGGGTGGCCAGCCCAGGTCAAGAGTTCCAAACCAATAGTCACAGACAGCACAATTGCTATTCAAGTGGGAAAGTTCAAAAGGTCTCCAGCAACCAGATAGCAGAGGACCACTAGCAGCTCAAGTGTGACTTGCTCTGGTGCTTAGTGGAGCCAGAAAAGCCCGTCCAGCCAAAGAGTTAGCCCAGGTTGGCGCCTCCTTCCCTACCTTGCACCTCAGCCACACCCAGTCACTGGTAACCCCCTGGGGCTGTGGCCCAGTTCCCTCCAATAAGCAAATGGGCCAGGGATTTGCACCTGCCAGTGTCAAAGGGGGAAATCAATGCCTCCTCAGCCAGGCCATCACACACTGCCACCAGCAGGCAGGAGTTATTCAAGCCTGACTCCCACCACTGCTCATTAGAAACTGGGAGTGTTCCTCCTGAGTCTGTTCCAGCCAGGGTTACCATCAAAGCGCATGTGTCTCTCCGTCATAGACTGCACTTCTGCCCCAGCCATACTCCTCCTCTGGTACCCCTGCAGGGTGAGGTCTGGCTCCCTCCAAAAGTCCATAGAATTGGTGAGGTATCGTTCTAAAATTTGACATCAGCGGGAGTGTGCCACTGATGCCACTGTGTGGGTCCTGAGCCTACACCTGCGCTGCTATGCACTTTTGTGGCTCCAGGCCAGTGCCCCTTCCCCTGCATCTCTCCACTTCTACTCAAGTCGCAGTTTCAGCACAGCTGTGCTGCAGCCCATGCAATGCCCAGCCCTAGCAAGGAATTGCCAGACCCTCTGGGCTCTGCAGGGGGTAGTCTTCCAGACCTGCCTTTAGGACCATCAGGATGCTGTTGTAGTTAGTGGTAGGCAAGTGGGAAGGATGGACTGGGAGTACAGAAAGGCAGGTAAAATATTTGTTCAACTTTTATGACAGGCAAGAGAATGCCCCAGCTCGCACTGGGATCTCTCTGGAGCTGCTCTCTCCCGTGGGGTGAAACAAGAGGTCTTCTGTTCACTGTTCACTTGTAGACAGCACACAGTGGGCCACTCTCTTGGGGTAGGGGATGGACTCTCATCCTCTTTGGGATGGGTTTGGTACCTGAAATTTGCTTCTTTGGAGTTGCCTCAGCAGGGATGATGTGCACTTATCAATCTTCTCTCCCAGCTCAGCTCCCAACCTTCAGCTTTATTGGTTCATGCTGACCATTATCTCTCCCTCTGGATGGGAGCTTCTGCTGCTAGCTGGCTCCAGTAGGCCATCTTACCTCCTCTGCATCCTTGGATTCTGGGATGCGGGACCAATCCAAGGGATGAATATACACACATACAATGTGGAAAATGTAAAGAAAACATACAATAGCATTTCATCACCTAGGTAAACAGTCTTAGTATGTGGATATGAAAATACAATGAATATGCGTTATGAAAAATATGCGTTAGACTGGAGTGAGGCAAATTTGGAAGTAGGTTAAGTCGACGCTGTTGTAGTTAGTGGTGGTGATGGCAGTCTGAGCCACCCTGCTGGCTGTGCTGGTAGATAGGACTAATGATACTCTGAGTACATTTTAGAGCTAGAGCTGACAAGTATACTGTGTATTGTATATGCTAAGAAAGATAAAGTATGTCTGTAATCCTATCACTCTAGGAGGCCTAGGCAGTGGATTGCTTGAGCTCAGGAGTTGAGACCAGACTGAGCAAGATTGAGATGCCCATCTCTGAAAAACTAACTGGGTGTGGTGGCAAGCAACTGTAGTCCCAGCTACTCAGGAGGCTGAGGCAAGAGGATCGCTTAAGTCCAAGAGTCTGAGGTTGCTGTGAGTTATGATGCCACAGCACTCTACCAAGGGTGACAAAGTGAGACTGTCTCAAAGATTAAAAAGTAAATAAAGATAAGGTGGAGTCAAAGATGACTTCAATGTTTTAAGTATATGGAAAGAGAACCCAAGGAAGAGCAAGGCGGTGTCAAAAGAATTGGAAGTTACATTTTACATTTATTAAGTTTCCTATGCCAGATAAACATCTATGTGCAAGTCTGAAGTTCAGGAAAGAACACTTACCTAGAGATACAAATTTCAGAGTGGTTGGTGCTTCATAACTATATGCTGCATGAACAAATATTTTTTGATAAATTTTTACTGTATAAATTGAATGAATTAGTTATATTTTATAAACAGAATTGTGAAGACTTCCCTTTTTTTTTTTTTTTTTTTGAGACAGAGCCTCAAGCTATCCCCCTGGGTAGAGTGCCATGGCATCACAGCTCACAGCAACCTCCAACTCCTGGGCTCAAGCGAGTCTCCTGCCTCAGCCTCCCAAGTAGCTGGGACTACAGGCGCCCGCCACAACGCCTAGCCATTTTTTTGGTTGCAGCCATCATTGTTGCTTGGCAGGCTTGGGCTGGGGATTCGAACCCACCACTTTAGGTGTATGTGGCTGGCGCCTTAGTCGCTTGAGCCACAGGCGCCAAGCCGAAGACTTCCCTTATGTCTTTGTTTATGTAATAGTGCATAGATCATTGGGTTTATTGGTTGCCTGAAACGTGGAAAAAAACATCCATTCATATAAACTAGAAGGGAATTAAAGATCAGGAATGTAAGAAAAAAAGCATAGAAAAATAGTATGCAATTTATTTTGTTACTAAATTATAAAAACTATAAGAAACATTCCTAGGAAAATGCAAAGGACCAATGATTTCTCAAAAAGAATTAGGAAGACTGAGCAAGTTTAATGACCAGGGAAGGAATTGAAACAATGGTCAAGTACATAAATACACATTGTCTTAGTGTTGTTGTTTTTTTTTTCCTTTACATTTCTTTCTTTCTTTTTTTTTTTTTGAGACAAAGTCTCACTATGTTGCCATCAGTAGAGTGCTGTAGCGTCACAGCTCACAGCAACCTCCAACTCCTGGGCTCAAGCGAGTCTCCTGCCTCAGCCTCCCAAGTAACTGGGACCATAGGTGCCCGCCACAACACCCAGCTATTTTTTGGTTGCAGCCATCATTGTTGTTTGGCAGGTCCAGGCTGGATTCGAACCCACCACCTTAGGTGTATGTGGCTGGCACCTTAGCCACTTGAGCCACAGGCGCCGAGCCAACAATTGCTTTCTTTACTGTGACTTTAACATCAGTCAGAAGGCAAGTCAGGGACTGAGCTGGGAAGAAAATTAAACAGAAAATCCTCCTACAATAAGGAAATACACTCAGGAGTATAATCATGTAAGTAGTTTTGATAAAACAATATTATCTTTTCCCTTTAGAACTGGTTCCAGAATAACAGAGCCAGACTTCCAATCAAAGAAAGAATCAGACTATTTGCTACATGGAAACAGTGTGATTTCCCAGGCCAAGCTCATCTACTTTTAGAAGTCCAGGATACCCACGCTGAAGCTCCCAACTACACCACCAACGAGAGCCTTTCTTGTGCCCAGAAGATTCTGATGGGTAGAGCTGATTGCTCCTCTCTGGAGAAAGAGGAAATTCCTAGTCAGCAAGTGGGCCCTAGTTGCTCCTCTCCAGTCACAGGCACTATAAAGCAACCAGGTGGTGCTTTGGAGAATCAAGATAACACAGGAAGTGGGCTTTCTCCTGCTTGTTCTTTTCCTAGCTACTGCCCAGCAGCTTGCCTTCACACTTCTACATCTTCAGCGCACTGCTCTGTGAGAGAAAAGACTGACACTGGGGAAAGCTGGCATGGAGCCCCTTTTCTGGCATGTTATCTTCATAGTGAGTACGGAGTGAGGGAGCAGCAAGAAGAGCAAGAGGAAGAAAATTTTAAAAACTGTTCACTATTGAAATGTCTGCAGCAGGATAATTGGCAGTGTTACAAGCAGCAGCACCAACAGCCCCAGATTTATCAAGGAAGGATGCTGGTCCTGGAGCAGCTGACAATGGACCAGGCTCCTGGGGATCAAGGGCAGGATTTGGACTCCTCTCATTTACAGTTGCACATTCAGTTTCCTCAAAATGAAGAAAAGCCCGACTGCTCTCAACTTCAGCAAGCACCTCCTCAAATAGTTGCCAACTCATCACTGCTGTCCCCGGGGCAATGTATGCAGCAAGGGGCTTCATACCAACCCAGGGCTCAGATGCAGCAGCCACAACTGCTGCCCCCAGGGCAACATATGCAGCAAGAGACTTCATACCAACCCAGGGCTCAGATGCAGCAGCCACAACTGCTGCCCCCGGGGCAACCTATCCAGCAAGGGGCTTCATACCAACCCAGGGCTCAG
>NW_003852442.1:8224512-8225170 GCF_000181295.1 Otolemur garnettii
CTTCATACCAACCCAGGGCTCAGATGCAGCAGCCACAACTGCTGCCCCCGGGGCAACCTATCCAGCAAGGGGCTTCATACCAACCCAGGGCTCAGATGCAGCAGCCACAACTGCTGCCCCCAGAGCAATGTATGCAGCAAGGGGCTTCACACCAACCCAGGGCTCAGATGCAGCAGCTATGGGTTGAGGAATCTCCAAGAGTCCACCTCAGAGACCAGACACATTTCCAGGAAGTAGTAGTAAAGTTCAGAAAGCCTCAATCATGGTGACCCATAGGTACCCATACAGAAGCCCAAGGCAAAGGCCTTTCCAGAAGCCCCCACATTAAAACAAAAATTTTTTTTTTTTTTGAGACAGAGTTCATTTTGTCACCCTTGGTAGAGTGCCGTCGCGTCACAGCTCACAGCAACCTCCAACCTCTGGACTCTGGTGATTCTCTTGCCTCAGCCTCCCGAGTAGCTGGGACTACTACTACTTTTAATTTTTTAATTAAAAAACTTTTTCTGGGCTTGGTGCCTGTGGCTCAAGTGGCTAAGGCACCTGCCACATACGCCTAAGGTGGCGGGTTCAAATCCAGCCCGGTCCTGCCAAACAACGACAGCTGCAACCAAAAAATACCGGGCATTGTGGCGGGCGCCTGTGGTCCCAGCTACTTGGG
>NW_003852442.1:8225318-8227321 GCF_000181295.1 Otolemur garnettii
TTTTTTTCTGGGTGAGGCCAGTGCCCTACCCATTGAGTCACAGGTGCCACCCATGTACAATGAAAAATTTTTTTAGCAGATCCTAAACTCTTGTGTTTAGGTATTCACCCATTCCTTTCACATTCCTAGGGAAGGTTACACACTCTGTAGCCAAAAGATAGACATTGCTTCCCCTAAGACTGTCATTTACCCTGCTAAAGACTGAGTTAGGAAGGGTCATATGTCATAATTCCGGCCAATGAGAAGCCTACGAGAGGCTTCTGAAAAAGATTTCTCACCAATAAAGGAGACAATGACCCTCTTCTGCTGCTGAAACCATAGCAACCATCTTTCAACCATGAAGGGTGCAGCCTAGAAGATAAGCTGAGGATGGCAAAGCAGGAAAAACAGAAAGAACCCTGAAGCTATCCTACCTCAGGACTTTTTATTATATATACAAGATATAAATCCTTTTACTGTTTAAGGCCTTTTAGAGTAGAATGTCTATGACTAAATACACCTTATTGATATAGGCTGGTGGGCATTACAATTCAGCAAATAGCCTTAGCCCAAAAGAGGAATAGAACAAGCAGCACCTTAAACGTTTACAACTCAACACACCTGCTTAAAAGATACTGGGTAACAGAGGAAAATTTGAATGCCAAAACATAGACCATTACTTCAGGGCAGTGGTTCTCAACCTTCCTAATACTGCAACCCTTTAATACAGTTTGCAACCCACAGGTTGAGAACCACCTCTTTACAGAAAGAAGGAATGGAAAGAAATGTTCTACTAATTAAATTGTGTAAGTTATTTAAGCCCTAATAAAATTTCAAAAGCTAGGGGCGGTACAGGGGCTGTGCTGGGAGGAAGGCCCAGCATTTAAAACTCATTTTCCTTGTTTATATATGTGATCTCAAAAATACTTTTGAAATTATTTTCCCATGTATATCTCCCAGAAGGATAAATTAAATGACCAAAGAAGCTGCACTACCAGATAGCTGAAACTTGCTGGTTTATAATAAGCACATTAAGTTTGTGTGTGTGTTGGTTTTAAGTATGAGTACAATAAATCTGAGTATAACAAATTAGACCTTTTTGTACAGTGTGACTAAAGTGGAATTTCTAACTTTGGAAAGCCAGTAGGCTGAGAAAACTTTGCAATAACACCCTAGGTGACATTTCCATTTCATTCCTAAAACACTGGTTTTTAACCACCCTAGAGTCTTATCAGAATGAAACAAATCCGTACCATACAACCCCTCTCAAACCCCATTTAAGTATTACAGAAGAGACATACAATTACACTAAGCCTCTAACGTACTCAAGAGAGAGCAAAGGTTAAAGCTTTGACTTAGTCTGGGTTCCACCTAAGGATTCAAGTGCAACTGACACTTCTAGAATGAACTAGGTAGGGGGATGCAGAGTCATCCCCCTCTGGACAATTATGCTTCATTCTGCTGGGGACCTCTAAAAGATGGCATGGAAACCATTATCCCATTAGAGGGATAACTTTCGAATACCCAATTGTATGATTTCTCTGGTCAGCAAGGAAGCTGGGTATGTGTCCTCTAGTTTCCATCTGTCATTAGCTAAAAACTGTTCATAGGGGCATTAACACCATAGCACTTTAAGCAGAGAAAGCCTCAAGCAAATGCTGATGATGGGATTCCTGTTGGTGGTGTGTGATGAAATGGCAAGTGCCCAGGAACACTGGGGAGGGCACTGACAACTTCTGCTATGTACCTGCCAGTCCTGATTGGTTTCTCTCCTCTTTGGCTCTCAATATTCACCTTATTTTGCCACTTTTCACAGTCCTTGATGAAATCTTTTTGCTTCATCCAGAAGATAGAGCATTTTGGTTCAGTGCCCGTAGCATAGTGATTACAGTGCCAGCCACATACACCAAGGGTGGTAGGTTTGAGCCCAGCCCCCAGAGCTAAACAACTGCAACAAAAAAATAGCTGAGCATTGTGGCGGGTGCCTGTAGTCCCAGCTACTTGGAGGCTGAGGCAAGAGAATC
>NW_003852442.1:8228680-8239724 GCF_000181295.1 Otolemur garnettii
CGTGGCTGGCGCCTTAGCCGGTTGAGCTATAGGCGCCGAGCCTATTTCTAGATTCTTGATTTGGAATATCATAATCTAAAGAAGTTTTTGCCAATTGCTTTTGTCTATAACCCTAGCACTTTGGGAGCCTGAGATGGGTGGATTACTTGAGCTCAAGAATTCAAGACCAGCCTAAGCAAGAGCAAGACCCCAACTCTACCAAAAACAGAAAAACTAGCTGGGCACTGCAGTAGGCACTTATAATCCTAACTACTTGAGAGGCTGAGGCAAGAGGATCACTTGAGCCTAGGAGTTTGAGGTTGCTGTGAGCTATGTCACAGCACTATCTAACCAGGGGGACAAGGTGAGACTCTGTCTCAATACATAAATAAATAAATAAAATAAAGAAGCTTCTGTCAAAAGATAGGAGACTCTTTATTTAATCTAGGACTCTAAAAGCAATGACAACATTCATCAAAAGATAAGCCTCAGGGTCCAATGTAAGTACTCTCTATAGTTCAATGATCACAATTTTTTTTTTTTACCTGTTTATCTGCCACTGTTATTTTTTCTTCATTATCTGGCAAATTATTTCTTTCGAAATTCAATTCTCCGAGCTACATTCTGAGCACCAAATTTTTTGATCAATGCATCCCTGGTATCCTTATCATCTTTTTGCAAGTCTATGTCATCCTGTCGGGACCAAATGGGGTACCCATCAGCTCTCTGACCAGATGCTAAAAAGGAGGAAGTAGCCTCTAGCTCACCACTATTTTTTAGGAAGGCCTGTGTAACTGTTGATAGATCCAAGTTAAACTTTTCCATTAACTGCCGGATGATCTTAATGGCAGCTCCCACCTCTGGTGAAGAAGCCTTTTCTTCTTCTTCTTCCTCATCAGGCTGTGTTTCTGAGTCTTCCTCAGGTGTGGGTGGATCATCATCACACATTGTTATATGTATTTCAAAATCAGGGCTCTTGTCCACCTAGAGAAAATGATGAGTAAGGCCAGCTCCTAATTACCAAGTCTGAACTTTTGCAATATGCAGTCTTTTCCAAAAACCACCCCCTTGCCCTCTGCATTCCAATCACACTGGATTTCCCTCTGCTCTTCTAATATGCTATGTTCTTTCTTACGTTTATTCACACTGGACACATGTGTATACATGTATGTAGGTAGACATAAGTGGGTATGTGGGAGGGTGGGAAGTGTGTATTTAAGTAGAGAATGTATATGTGTATGTGTATGCTTATGTATATACATGTACAATTGACTATGGTATTTCAACAGAATATAAGCAGCTACACTGAATATATACACATGTATTTACAGATTTATCTGTTAAATGTTTGGAAGGAAAAGGACTCCCAGGAAAGAAGGGGCAGCCTTCACAGAACATGTGGTTGTAGGGGTGGTGTGATCTGCACATTTACCAGGGAAATGTTAGCCCTCCCCATATGTGTCTCTCCTGGTCAAGGGCTGGCCACTCTTTTAAGGGGCATTTTCCTGAAAGTTTGGGCCCAAATCATGGGTGCACAGTATGCACAGGAGCATTATACACAGCAAAATACATGATGTAGGCCATGTTTGGGCACTGCTGAGTATTTGAAGTTTACAGAAAATGACCCAAATATGAAATAATAAAACAGACTACAAAAGGCAACAATCCCTAAATTCTTGCCAATTCCCATGCATTCCTTCAATCAATTACAGAAACTTTAAATTATTTCCCTTTAGCCTGAAACTTTAAATTATTTCCCTTTAGCCTGAAGCATTTTTCACCTTGTTAATAAGAAAAGTTAATTTTGACTTTTAAAAAATTACTATCATTATTTTATGGCTCCTGCCTTTTTAAACAGCTATTAGTATGGGATTCCAAAAACATACTAGAAGCTAGACTGAATGAGCTATAAGAGCTAAAATGTCTCAAAAAGCTCTAAATACACAAAAGGCTAAATTTGCTTGATAAGAAATTTACAACACTTTTTTTTCATTACATTTATGTTCCTGAAAAGCATAAAAACATTTAAAAGAGATAAATCCACAGCCCTAACTAAAAAACACAGAGATAGAATACTCAAAATAGGATACTTTATAGTGTTTATATTTAATTGTCTCCATTCTGTCTAATTTGTCTTCCTTTCCCTCTCAAGTTGTCTTGCCAAAGTTAAAAGCTTTGAGAGGCAAAGCTTTAGGACAACATGCCTAAAGCCAAGATGAGTCCTGCTTTCTGCCATCTCCCATTCTGAACTTTTCTTACCTTCTTGGGCCTCAAGTGAGTGGAAAGGGCAGCCAGGATAACCAGTCTTAAGGAAAAGCATGAGGTAGGGGCAAAATACAAGTATATTTAGTTAACTTACCACCACCTCCTCAAACTCCTGGGTGGCTTCCACAAGCATCTTTTTGACTACTTTTTCATTCTCCTTCATCTCTTCCTTCGCATATTCTTCTTCGGGCAAATCTGGAGTTCTCTTATTCTGTGGTTCTATTAAAGAGAAGACCACCACAGACTAGCATTAGCCTCTTTTATATAAACCAACAATGTAGGAAATGCTTTGTGAGCTCTAGGCCAGGAGTGAGCCTGCACTTTCTCTTCTATAATATTAGAAGACATAAGAAAAGCACAAAACGGGTGGCGCCTGTGGCTCAGTGAGTAGGGCACCAGCCCCAAATACCGAGGGTGGTGGGTTCAAACCCAGCCCCTGGCCAAACTGCAACAAAAAAATAGCCAGGCGTTATGGTGGGCACCTGTAGTCCCAGCTACTCAGGAGGCTGAGGCAAGAGAATCACCTAAGCCCAAGAGCTGGGAGTTGCTGTGAACTGTGATGCCACAGCACTCTACGGAGGGCAACAAAGTAAGACTCTGTCTCTAAAAAAAAAAGAGTACAAAACATATATACTCAATAATTTCTACACTTCTGAAAAGTTGTACTATCCAAATGTTGATACTATTCCTAGGCTCTGACATAGTAAAAATACTCAAGTTTAATTCATTTTTTGCTTTGTACTTACCAATTCTGCAGATAAACAAAAATGTAGTTAGAAGCAGATTCTGAAATGGAGATTAACATTTAGTGTTTATTAGGGAGTGTTCTTAGGAAAATACTCTGGCAGAAAAGGAAAGCAGGAGTGGGCAGACAGGGAAGCTGAGTTGTAAAAAAAACTCCAAGGAGGCCTCAGCCAAAACCATGAGGAACTCTGGAGCTGAGAACGCCCTTCAGAGTTAACCAAGCTGAGTCAAAAGAGTAGAGCCTTTATAACTCTGTACAGATCGGATACTGGATCCTGGCAGCCCTAAGATAGGGCATGGTAGCTTTCCCAGCAGGTGAAGACAGATCTGGGTGGTACACCACAGTCCACCACATACATCTACAAAAAGAAGGGACCTCCTGGATTTAAACATCCTCTTGTTTCTCCACTCACATTCTTTGAGGATTTAACTATACCCTTTCCTACTAAAATCTACTACAAAGGGGTAGCAAGAGAGTTTTTTTTGTGATGGAATTATTCTGTATTCTTATTTTGGTAGTGGCTACACAAATCTACACATGTTAAAACATATATATTAACAATTGGAAAATAATATGGCAGTTCCTGAAAAGATTAAATTCATAGAGACAGAAAGTAGAAAGGCGGTTTCCAGGAGGTAGGAGGAAGGGAGTCAATCAATGTTCGATGGACATAGAGTTTCAGTCTTTTTTCTTTTTGAGACAGCCTTAACCTGTCGCACTGGGCAGAGTGCTATGGCATCACAGCTCACAGCAACCTTAACTCCTGGGCTCAAGCGATTCTCCTGCCTTCGTCTCCCTAGTAGCTGAGATTACAGGTGCCTGGCTATTTTTTGGTTGCAACATCATTGTTCTTTGGCGGGCCCGGGCTGGATTCAAACCTGCCAGCTCAGATGTATGTGGCTGGTGCCTTAGCCATTTGAGCCATAGGCACTGAGCCATGGAGTTTCAGTTTTAGAAAATAAGTTCCAAAGACAGATGGTGGTGATGGCTGCTCAACAACGTGAATGTACTCAATGCCACCAAACACTTAATTTAAAATAGTAAATTTTGTTATATATATTTTAACACAATAAAAAAATTTTAAAAATGTGTATAGTTGTACAACAGGTCAATTTTACCAGATATACCTTAAGATAAACTTCAAAAAGAAGTCTTATCTTTTAGAGATATGTGCTAAATAAAATAGATAAAATATGATGCCTGGCATTTGCTTCAAAATAATTTAAGAAGTTGGGATGAAAAGTCTAGATGAAAAAACTGGCCATGAACTAAAATCATCAGGTAGAACTGATGTAATTTATTATATTCCATCTTTGAACATGTTTCAAATTTTCTATAATAAAAAGTGATGGGCTCGGCACCTGTGGCTCAAGAGGCTAAGGTGCCAGTCACATACACCTGAGGTGGCAGGTTCGAATCCAGTCTAGGCCTGTTAAACAACGACGGCTGCAACCAAAAAAAAAATAGCTGGGCGTTGTGGCGGGCGCTTATGGTCCCAGCTACTTGGGAGGCTGAGGCGGGAGACTCGCTTGAGCCCAGGAGTTGGAGGTTGCTGTGAGCTGTGATGCCATAGCTCTCTACCCAGGGTGACAGCTTGAGGGTCTGTCTTAAAAAAAAAAAGTTATGGTTCATTCACATAATAGAATATACCATGCTATCAATGAGAAAAGAATGAGGTAAAGCTATGTGTACACACACAAAGACTTCAAGATACACCATTAAGTTTAAAAAAAGAAAAGAAAGTAAACCGTAAAACTGATGTCTAGTGTACTAGTATCACCGTAAGGAATGAGGAGAACCCATGACAGAAAATGATAACTGTTGCCTCTACTGGCCAGGCAGGTTGGCTCCCGCCTGTAATTCCAGCACTCTGGGAGACTGAGGTAGGTGGAATGCCTGAGCTCACAGGTTGGAGACCAGGTTGCAGCCATCATTGTTGTTTGGCGGGCCCGGGCTGGGGATTCGAACCCGCCACCTTAGGTGTATGTGGCTGGCGCCTTAGCCGATTGAGCCACAGGCGCCGAGCCGAGAAATCTTTTTTTTAAATGAAAAGATAGATAAAAAAAACAAGAAGCCGGTTACCCCCGTGTGACCCATGGGTAAGAAAAGTGGGCAGCTGGTGGACAGAAAGGGCGTAATTGCATTTTCTATACATTTTTTGGACCCTCTGAACACAGAGCCAAGTGAATATCCTATTACTAAGAGAGTAAGTCAAAAAACAAGATTCTCAAAGGGAAGAAAGTGGTGCAAATTTACCCAGATGTCAGCAGGAGTCTGGGGGGAATCAAGCAATGTTACCAAAGACGCCCCAAACGGACGCCAGGCCGAAAAGGAGAACACGCCCCCCCAAACCCCCGCGCGCAAGCGTCCCCCAGGACCCGCAGGCGCTGCAGGCCTCACCCCCGCTGTCCGCGGCCTCCGGGTCCTGCTCCGCCTTCCGCTTGAGCTTCTGGGAGGAGGGGCTCACCGGGGCGTCCCCCAGCAGGTATTTGTGCTCCTGGCCCCGCAGGTGCTTGAGGTAGCGGTCCTTCAGGGCCTGCCACGAGTGCTGCGTGAGCGAGCTTTTCTCCATCGCCTTCCACAAGGCGTTGCCGGTGACGGAGCTGGGCGAGCGGGCGTTCTCCTTCACGTAGGTCAGGATGGCCACGTCGTCCGCGTCCGTGAAGGCGACGCGCCCCGCCAGCGGCTGCGGCTCGGGCTCCGAGGCGCCCTCCGCCGGGGCCCCCGGCTTCGTCTCCGGGGACTGGTCGACCGCGGGGGCGAGACCCAGCCGATAGGCCTCCAGCTCGAGCCTCGAGTTGCGCTCCACGCAGTCCACGATGTACTGCGTGGAGATGAAGTCGCCCGAGGCCTCGGCCAACGCCTCCCCGGGCTGGGCCAGCAGCACGGCCCCCGGCTCCTGCACCCTGCACACGGTGCCGCCGCCGTGCAGGATGAGCGTCGAGAGCCGGCGCTTGGCCGGGCTGGGCCGCACGTAGAAGCACATAGAGCTGCCGTCCTCCCTCACGAACAGAGTTGAGGAATGGGTGGGTCCGTAGGGGTCTTTGCCTAAATCCATCGCCTCCGCCATGTCCGACGCCTGACTCCACAAGCGCTGCCCCCGAACGAGAACCTGACGCGCCGAGGTCTCTCCACAGACGCCGCGGCCGCGAAGCACAGCAGTGCGCCTGCGCGGCAGGGCGCCCAGAGCACCGCCCCTCCTCCCCGGAAGAGGCGGGGCTTCGAAACTTAACCTGGAAATTAACGTGTTGCTGTGGTCACTTTTGGGTCGGGCTCTGCTAGAAGATGGCTGCCGTGGAGGGGGCTGAGGTGAAAGTAGACGGCGCTGAACCGAAACTGAGCAAGAAGTAAGTGTCACCTCGGGTCATTAAAGCCTTTGTGGTAAGAAGAGTTCGGGCTGGGAAGCGCCTGAATGTCCGTGCTTAGGCGGTTTGCCTAGAGCCTTCTTGCCGGCGCTCGAAGGCACATGCTGGGACGTAGCTTCGCCGCCCGGGGAACTACACACCCCGGGATGCTCCGGGGCCACTGGCTCCCGGCTCCCAGCTGGTACTGACGGGGTCCCCCCCGCATCTTACTCCTAGAGTAAAAGAATGCGGGGGAGAAGCTAGCTACCACTAGAACTGAGTGGTGTCTGAAAAGGAAAGCGAAACTTACTGCTCTCTTTCTTCCAAGACGTGGATTTTTTTATTTAGCCAATTCACAATGAGGAGGTTGGAGAAATGTTAATACTTTGGCTTTTCAGAAGAGCAATCAAATGTTTCGTGGTCTCTCCAAGGTCATTCTGAACCTTGTACATTAAAACGAATCAGTTCTGAAAATGTGCACCTGCCTATATGGGTTATCCGAAGGATCTGTGAGTGTTGAGTGGTCAATGTCTAATAAGACAGACCGTTCTATTCAGCCTGGTATCTTTTTTTACCATCCCAAACTTTTTGAGTCTGTAGGTTGACATAAGTAAGTCAAGATTAGCTGTGTATATTCTCTTTGGGGTTCCACAGTTAAACCACAGAACACAGGCAGTGACTTATTTTGTTCTCAATGCTAGAAAGAATGGTACATAATTAGTACCATTCTAGAGGCATAGGAGAGAAGTTGTGCTATATACAATGGCTGCCTAAATGTATTAGGGCTTAACCCTCCTGCTGAGTCCTGAGAGAATTATTCTAGGCACTCAGGTAAGGATTTATGTTTCTTTTTGTGCCTCTGGGTTTATGCTTCAAATATTTTAGGAAAATGATACAGGAAATGTCTAAATTTATGGTTTGATAGCACCTTAATACGTTGTCCTTTGTTAGGGCATTCTGATAGATTTCCATAAATGTTTGGAACCTGGTCTTATTCTTCCTTAGAGAAAATTGATGGGACTTTGATCTGTTACATCAAATTGCACTGAGTCGGTAGCTCAGTGTATCTGGGCACCGGCCAAATACACTGAGGCAGTTGGGTTCGAACCCGGCTGGGGCAGCTAAAACAACAGTGAATTCAGTATATCTGACTTACAGTGCTAAAGTTTAGTGTATTCTTTTAAACCACCTATGGCAATCAGATTACGGTGAGTTGTATTTAAGACCGTAAATCACGTACGAAAGGAAGGTTTCCAGTTCACAGTGAAATAATAACGTAAATTGAGAAAACCAGTTAATTCCTTTCTACTGACTTTACTAAGATTAAATACAGGTGCTACTTTTTTGAGCAGCTTTTATGTGCCAGACACAATGCCAGATCTCTAAAAGCTTTCTGTCTAACCTCAATAATAACTTGGCAAGAGAAGAATTAATATTCATTTTTCAAATTAATAAACTGAGGCCCTGGGTCATTAGATGTATTGCTAAAGTATTTGTTCTTAAAGTGTGCTCCAGCACTGATCTAAAGCACTGAAGCAGAGATCTAAAATCAAGTTCATAACTCCACATCCCGTGCTCTTTATAGCTGTACTTGACTATCTCACATTGTCTATAAGAATCTATCATTGATGTAGACTCAATGACCTGAGTCTAAGCTAAAAGTAAAATTTTTTTATGATTAACGTTTCTTTCTATTTAGTTTTCCTTGGAATTTTCTTGGTCTGAAATCTTTAGTGAGCATACTTAATGCCAAGTATTGTCCCCAAGTTTAAAACCAGATGTGCTGCCTGCTCAAATGACTTATCTCAACACAGTGAAGAGTTTCCTGCAATTCCATTGCCTTCCACTATTAATGATATAAACATAATGTAGTCTTAAGACCCTTCCTGGAATTCTCCTTTCCTCCTCATTCCTACAATAACAAACAAGTTCTATTTTTGAGTGAGAAGTGTTTTAGTGTGACTTGCTTTTAGTTTTGCCTAGAGTTTGCAGTGGTAGTGATGGTTCCTTTTTATTTTATATGCTTCCCATTGCCATACCGTGGCCAGGCATTTCATCTCCAGGAGAGAAACCACACCTTAGGGGCTTCCGAAACACTGCCTTACATCCTGTCTCCCATATTCTAGGATGTTGTGATCATTTCTACCTGTAAGCTAGTGATTGACTTATTGTTGACTTTTGATGCCAAATGGCTATAGTCCTACTATTTCCATAGTGAGGACTGAGGACATTGTCAATTACAATTGTAGCACAGTGCATGTTACAGGGTTGGTGTTGGATAAGAGGATGTTAAGTTAAATGGGACACTAAAAGGTAGCATAAACACAACACCCTAAGAGAGCTAGTTAGGTGTATGTATACTATCTGTCCCTTCTGACATCACATCTCTGTGTTTCCTGCTAGGTGGTGATAATCATTAGTTCCAGGGTGTTCTGCCATGTTGACGCAAGCTGCTGTAAGGCTTGTTAGGGGGTCCCTGCGCCAAACCTCCTGGGCAGAGTGGGGTCAGAGGGAACTGCGACTGGGTCAACTTGCTCCTTTTACAGCGCTTCACAAGGACAAGCCACTTTCTAATAAAAGAAGGTTGGTGCCTGTTACCTTCTTTATTGCTCTGGGAGCAAAGATCTCTGCCCTACTAGGTTCATTATCTGTTAAGCCTTTGGACTTCCTACTAAGGAAACATGCTTACTACCAAAACTGATAGTCCTCTCTCATTTTCTCTTTAATAAATTCAAATTCTCTCTTCCTTAGTTCTTTGAGATGACTTGCAGGTCTTATTCTATGTAGAACATTGCTGAGAACAAAATCGTTGTTTGAATAGGAGTTTCTGATGCCAGCTGTTTTCCCCTTTCTGTTTTTCAGGGTTTTGTTTGTTCTTGAGATTAATTTGATTTCTAGTAGTAGTGCTCTCCCTAGGACCTTTTCAGATTATCCTTAGGATGGATTTTATTTAAGAGGAACACCTAGTTGAATGGAAACAGGTTTATCTTAATTTAGGACGTACTAGATAGCTTGGCTTCCTTATATGACCACCAAATGATAGGTCTAACACACTATTTTGGTAAGATTGTCTTTATGGCTTTAATAAGACAGGTTGTATCTGGGAAGAGTTGCTGTGTTGGAAACCATCAGAATCAGTTTTTCTTACTTAAAAGATGAGAGATTCAAATACCCTCCCCCCCCCTTTTTTTAGTTACTCTATGCTCATACTAAAAATGAAGGATATGCCCGAAGCCAAACAATATGCAGGCATGGCTTGGGATCTTCTGCCTTGGTTCACTGTGGTAGAATATTTGATTATCATTAGTGGTCTGAAAGAATGATCCATAAACTCTCTCTGAATAACAGAGGTATCCGTTTTTACCCAAATCGGTTGTGTTTCTAGGTTCAGATAGCAAGTTCAGATCATAAGGAATACTGAGTTGTCCATATCACTTTGGTTTTTCGAGTTTCAGGTGAAAGTGAAACTGGAATTGTTGCCTTATCATGTATTAGATATGGTGCCAAAGGAACTTTATCTTTGGACAGGACATACCAAATGACTAAGATTTAGTCCCTATCAAGCGGTTCCCTAACCTAGTTAGCTCAGGAAAAGCCTAGTGTGCTAATTTTCTAAAAGACTTTTTTCCTAAATATAAACTAATATGTGAGATTTTCTTTGTTCTGGTACATCTTGATTTTATAATAGTTGGGACGTACTACTGCCAGTGACCTGAGGCTGAAAAGCAAAGACCGAGAATGGTCTTTCACATCTT
Organism: Otolemur garnettii; assembly: GCF_000181295.1. NCBI lineage: Eukaryota > Metazoa > Chordata > Mammalia > Primates > Galagidae > Otolemur > Otolemur garnettii. The sequence continues at coordinate 8,238,769 of NW_003852442.1, forward strand.
TGTTCAAAGCTTATTTTTTTCACTGTATTTCTTTCATGTATAGAGTTTTGTGATTATGAGACTGGTGTTGAGGGTGTCAAATTGGGGGTGTTGAACTGAGCAAGGTCATTTCCCCAGGTTATTCTTACTGCTGATAGTGGCTATGGGGTAGAACACTGTGAGGGGTTCTTTAGGCAGCTTTCCCAATGAACACTTTCATCTTCCCAACAGTGAGCTAAAGAGACGCCTGAAAGCTGAGAAGAAGGTGGCAGAGAAGGAGGCCAAGCAGAAAGAGCTCAGCGAGAAACAGCTAAGCCAGGCCACTGCTGATGCCACTAACCACACCACTGACAATGGAGTGGGTGTCGAGGAGGAGAGCTTGGACCCAAATGTGAGTCTCCTGGGCCCCTGGCCTGGCTGGGCACAAGAAAGCTCCCAATGAAGTTTATGGCAAATGTCTTGAGACTGGCAGGTCCTGGTTACTACCAGCGGATAAGGGAGTGCCTGCCACTCCATCTAGGTTAAAGCCACAGGCCCTGAGTATTTTTTTTTTTTTTCATCAAACTCCAGTAGGCATTTGGGAAAATCAAGTACTCCCTGGAGCTAGCTGGGCCTTAAATAAGGCCCAGAGAAACTATCTCTCTGAAAATGGACTAGGGTTTACTTTAGACTGGGGTTGGCAAACTATATTCCATAGGGCAAATTCTCCTCCTCTCTATTTCCCCACTTCATCTTCCCACTCCTTGGATTTGTAAATAAAACTGTATTAGAACACAGCCATGCTCGTGTTTACACATGTCTACAGCAGCAGAGTCGAGAAGTTGCATCAGAAAAAAAGTTTGCTGACCCCTGCTGTAGAGTATTCTTTTTTTTTTTTTTTTTTTTGAAACAGAGCCTCAAGCTGTCCCCCTGGGTAGAGTGCCGTGGCATTAAAGCTCACAGCAACCTCCAACTCCTGGGCTCAAGCGAGTCTCCTG
>NW_003852442.1:8241413-8263474 GCF_000181295.1 Otolemur garnettii
TCAAAAAAAAAAAAAAAAAAAAGGAATTTCCTTCATCCATGCTAACCATGGCCCTAGGCTTCTATGAATTTTAATCTTTGGCTGGAGAATGCTTTTGCACAGAGATGGTATTTCTAGAACGCTGCTATTTTGGAATTATAGTATCTTGAGTAGAATCTTCTTTGCCTTAATTAAAAAAGTTAAATTACATTTTTCCTTGCTTCTTCCCATAATAGTAAAACTATTAGTTGTAGAAAATTTGGAACAGTTAAAGAAGCAAGGAGAGAAAAGCTTAATACCCATAATCCTGCCACCCTTATAGAACCTCTGCACACACTCAAATGCCCAAACATTTCTTTTTCCTTAGAGTCCAGTTATTTTACTAAAATACGTTTTGATATTAGTTGTTTTGGTTCACTATTCTCAGGTACCCATTGTGCCCTTTAAATATGTATTAAGTATACTCTGCCTTGTTGATAGTAGTCACTTGTTGTGCTACCAAATATTGATAACTCTGGAAAAGCCAGCATCCAGCGGCTCAATACTAATAAGAAGCCAGTAGATGAACTAATACACACCCACACAAGAGAAAAACCCGATTTAATTCAAGGAGGGGGGAAGGGAAGGAAAGGAGAGGGATTGGTGTGCTCCCACTCAGTAGGCACAATGTAAGGGTATATGGCACACCTCCTGGGTGCAGTACACAACTACAACAGGGACCTAACAAACACAAACATTGTGACCTAATCCTTCGTACCCGCATGTTAATCTGAAATTTTTAAAAAATCCATCATTCTAACTATCTAAAAAAATTTTTGTACCCATTAACTATCCTCACTTTATATTTCCCTTCCCACTGCTCTTTCCACTCTGGTAACCATTATTCTGCTCTCTCTCTCCCTGAGAGCAGAATAATGGTTATGTTAATATTTAGCTTCCACATATGAGTGAGAACATGAGAGAAATTTGTCTTTCTGTGCTTGGCTTATTTCATATAATGTTCTCTAGTTCTAGCCATGTTGTTGCAAATAGCAGAATTTCATTCTTTTGTGGCTATATAATATTCCATTGTGTATCTGTACCCATGATTTCTTTATCTGTTCAAGGACACTTAGGTTGATTGCAAATTTTGGCTGTTACGAATAGTTCTGCAATAAACATAAGAGTGCAGATACCATTTCAATATGTTGAATTTCCCTACTTGGGATTGCTGAGTCAAATAGTAGTTCTATGTTCAGTTTTTTGAGGACTCTCCATACTTTTCTCCATAGTGGTTATACTAATTTACATTCTCACAAACGGTGTCTGAGGGGCTCCCTTTCTCCACATCCTCACCAGCATTTTTTATGCCTTTTTGATAAGAGCCATTTTAAGTGGGGTGAGGTGATATCTCGTAATTTAGATTTGTATTTCTCTAGTGATTAATGGTCTTGAGAATTTTTTCATATACCCATTGGCCATTTGTATATCTTCTCTTGAGAAATGTCTATTCAGATCCTGTGCCCATTTTGAATCAGATTATGGGATTTTCTTATCCTGTGGAATTGCTGGGGTTTTTTTTCCTCTTTTAGCACCATAAAACTCCATCATATATTCTAATTATTAATCCCTTGTCAGATGGGATTATATATATATATATATATTTTGTTTGTTTGTTTGTTTGTTTGCAGTTTTTGGCCAGGGCCAGGTTTGAACCTGCCACCTCTGGTATATGGGGCCGGCACCCTATTCCTTTGAGCTATGGGTGCCGCCCCAGATGGGATTATATTATTATCCTATTATCCCAAATAATAATCTAAAATTTTCTCCCATCCTGTGGATGTTTCTTTACTTTGTTGATTGTTTCCTTCTGTGCAGAAGCTTCTTAGCTTGATGTAATCCCATTTGTCTAATTTTGCTTTGGTTGCTGTGCTTTGGAGGACTCAGGAAGTCCTCACCCAGACCAATGTCCTGAAGCATTTCCCCAATGTTTTCTTTTAGTAGTTTCATAGTTTGGGGTCTTAGGTTTAAGTCTTTAATCTGTTTTTATTTAATTTTTACATATGGGAAGAGATAAGGGCCTAGTTTCATTCTTTTGCATATAGAGATCCAGTTTTCCCAGCACCATTTGACAGTGAGACTGTCTTTCCCCCCCCTGTATGTTCTTGGCACCCTTGTTGAAGATAAGTTCACTATAGATGCGCAGGGTTATTTCTGGGTTCTCTATTTTGTTCCTTTAGTCTGTTTGTTTTTATGCCAGTACCATACTGTTTTGGTTACTACATCTCTGTAGTATAATTTGAAGTCTGATAATATGATTCCTCTAGTTTTGTTCTTTTTGCACAGGATGGCTTTGGCTGTTCTGAGTCTTTATGGTTTCATATAAATTTTAGGATTATTTTTTCTATTTCTTTGAAGGATGTCATTGGTATTTTGATAGGGATTGTATTGATCTGTATATTGCTTTGGGTAGCATGGACATTTTAAAATACTGATTTTGATTCTTCTAATTTGTGAGCATTTTTATCTTTTTCAGAGCGTTTGTTTCTTAACCATTTTTGTTTTGTGTTACTCTCCTCATTTTCTTTTTTAAGTAACTTTGTATGGAATTTGACCCTGTGCTTTTATGTTAACTTGTTTTTACACAAAATGAGTTTGCCTGAACATTAAAAGGAAGCTTGGTTTAGATAGTTTTATTCGATTTCACTTAGCTCCCTCTTTGGTTGTTTTTGTGAAGTATTCAGAAATACAGCAGCTACTATCTGAGATTTCCTGGTTTTCTATCCCTTCCTCACTTTTTGGGGGCAGGGGGGGACTCTCTTTCTTTTGTCACTGTTTTCCTTGTCCTTTTCAATTTTGCATGACCTTGTTCTAGAAGGGAATCTGACTGCTAAGTTTAGAGTTTTGGGGGGGCTACACTGCTCCATCCCCTTTAGACTTTAATGCAGCCCTCAGTTGTATGGAAATAGGCACATCCCCCATCCCAGGTTCAGCTGTTACCCTCCACATGGGACATGGGAGTTCTCCAGTGCACAGATCCATCACATGTCGCATTTATTTTATCCCTACTACTTTTTCTCCACATGGAGGTTTGTGGTTCTTGGCGGTTTGTCCCATTGCTTATATTTGGGGGTTCTTAGAAATACCTTTCCACATAATCTTGTTGTAAATATTGTCCATGGATTTTGGGGTTTGCATGTTATTATGCTTTGTATTTTGTGTGAGGATTCAGAAAGATCCCAAACCTCCTGCTGCCACCAGCACTGCCACCTTCCAGGAATTGAGTGAATATCTTTAAAGCCAAATCTTTAACTACTTTGAATGGGGATCAGGGTTTATTTAGACCTTAAGCTAAAATCAGATTATTTTGGTTTATGTTCTGCCCTGACAAAAACTACGAAGGGAACTTTTTTGGCACTGATGTCGTGCAGTAGCTTCTGGTTCTGTCAGTATTTTTGCTCTTCTTCTTCTAGGTAGGATCCATGCCAAAAGAGCTTCTGGGGGAAAGCTCATCTTTTATGACCTTCGAGGAGAAGGGGTCAAGTTGCAAGTCATGGCCAATTCCAGGTATATATCAAAATATCCAGTTACAGACTTCTAGACTAGCTTCAAGTGACACAGGGACGGAGGCTAATGTGGGTCTTAATGTGTATTTTCCCTTCGGTATTTGAAGTTAGATAAGTTAGGGGAACATGGTTGGGTAAGGCTGAGAAGAGGAAAGTAGTCACTGCTCTCAAGTCATATGAGAGTAAAATAAAAGATAATACTTTTTTTGGAGACAGAGTCTTTGTTGCCCTAGGTAGAGTGCCATGGTGTTGTCATCATAGCTCACAGCAACCTCAAACTCTCGGGCTCAAATGATCCTCTTGCCTCAGCCTCCTGAGCTGCTGGGCCTACAGGAGCTTGTCACAGTGCTTGGCTTGTTTTTCTATTTTTAGTAGAAACAGGGTCTTGCTCTTACTTAGGCTGGTCTCGAAATCTGAGCTCAAGCAATCCACCCACCTCAACCTAAGATAGTACTTTTTTGAAACAGTTTCTCCTGAATCTAAGATTCTTCTAGGGCTCACATTTACATTTAGTAGTTCAGTGAGGTTTCCAAAGTAAAGCAAAAGTATTTAAGATTATGGTAATTTAAACTAGCGTATACCAAATTACATTTCCTATTCACTCAGAAATTATAAATCAGAAGAAGAGTTTACTCATATCAATAACAAACTTCGTCGGGGAGACATAATTGGAGTTCAGGGGAATCCTGGGAAGACCAAAAAGGGTGAGCTGAGCATCATTCCCTACGAGATCACACTGCTGTCTCCTTGCTTGCATATGTTACCTCATCTTCACTTTGGCCTCAAAGATAAGGTAAGCGCTTGAGGCCGCCTGGCTGTGGCACAGATATGCATTTCATTGTTTTATCATACCACCAAATCAAACATGTCGGTGATTTCCAACTACTGCTTTTGGTTTAGGAAACACGGTATCGTCAGAGATACTTGGACTTGATCCTGAATGACTTTGTAAGGCAGAAATTTATCATCCGCTCTAAGATCATCACATATATCAGAAGTTTCTTGGATGCGCTGGGATTCCTAGAGGTAAAGGAGAGTTTCTTGCCTGACACGATGAGCTGCCTTGTGCTTGCCTCTTAATGTCGCCTCCCTTCCTTTTCCCAGGCATATCCCGTGTCAGTATCCTTTGTGCTTAAGGAGAATGTCCCTTTTCTTTCTAGTGTCTTTGTTCTACCTTGTTTGTTTAGTGCCCTGATTAGGAAGACAGGACTTTACTTCCAAGATGATGAATAAGATATAGGGCCATCCAAATGGTAATTATGCCACGTTCAATATGTTACCAAATCATTTTGCTTTTTTTATAACACTAAGAAATATTTATTTATGGATAAGAAAGCAAATGGAAAATAGAAGAAAAACTGAAAGCATCCTTTCACTCCTCCCAATTAACGTCCCTCCTCAAACTTGAGCTTGGTATGTGTCCTTCCTCACCATTTACTGCACTTGTGTGCACATGTATATTGCAGGCAGAGTACACATGTATACATGTTTTGGAAGAGTTTTTTGCTTTGAATGTAAATGAAGTCACTGTATGTATTATGATGGACCTGGTCTTTTTTTCCCCTTTCTATGAGATAGATACAAAGATACAGTTCTAAATATATGAAGCTGTATGTTCCTTCTTAATGCTTCATAATTTGTTAACCATATTTATAGTTTAAATTGTTTCTGATTTTCTTCTGTAGGTGTTTCTTTTTTTCTTTTCTTTTTTTTTTGAGACAGAGCCTCAAGCTATCCCCCTGGGTAGAGTGCCATGGCATCACAGCTCACAGCAACCTCCAACTCCTGGGCTCAAGCCAGTCTCCTGCCTCAGCCTCCCAAGTAGCTGGGACTACAGGCGCCCGCCACAGCACCCGGCCATTTTTTGGTTGCAGCCATCATTGTTGTTTGGCGGGCCTGGGCTGGGGATTCGAAACCGCCACCTTAGGTGTATGTGGCTGGCGCCTTAGCCGCTTGAGCCACAGGCGCCAAGCCATCTATAGGTGTTTCTATGGAATTTATTTCTAGTTGTAGAATAAAAGCAATTAAATTTTTTTTTTTTTTTTTAGAGACAGAATCTCACTTTATTGCCCTTGCTTGGTAGAGTGCTGTGGCATCACAGCCTATAGCAACCTCCAATTCCTGGGCTTAGGCGATTCTCTTGCCTCAGCCTTCCAAGTAGCTAGGACTACAGGCACCCACCACACACCCAGCCATTTTTTTGTTGCAGTTTGGCCAGGGCTGGGTTTGAACCCGTCACTCTCGGTATGTGGGCCCAGTGTCTACTCACTGAGCCATAGGCGCCACCCAGCAATTAAATTTTTAATACTGCAAATTGGACTCAAGAAAGGGTGTATCCATATATAGTCCCATTCATAACTTCTGAAAGTTTATGGTACTATGTTAATGGTATTTGGTATCATTTACTTTGGGATATAATAGGCTTACACTCTATTAGATGCAAAGCATGAACTGTCCCCAAGGCCTCCAGCTGTCTCAGGACTAAATATGTATCCTGTCTTTCTTAGATTGAAACTCCCATGATGAACGTCATCCCAGGAGGAGCTGTAGCCAAGCCTTTCATCACTTACCACAACGAGCTGGACATGAACTTATATATGAGAATTGCCCCAGAACTCTACCATAAGGTAGTCAATAATAAAACACCCTGTTTCCTTAAAGAAGCAGAAGGCTGGAAAACCATTAGCTAGAAAGGTACAGTCAGAAGTAAGAGGAACATTGAGGGTAAATAGCCAGAAGAGTATTCTAATTTGTCAGGTTTTTGAGTTTCTTTTTTTTTTGAGACGGAGTCTCTCTATGTCGCCCTCTGTAGAGTACTGTGGCATCACAGCTCACAGCAACCTCAAACTGTTGGGCTTACATGATTCTCTTGCCTCAGCCTCCAAAGTAGCTGGGACTACAGGTGTCTGCCACAACACCTGGCTATTTTTTGTTCCAATTGTCATTGTTGGTTAGCTGGCCCGGGCCAGGTTCAAACCTGCCACCTTCAGTGTATGTGGCTGGCGCCATAACCACTGTGCTACGTTTAGGCGGCGAGCCAGGTTTGTGAATTTCTGATGTACAGGCACTCCAAACCTACTTTGGTTCTGCTATAATTTTTCAAGTTTTAGTCTTCCTTGGATTAGGTCTGATTTTAATCTTTTATAGAAAAGAACCTAATCTCTGGAAGTTGGAAATAAATATCTTCAAATCACAATAAAGATTGTATTTTCAAATTACCAAAGTAAATGTTGAAGACGTCCATTCAAGATTCTTAGTTGTATACAGCAGAACCTGTTAACAACTTGTTTAAGCAAAAGAAAAAAATTATTCAGCTGTATAAGGAAGTTCACATTCTCCAGGAGGATCAGAGAATCAGGCCCTGAGACCGTGCAGCTAGGAGTGATTCTGAATCATCACTGGGCTTTTTTCATGGAGAATCCAGTAAACTACCTTAAAGGAGAGCAGGGTAGTGGCATTTTGAGCAAAGACCAAGAACATGCCTAAGCTTGGAAAACCATGTTCTGACTTTTGTAGACAGAAACTTTCCGGAGTTATTAAGATAAGATTAGCTGTCGTGACCAAGGCCATGTGTTGTTGTTAGATGCTAGTGGTCGGTGGCTTTGACCGGGTTTATGAAATTGGACGCCAGTTCCGGAATGAAGGAATTGATTTGACTCACAATCCTGAGTTCACCACCTGTGAGTTCTACATGGCCTATGCAGACTATCACGACCTCATGGAAATCACGGAGAAGTTGGTTTCAGGTGACTCCTGCTCTCTTTCGCACTTGTGGGCAGTGGGGTGCTGCTTTCAGAGGAGGGCTTCCTGGGCTTCATCTTGTTTAAATAGCGAGTTTCTCTTTCAGGGATGGTGAAGCACATTACAGGAGGTTACAAGGTAACCTACCACCCAGATGGGCCAGAGGGCCAAGCCTATGAGATTGATTTCACCCCACCCTTCCGGAGAATCAGCATGGTAGAAGAGCTGGAGAAAGCCCTGGGTGTGAAGCTGCCGAAAACTAACCTCTTTGAAACTGAAGGTAAAGTGACACACTCCTGCATCGGATGGCTCGCCTTCTTGTTTAGCTCTGAATTTAATTGGGCCAAAGTTACAATTTCCCACACTGTTCTCCTCATATACATTTTTACTGTCTTCTGTGCTAACTTGTACATTTGTATTACAGAAACTCGCAAAATTCTTGATGATATCTGCGTGGCAAAAGCTATTGAATGCCCTCCACCTCGAACCACAGCCAGGCTTCTTGATAAAGTGAGAGGCCATGTCCTTCTCTCTGTCCTTACCTAATGCTGCTCAGGCCCTACTCTCCAGGAAAGTGAACCCTACCGGGGAGAACTCATTTCTATAGCTCCCCCCAAAAACTCTAAAGAGAGGATCAGGAGAATTAACAAACTTTGAACTCTGTGCCAAAATAGTTCCTTTCTAGCCTTTGAAAAGCTATAGGATAAACCCATCTCATTGGGAGCTGTCATCTCCCATCTAGATGATAAAACTACTATTCAGAAGTGGTATTTACTCTGCTTTGCTTCTTATTAAGCTTGTTGGGGAGTTCCTGGAAGTGACTTGCATCAATCCTACGTTCATCTGTGATCACCCACAGATAATGAGCCCTCTGGCTAAATGGTAAGATGAAGCATGATTGCTGCATAACAATCCCAATGATGTTAAACAGTTTGTTTTCAGGATTCTGTGGGTTGATTGGGTGGTCTTTGTGCTAGAAGAGAATAGTGGGTGGTGTTGGCTAGAATAACTCAAGTGGCTTTTTTCAACTGGGGATTCTGGCAGGGCACTTTGGTTCTCTTCCACATGTAATCTTGTCTTCCAGAACCTCTTCCTCTGGCAAATACATACCAAGACTCTGCAATATTCCATCAGCCAGACCAAGAGTCCATGCAGGAGGGACTACAGAGGGGCTTGGATGCAGGCCATGTGGTTGAATGTAACAATCTGCCACAGTGGCTTCTTAGGAAGATAATTGAATCTCCCTAGCCTTTTAGGAAAACCTCCTCACTATTGTTCCAAATGATTTGGTGCTGAGAGTGCGTGCAGGCCTCAGGTTGCAATCATTAACACTTTTGCGTCCACTAGACTTCAAGAATTTTTGTATCAAATGTTTGATTATTAAGGACCTATATATTCAGCCTCCTCTTTGGTCTCCTGTCCCCAGGCACCGCTCTAAAGAGGGTCTGACTGAGCGCTTTGAGTTATTTGTTATGAAGAAAGAAATATGCAATGCCTACACTGAGCTGAATGATCCCATGCGGCAGCGGCAGCTTTTTGAAGAACAGGCCAAGGTAAGGAAGGAGAACGTGAGCAAAAGCACCTTTGTCATCAGTGTCCGCTCATCAGGAACTAGCAGCCTTAACCCTGCTCAATGTATACTTCTTCATGACTTCAGAAATGAAGGATAAAGCCATAGGCCTTGCTGGAGGAAGTCACGTTTCACGGAGGACACTTGGGCTGGTTTTGACTCTTTAATACAAGAGAAGAACTTAGTTTTGATTGTCTGTAGGATATAGGGAGCATCCACTACATTTGCCTAGCCACATTATTGAGGTGGCTTGGGGGTGAGAGGCAGATAAAGATGAATGGGTGGTTTCAGGAAATAGGAGAAAGGTCTTGGGAATCCTTACAGAGGCTCTGAGAATTACTCTCACTAGAGTCCCAGAGCACCAGACAATGGAAATGCTTTATTTATTTATTTATTTTGAGACAATCTCACTATGTCACCCTCAGTAGAGTGCCATGGCATCACAGCTCGCAGCAACCTCTAACTCTTGGGCTTAATCGATTGTCTTGCATCAGCCTCCCAAGTAGCTGGGACTACAGGTGCCCACCACAATGCCTGGCTGTTTTTTTTGTTGGAGTTGTCATTATTGTTTAGCTGGCCCGGGCTGGGGTCGAACCCACCAGCCTGGGTGCATGTGGCTGGCGCCATAACCACTGTGCTATGGACTCTAAGCCAGTGGAAACGTTTTATTTCAGAGAGGTTCATTATGTGTTCTGAGATAGATTCCATCAGTCCTGACTTCAGATCTTTGAAACAAATAGCTCTACCTTGTATTTCCTGGGAAATCAATTTCCAGCAAATCCTGAGTGTCAAGAGCACATTTTAATGTGTTTACTTGGACCCTTAGATATCCTGGAAGGTCACCTTTTGGTTCTCTTTTCTCCTCTAGGCGAAGGCTGCTGGTGATGATGAGGCCATGTTCATAGATGAAAACTTCTGTACTGCCCTGGAATATGGGTTGCCCCCCACAGCTGGCTGGGGTATGGGCATTGACCGCGTCACCATGTTTCTCACAGACTCCAACAACATCAAGGTACATCGCAACTTCCTCAGCACACACTGCTCTGAAGAAGCCCCATTGTGTCAGAGGCAGGGCATGGTGGGCCTAGAGAATAAAATAAGGAGAGGGCTTTGGGCTGCAAGAAGGAACATGGCCACTCCCCAGGGGTAGGGTCGGAGCATCTGACCTTATGGGATTTGGAGGGTTTTTTGACCTGAGGCAGGAAGAATACTAAATACTTTTCTTGCAGATCCAGGGAAGTGCTAAGCCCTCTACCTGTGTTATCTCATTTAACTTAAATCAGCCCTAGGAGGTGTGGAAATTGTTGCTATCCTGTATTTACAGATGAGGAAGTCCAATTTCAATAGAACCTATGTTTTTCAACCTTCTGACATGGTGCTCTAGGCAGTGGTGCCGTATACTGTTTTTTCCCATCCTCTATAACTGAGAGGGACTAAGTTGAAATAAAAGAATATATCGGTGTGTTTTTCATGTGGAGTGTAAGATCTCTGGATTTGGGTAATAATAATAGAAGCAAAAGGACTGGTAGCTGTGAAAAAAAGGGTTCAGAGTGCTTCTTAGCGTCACAGTATGTTCTTACCTCCCATAGGAAGTACTTTTGTTTCCTGCCATGAAACCTGAAGACAAGAAGGAGAGTACAGCGGTCACTGACACACCAGAAAGCACAACAGTTGGCACTTCTGTCTAGAAAATGGAAATGGCAAGTCCTATGAACAAGCATCAGTGCATTTGTGCAAAAGATAAAGGTTTGCAAGAGAATTCTTACGTTGTCATCCACTTGACTACCACACTTCAGCCTCCAGAAAAGAAAAAAGGAAATCAAGTATTTCTTTTTATTCCTTGTTACCAAATAAACCATTTGTCTCTGTACCTTTGGAATGTCAACTTTTTCCCCAGCTTGGTAGCCTAATGAATGTTCGGGATTCTACCATCATCCAAGAAATTTATATTAGTGTCTGCTCTTCATAGTTGTAATGGATCGGGGACACAGCAAGGAACAAAATTCAAGCCCTTGCTTTCTTAGAATTTACATTCTTTGGGGTGAGGATGAGAAACAGGTAAACAGAAACAAGTAAACACAAATTCTTTCCATGAATTTCTGACATACTTGGAAGAAAAATGGAGCAGGTTAAGGGGACGGGAACTGTTTTAAATATGGTATTCAGGAAGATGTACTGGGTAGTATTTGAATAGGGATCCTGGAGATAGTAATCTGGAGAGATCTGTGGGAAAGGATCCCACAGACTAAAGGATCAAATTTTTAAGGAGTGACAGGGAGTCCAGTATGACCAGAAAGGAGTGAAGATCAGTGAGAGACCAGATCATGCAGCCCCTGAGAGCCACCCAGAGGGAGACAGCAAGCTGCCGGAGGGTTTGAGCAGATAAATGATTTCTTTTTTTTTTTCTTTCTTCTCTCCTTGAGACAGAGTCTGTGTTGTCCAGTTGTCCAGGCTAGAGTGCTCCGGCATCAGCCTAGCTCATAGCAACCTCAAATTCCGAGGCTCAAGTGATCCTTCTGCCTAAGCCTCCTGAGTAGCTGGGCTTACAGGCACCTGCCACAATGTGGGCTAATTTTTCTATTTCTTAAACCAGGTCTTGTTTTTGCTCAGGCTGGTGAGCTCAAGGGATCCTTCTGCCTTAGCCTCCACAAGTGCTAGGATTTTAGGTGTGAGCCATGGTGCCTGGTCTTAGAGGAGTATTTTTCAGTTTACCTGTGAAGGTCAAGTGTGAAGCAGAGACCAGTGGGCTGGTCAGAGAGGCCGTGGGCAGTGGGACTTGAGTGGTAGCAATGGAAATGGTTATGACTGGCTGGAGTTTGCCTATGTTCCTAAGTACAACAGAACTCATTAATGGAATGTGAGTTTTGAGAAAAAGATTCAAGGATTTGGGCCAGAACAACTGGAAAAGAATTGCCATTTACTGAGGTGGGAAAAGCAGGAAGTGCAGATTTGAGAGGGAAGGTTGAAAGTTTGGTTTTGGACGTACTAAATGTGATGTTCTTGTTCAACAGCCAGATGGAAATACCTTAGTAGAATTGAACAGTGAGTCTGAAGTTGGCTCATTATTTTCAGGTCAATTCAATGGGGCTAAGAATCTGACAGGAGTGGCTGAGGGCCTGCTGTTAAAGTGGAGCTCTTACTCCCAGACACAGGAAGGCAACTGGGAAGACTTTTTCAGAGTCAGATGACAAAGGACTTGTCTGTTGCACCTCAGCAAAACCTCTGCAAGCATCCCAGTTGGGCAGCTGCCAGTGTCCTTTCACAGAGCAGGTTTCTGCTTCCAAAGATAGTAAAACAATCTTCAGTATGCTGAAGCCTAACTGCATATTTCAGGAAGTACTGAGCAGCCCTACTCTTGCTTAAACAGTAGTTGACCAGGTGGTATTTTGGAAGAAACACTGCCATTATGGCACACTCTCCAAGGTGCTGTTAACTAAAATGGGGGCAATCATGCCACCAAGGGAGAGGGTGAAGGGTCAACACCAGATAAGGGACTGGACTTCAGACAACTCTGTCAATGCAGACTACTGGAAAAACCTACAAGAATCGATGAGTCAAGAATGACTAGTCATGTTTAGTAGAAGGTTGGAGGCAGAAGCCAGCTGTCTGAGCTTAGGGAGGCTAGAAACAAGAGCTGTAGCAATGGTAGGCAACTTGTATGTGGGGTTTGGCAGGGGCTATGACAAATAGTATGTGAGCTAGAAGGGACAAAAGGATCATAAAGTCCTCATTACCCCCTCAGTTGAAAGCTCACAGTTTGCTAACCAGAAATAGGCATGTTCCCAAGCTTCATCAAACTTCCAGACTTGTAAAGAAAACATAATAAATTGTCTTTGAAATTGTATTAAATGTCAGCTCTGGTAAATTCTTTAAAGGAGGGGTCCGTGGGGTATTGAGAAACTATAATGGACTGACTTAAGATGTCTCTGAGGACATTAGATCTAGAAAGGAGAGGAGAAAGCTTTCCATGATGTGGCGACAAACACAAAGGCCCAGTGGTAGGAAGGGGAATGGAGGCCAGTGACACTGGACAGAGAGTACAAACACAAAGGAATATGGCGCAAGATCAGGCAGGAAGGGACTAGTGCAGTGTGAGCCCTACTATGAGATATTGTATGTATTTTAGGAGTACTGGAAGCCACTGAAGTATTCAACACTTTAAATTATAATGAGAGTTGCATGTAACTCACACTAGTTTTGAACCTGGGGCCTCCTGAAGCATATATAACTCACATCTCTATCCTGGGAGCCTCATGGTGAGCAGCCAACTGACATTGCCATGTTGAAAGAATACATGCTGCATGATTTAGGTGGTCTTGGTGAAACCCTACAAAAATATTTTCATTAACTCAGAAAGGATAATTTTGTTTTTTAAGTTTTCATTCTATTTTTGTGAAAGAAAGTGGTTTTTAGGGTGGCAGTCAATGTGTTAAGCAATCGGGTGACATTACATTTGTAGTTGAAAAGATCAGTCTGGCAGCTATGTAGAAAATGGAGTTAGGCCAAAAAAAGCAAAAGTTGAGAGATTAGCAATCCAAGAGGGAGCTGACAGTGAGTGTCTTGGACTAGGTTATTGCTGTGAAAGTGAACAAAAGGGGATGGATTCAAGAAACAGCAAATAAGGTCAACTGGACTTGGTAAGGGATTATATCCTGGGGGATTAAGGGAAGGGAAGATTAATAACATGGAGGGTGACTCACTTTTTAGTGTGTGACAAGATGGGTGGTAATACCAATCCCTGGGGTAAAGACCCCTAGAAGATGATCGGCACCCCACTCCCAACAACATGTGTTTCTTCAAAGACAGAAGTGGGAGTCAGTTGCAGATTAATGTTAGTTATGTGGAACAGGGTCCTTAGCCTTGAAGGACAGCTGTGTTCCTTTTCCTTGGAACTAGAGGAAAGGAGGAGGTTGAGTAATTGCACTGCTCTCACTAACTTTCGAGGGGTAACAGGATGAAAAGTGAATACTCTCATCTTCAGCAATTGAGGCAAACAGTTGCTGAGAAGAGAAATAAAGACTCCTGAAATATCCAGGTAGTTACATTACCTATTCCTGACAATCTGAAGGCCTTAGACCTGAGTGATCCACTACAGTCGCCACCAGCCACATATGGCTGGCTGTTTAGCATTTGAAATGTGGTTGGTCCAAATAAAGAAGTATATGTTAAAACAGAAGGTAAAATATCTCAATTTAAAAAAAATGACACGTTGAAACGATACTATTTTGTAAATAAAGATTATATATAACATGATCAAAATTAATTTTACCTATTTTGACTTTTCAAAAGTAGCAGCTAGAAAATTGTAAATTACATACAGCCATACGGTTTGAATAATATTTATACTGGACAGAGCTGTTATAGACAGAAATTCACACTAGGGTTTGAAGGCATCCGTAACCTGGCAGGCCGTTCTAGTCTAGCGGCTTCTAAGCACGCCGCCCCAGGCTGAGCCACTGCCGTACCGCGGCGGGCTCCGCGCCAGAAGGACTACAAAGGCCAGGGTGCACTGCGCGGCCTGGGGGCGGGACCTGGGAGAGTAGTCGCTTCGTGACGTCACGTCCGCTCGCCACCGGGTTCCGCGTGTCGTGGAGGTGGGAGTGGAGGGTCCGCGAGGTGTCAGGGTAAAGCGGTCAGGGGCCGCTGGGTCAGGTGTCTCGGGTCTGACTTTGCACAGTCAGTTCTATGTGGGAAGAGGTTGTCAGGACTGTGTCTTGCCAGACGCTTGGCACGTTGGAAAGTGCCGCTCCCGGTCAGGAAATGTCAACAACCGCGTCTTGAAGAGCTCTTGCCGCGGGCGATCTCGGGGCAGCCGCAGGCCGCGTGCTGTCGGGAGTCAGGTGCTCGCATTGTCCCGATTCCACAACCTCAGTGCCTTGCCTAGCCCCTCCCCTCCCGTAACTGGCGGACCAGGACTTCAGCCCGGCCAGTGAAGGGGCCCTGCCTCCGGACGTATTACAGGGGACCAAAGGAAGTAGGCTTCCTCTCCTCCCAGCATCGCTAAAGCCTTTTCTCTTTCGACAGCTTTTCTTTGAAAAGAAAGTGGGTTCTTCAGCTTGTTGCAACTGTTATAGGATGCAGTCTTGTGGGCACAGAGATGCCTGTTTAACTGTTATTATTTCATATGAAGAAGATCTTCAAAGTTTTTCAAGATCTAGGAGGAGGAGAAGGCTTGAATTATAATGGACCCAGTATATCGAGACATTTATTCATTTCAACAACGTTGCATGCTCAACTGAATGAGGAGACAGTGTCGTTCTGGGCTGCTTCATCTTAGAGAATCACCGTTTATTCTGGCAAGTTTTACCCTCCTTAGCAATTATAGTTTGTGATATGCACCTCAGGTTTAATTTCAGGTTGATGACAGGGTATCTGCGTTCATAAAATATGCCTTGTGTGTGCCTCTCTAGGAATGACAGGCGAATCCCTTCCAAACAAAGATTCTGGGATCTACCGTGCTTTACTTTCTTCCAAGTGATGCAAGATTTCTACTGGTTCTCTGAGTTTAAAATCGCAGTTTCTGTCCGTTCCTGCCAGTTTTTTGGTCTTAAATCACTATAGCCCGGTTTACCATTACCATTTACTACACTAGTAACCCTGCACATTAGAATGCAGGGGGCTGGATAGTGTAGAAATATCTTTCAGAAGCTACATGCACTGGGGCTCTGGAAAGCCTTTTTTGTTGTTTTTTGGTTTTGTCTTGTAATGCTTGGCTATGTCCATCACTACGTGATCTCATCAACTTAAGCAGCTTTGCATATATATAATTGAGTCCAGATGAAGTTGGGATATATCTAGTGAGCATTGATAGAGTCGAGAATGGAGAGTTTCCAGCAGAGTATCCTTAGGGCTCTTTCAGGTCTGGTTATTAATAGTTTTTTATTCATGACTTTGTATGCTCATTCCAATCCTTCCCCCTCTTTGTGCTTCACAGCCCCCACCTCCAAGTAGCTCAAGGCACACTGACCAGGAAAATCCTTAAATCTAATTTTTGGGAATAAATCAGTTGGCATTAATTATGCTCAACATTTGCTTTTTGTAAGTATTTATTTAATCCTCACAATAACCCATTGGTTATATACTATTATTGTCTCTGTTTTAACAGATTAGGAAACTGAGACACAGAAAGGTTAAATCACCTATCCAATATCATAATTTGTGGCATAGCCAAAATTAGAACCCAGCAAGAGTGAATGCAAAACCCACACCCTTAAGCACAACTCCTATGGGAGAACACTTGACTGGTGAGAAATCTCTCAGTGGGGATTTAGTGGCGGGAAATAGAGAACTATTCTGCTTTGGGGGAAAGGACAGAAAATAAAATGCCTGAAAAAGAGAACAGAAAAGAACATCTGTCCAGAAATATAAACCCTGTTTGGTGAGGCTCTGATACTATTTCTGAATGAAAATTGGTATAGTGAGGACATTTCCTTCTCATATGCTTTTGTGTTGAGTAGCAGCTTCAGATTCTCCACTCCCACTGCTTCACTTGACTAGCCTTAAAAAAATAATAATTTAAAAACAAAATCAGATATCTAGGCTGGACTCAGTGGCTCCTGCCTGTAATTCTAACACTCTGGTAGGCCAAGATGGGTAAATCATTTAAGGTCAGAAGTTTCAGATCAGCCAGAGCAAAGAACAATACTCTATGTCTGCTAAAAACAGAAAAATTAGCCAGGTGCAGTGTCGCATGCCTGTAGCCCCAGCCCCTTAGGAGGCTGAGGCAGGAGATTGCTTGAGCCTAAGAGTTTGAGGTGGCAGTGAGCTATCATGACACCACTGTACTCTATCAGTGTGACAGAGTAAGAAGCTGTCTTAAAAGAAATAGAGGCTTGGTGCCTCAAGCAGCTTAAGGCACCAGCCACATACACCAGCTGGTGGGTTTGAATCCAGCCTGAGCCTGCCAAACAACAATGACAACTACAACCAAAAAGTAGCCAGGCGTTGTGGTGGGCGCCTGTAGTCCCGGCTACTTGGGAGGCTGAGGCAGGAGAATCGCTTGAGCCCAGGAGTCGGAAGTTGCTGTGAGCTATGATGCTACAGTACTGTACCCAGGGTGACAGCTTGAGGCTATGTCTCAAAAATAAATAAATAAACACACAAATAATAAAAATAAAAAATATGTCATATGTCTAACACTTTTTAAATAACTTACAGAAATAGTGTGTCTTCTGGAGTTGGTTGAAATTGGAGTTTCTTTGGTCTTTATATTAAAGATGAAAGGGAGGCAGGGAAGTAGTAGGAGAGTTCAACCTCAGTCTGAACTCCACTGGAAAGACTTAAAGCACGGGTACGAGGCTGTAGCATTGTGCACTGGCTTCCTCTCTGTACCTCTCATGGTTGTGTTTTTTGATCAGGTCCTCAACACCAGCTGAGACCATGTGGACCGCAAATGAGATTGCTCAACTGTGCTACGAGCACTATGGGATCAGGCTGCCTAAACAAGGGAAACCGGAGCCAAACCATGAGTGGACGTTATTGGCAGCTGTGGTAAAGATACACTCTCCAGCTGTCCAGGCCTGTGACCCTCCTGATAAGCTAGTGCAAGGTGAGACTTTTTCTCCTTGGAACACTCCTTCTCCCTGTTGAAGATGGAAGAGTTATATGCTGCTCTGCTGTGCAGGGACAGTCATGGCCAGGATGTAAACTAAGATGTTAGGCACCGGGTAGTATAGTGTTTCTGGTGGTGGGAGACCTCTGTGCTGGAACCACAGCCCTCTATTGAGCAGGCCTGTGGAAATCCTCTGGAGGACATGCATACAGATTTAATCTGAGCACTGGGGAACATTCAGCCTCATAAGAGCCCACTTGATGATTTTGTTTTTTTCCCCAGTGACAAAGGAAGTTGTCTCAATGGGAACTGGAACAAAATGCATAGGCCAGTCCAAAATGAGGAAGAGCGGTAAGCATGGCTGGGGGGGGGTCTAAGCAAAGATTTAGCTTTGGAAACCAGTGTCCATGTTAACTTTCACTCTCCTTGTTAGAGAAACGGGGCCATATCCGTTGAGGTGCCCAACCTTTCAGTTTCTACTGACTGCTGCTCCGCTTAGACAGTATTCATTTACAACATGACTTTTCTTTTTGTTTCAAGATGGGGTCCCACTCTTTGACCCAGGCACAGTCATAGCTCATTGCAGCCTCAAACCCCTGAGTTCAAGTGATCCTCCTGCCTCAGCCTCCCTAGTTGCTGGAATTGCAGGCTAGAGCCATAATGCCTGGCTCAGAACATCTTTCTGAGTAAACTAAAAACTAACCAGTATTTTCATCCTCTTAACTACAGGTTCCCTGGGCTTAACTATTCCATATTAGGTCTGGAAGTTTCTGGGCTCTAAAGCAGGTAGAGGATACAGCTTGAGTGTCTTCTGAAGCCCCAGAAAGCAATCTTAAATTAAATGGTACTTTTGAGGTAGGCGAGGTGGCTTACACCTATAATCCTAGCACTGTGGGAGGCCAGGGTAGGTGGATTGCTTGAACTCGGGAGTTTAAAACCAGCATGAGCAAGAGTGAGACCCTGTGTCTAACAAACAAAAAAAAATAGCTGGGTGCTTTGGTGGGCACCTGTAGTCCCAGCTACTTGGAAGGAGGAGGCAAGAGGATTGCTTGAGCCCAAGAGTTTGAGGTTGGTGTGAGCTATGATGCCATTCCACTCTACCTAGGGCAACAGAGTAAGACTCTGTCTCAAAAAAAAAGAAAAGAAAAGAAAAAGTGCTTTTGACACCAACTAGAATGTGGGAATCCTTTAGGGATTTGAGACCTTTACCTTCTGCTTCCAGTTAGCAGGTTCCTCTTTGAGTTTGCATCCCTCATCCTCCTAGTTTTGCCTCCTTTATATGAGGAAGTGGCTCCAGGACCAGTATGGATGGAATTGTATCACCATGAGCACAAGTGTGATATCAGGGTATAAAAGATCTGGACTCCTGTTCTCCACATAAAGACTTTTCTATAAATCAGTGATTCTCAACTTGGGGCAATTTTGTACCCCAGAGGACATTTGGCAATATCTGGAAACAGTTGTCATAACTGAGAGATGGGTCCTACTGGTATCTCATGGGTATAGGTCAGGAATGCTGCTAAGCAGTCTACAATCTACGGGATAGACCCCCACACAACAAAGGATCTACAATATCTGCAGTGCTGAGTTGAGAAACCTTGCTGTAAATACATTGTCATTAGTGACCGTGATACCTTCTGACAAAGCCCTCTAGGGGCTGCATGCCCATCCTGGGTGTTGGGGGGACGGGACTGCTGTGTTTTTTAGGAACTATGGCCTCTCCACCATCTGTATGTCTTCATCTGGTGTCCTGTCTTTGCCACAGGAGATGTCCTCAATGATAGCCATGCTGAAGTCATAGCCAGGAGGAGTTTCCAAAGGTAAACCACATCCCCAGAGAGTCTGATTCAGCAGGTGTGGGGTGGGGGCCCCAGAATTTGCATTTCTAGTAAGCTCCCAGGTAATACAGATTATGTCGGTCTGTGAACTACACTCTGATTTAGTCCTGAGGTCTAGATTATTGATTCTCAAACTTGAGTATGCATCAGAGTCACTGAGAGGAATTGTTATAACCCAGATTGCTGACCCTACCCCTAGAGATTCTGATTTAGCAGGGCCCAGGGTGGAGCCTGAGAAATTAGAATTCTAACAAATTCCCAGGTGATGCTGCTGCTATAGGGACCACACTTTGAGGATCACTGGGCTAGATCATTCCCATAATTCCAAATCACTATCAATCCCATTAGTCTACAGTAACTTTTTCTTAGTAATCACCTGAGTCTCTGTCTTCACAGAAATAGGTTGTCCATTCTGATAACTCCTTGGAACCCTCAGGTACCTTCTCCATCAGCTACAGTTGGCAGCCACCCTGAAAGAGGATAGCATCTTTGTCCCAGGAACACAAAGAGGAATGTGGAAACTCAGACCAGACCTCCTCTTTGTGTTTTTCTCCAGCCATACACCCTGTAAGTACATTCAAACCTTTGGAATAACATTAAATGAACTACTTCCTTATGTTTTCTTATCTATATAAGTTTCTCAGAGAAGCACTTCTGGTTGAAGTGTATCTAGAACAGTTGACAGTGCTGTTTTATGGACAGGCCAGTGTACCTAATCACTTACCTACTAAAGGAGAGGCAGGGGGTGGAGGTGCGGGGTACATACTCTCACTCATACTATTATTCAGTTTTCAGAATCAGGATTAGGAAGTTTAAGGCTGAAAACCCACAAGGTGTGAAGCCAACAATGGGGCTTAGAAGTCCAAAGTCCGGCTCGGCGCCTATAGCTCAACCGGCTAAGGCGCCAGCCACGTACACCTAAGGTGGCGGGTTCGAATCCCCAGCCCGGACCCGCCAAACAACAATGACGGCTGCAACCAAAAAATAGCCGGGCGTTGTGGCGGGCGCCTGTGGTCCCAGCTACTTGGGAGGCGGAGGCAGGAGACTCGCTTGAGCCCAGGAGTTGGAGGTTGCTGTGAGCTGTGATGCCACGGCACTCTGCCCAGGGGGACAGCTTGAGGCTCTGTCTCAAAAAAAAAAAAAAAAAAAAAAAAGAAGTCCAAAGTCCTACTACAGTAACTTACCCTGAAATTGATGTCTTTCATTCAGTTAATTCATTCATTGAACATATATTTTCAACCACTTGTCAGGCACAATATGATGTACTGAGTATATAGCAAGAAGACTAGCACATTGCTTACCAACATAGGATCTTCTAGGGTAGATTTTGATGAGTTACAAGTAGATTGTTGGGTGCTATGATTGCCTAAAGCAAGACGACCAGACCTAGCCTAAGGGGTCATTTCTAGTGTCTGTCTCCATTTCTTGAAAATTAAAAACAATTCCTACCTTTTTTTTTTTTTTTTTGCAGTTTTTGGCTGGGGCTGGGGCTGGGGCTGGGTTTGAACCCACCACCTCTGGCATATGGAGCTGGTGCCCTACTTTGAGCCACAGGCGCTGCCACAATTCCTATCTTTTGTAGACAACACAATGGCAGCAAAATTTCCTTACCCTAAAAGCTTTGAAATGAGGATATCAGATTTTTCTATGATTATTAAACTTTAAAATATGCAATTAGGGAAGAGATAGGTAATCACTATAAAGAAGTGATAAAGATAAAACATAAAGAAGCTGTCAGGATTTGATTGTAACTCACATTGAAAATATTGACACAGGCTCAGTGCCTGTGGCTCAAGCGGCTAAGGCACCAGTCACATACACCTGAGCTGGCAGGTTCATATCCAGCCCTGCCTGCCGAAAAACAATGACAGCTGCAACCAAAAAATAGCCAGGCATTGTAGCAGGTGCCTGTAGTCTCAGCTACTTGGGAGGCAGAGGCAGGAGACTCGCTTGAGCCCAGGAGTTGGAGGTTGCTGTGAGCTGTGATGCTACGGCACTCTACCTAGGGGGATAGCTTGAGGCTCTGTTTCAAAAAAAGAAAAGAAAATATTGACACAGGTTAAGAAAGAGTGTATGTAGGAAAAGAACTGGTTAAGAGTTGACCAGGCCAGGCGGCATGGTCACACCTATAATCCCAGCACTCTGGAAGGCTGAGGTGGGCAAATTGTTTGAGCTCAAGAATTTGAGACTAGCCTGAGCAAGAAACAGTAAGACCTCATTTCTACTAAAAATAGAAAAGCTAGCTGGGTATTGTGGCAGGTGCCTGTAGTCCTAGCTACTTGGTAGGCTTAGGCAAGAGGATCACTCAAGCCCAAGAGTTTGAGGTTGCTATGACATATTATGATGCCATGGCACTCTACCCAGAGCACAGAGTGAGAGTCTGTCTCAAAAAAAAAAAAAAAAAAAAAGAAGAAGACCAGAAAAATGATAGATGTAGGCAGGGCTCTTCCATGCTGTATTCTTAGCAGTGGTACCCTGGTCCAAGGGCCAGGGATGGTTCCTAATTAGTGCTCTCAAACTATATGTGCACATGAATCACCTAAGGAGCTTGTTAAAATGCAGATTCAGATTCAGTAGGTCTGGAGTGGGGCCTGAGATTCTGCATTTCTAACCAACTGCCAGGGCATGCCATAGGTGCTGGTCTGTGGACCACACTTTGAGTAGCTAGGGCCCAGGTGATCCCCGTGGCAGGCACTGCCTCATTGTGGAGACAGGTACATCCAGGGATCATAGATAACCTGACACACCTAGTCAATCTCCATAAATCAGTGGTCCACAGGTGGGTGACAATCTATGAGAAGAGTCCACTGGCTCTGCGCCTGTAGCTCAACCGGCTA
>NW_003852442.1:8263571-8278694 GCF_000181295.1 Otolemur garnettii
GCTAAACATGCATACCAGGCCCAGGGAGTAGATAAGCTGAAGAAGGATTTAGGGCAGTGATTTTCAACCTTTTATCTCTAGGGACACTTGAACCTGTAGTTAAACTTCCATGGCACACTTAAATTATGTTTATCAAAAAAAAAAAAAAAAAAAAAGAGAAGAGTCCACTAAGGAGAAAAATCAATGCAGTGGCTCACACTTGTAAAGGCCAAGGCAGGTGGATTGCTTGAGCTCATGAGTTTGAAACTAGCCTGAGCAAAAAGCAAGACCCCTAGCTCTACTAAAAATATAGAAAAACTGAGGCAAGGGGATCACTTGATCCCAAGAGTTGGAGGTTGCTGTGAGCTATGATTTCATTTCGCTCTACCCCAGGGTGACAGCTTGAGACTATCAAAAAGAAGAGAAAAGACTATAATGAGTTTTTCCAAAACTAATTTCCTTCAAAGTAAAGGTCATGAGGGTTTTTTAAAATTTCAGATGAATATGAGGGTTAAAAGCCATTAGGTTATATGTATAATTTAAACATGAAAGGTTAAAGTCAGAGTTGTAGCTGTGTCCTACACTCAGGGAGCGTGTCATGTATCAGTATTGTACCCGTTGATTTTTTTTTTTAATGATGGTAATTTGGATTTCTGAAGATTTTACTTTAAGGAGTAAAAAGTTGGCAACCCTCTATTCATCTCGAAATTTTTCTGATAATCCTGTAAAATGTGACATGTCCTGTCGTCTGTCTGCAGAAAGAAAGAACACTACCTAGAGAGTGTGACTCCCTGGTTCCCTTTGCTTTTACTTCTCATTATTCATTAATAACACGATGCCTGGGTTAGCTACTTCATACTCTTACTTGTGAGTTATTAGCATGAGTCAGCCTCTCGTTTGGGCATTCTGTCAAGATCATATTTCCAAGCTTGCAGAATGGGAGGTGGACCCTGGTGAATTCTCTTAACTCACTGTCACCTTTGTCTCCAAAGTCAAGGTCTCTGAAAGCCAGCCAGCCAGTCTCTCTGGCATCATTCCCACTTCTGCTTCTCTTCCCTTTCCTCAGGTTATAAGGATTACAGATGTATTATTTACACACTTCTGAAAAGCAACATACATTAGGTTAGTGTTTGAAGAGCTGGCTCTGAAGGGAGAACTGTGCTTTTCAGTGACCTCTGGTTTTCTTTGGTTTCTTACAAACACAGAAATAGAAATCTCTAAACTAGCACAGGGAAACACTGGTTTAGACCTGGTGTGTAATTTACTGCAGAGTCTTTACTGTGAGGTTATGCATCATTGCATCATAAAATCTTCAAGATGGGGATATTTTAAGCAATGTTTGCCAAATTTATTTAACTATGAAATAAACCACCCATCTTTGTTTTCCAAGGCTTCTTATGGAAAAGCATTCCACAAAATGCACTTGATAATTCTTGTTTATTCTAAAACAGTGATTCTCAACTAGGGACCGTTTTACTCTCCAGGGAAGTAAAATTTGACACCATTTGGAGACATTTTGATTGTCAGAGTAGGAGGTGCTATTGGCATCGAGTAGGAAGAGACCAGGGTTGCTGCTAAATGTCCTACCCATATTGTCCCCCACAGCAAAGCAGTGGTTGAGAAACCCTCATCTAAACAAGGATTTCCAAAACTTCCTAGTGATAAGAATTTCCTGGCATCTTTGTTAAAATATTTAGTTTTCCAGACCCTTCTCTATAAATTTCAGCTCAATAGGTCTGGGAAGGAGTCTTCAACAAGAATTCCAGAAGATTCTTATGAGGGATATTTGGACCTGTGATCTGAACTCATCTACGGTCAGATTGATCTTTGTTTAAGGCAGTAGTTCTCAAACTTGAGCTTGCATCACAGTCACCTGGAGAGTTTGTTAAAACACACACTGCTGGCTCTACCTCCCGAGTCTCTGATGCAGCAGGTCTACTGTGGGTCCCAAGAGTTTGCATTTCTAAGGAGTTCCCAAGAGATGCTACTGTGGCTGGCCCAGGAGCCTCACTTGAGAGCCACTTGTTTAAGGGGTCCCTTCTCCTGCAGGTGGGGATGCCTCAATCATTCCAATGCTTGAGTTTGAAGATCAACCTTGCTGTATCGTCAGCAGAGATTGGGCCACCAACCCATCAGTAGAAGCCAGTGGTAACTTGGAAGCTCCTGAAAATAAAAAGAATTGTGAAGACCCTGACAGTCCTGTAACCAAAAGGATGAGGCTTGAGCTCGAAACTCCTACCAGGGAGGTTGCCAATGGTGCAGCTCACCATCAGAGTTTTGACAAGCAGGAAAGTGGTCTAATCCTACCAAGTGTCAGCAGCTCAATCCTTACTGTAGAGGAACTGGCCTCTCTCACCACAGTAGCCATCAATGGTGCCAAAGCAGTGGACGTTCATAGAACTGGAGCCAAGTGTGTGCCTGGAGAAGCTGGAGACTCAAGAAAGCCTGGTGCTGCATATCACCAGGTGGGGCTGCTCCGAGTGAAGCCAGGTCGGGGAGACAGGACTCACTCCATGTCCTGCAGTGACAAGCTGGCCCGATGGAATGTCCTTGGATGCCAAGGGGCACTGTTGATGCACTTCCTGGAAGAGCCCATCTACCTGACAGCTGTAGTCATTGGGAAGTGTCCATACAGCCAGGAAGCCATGCAGAGAGCACTGATTGAGAGGTGAGAGGGTAGGAGAGAGAGTTCAATTGGAACGATCATTCCCAGAGGCAGTTTGAGATTATGTCCAGTGAGCCTTAAAAATCTCTATCCCTGGCCAGGCCTGGTGGCTCTTACCTGTAATCTTAACACTCTGGGAGGCTGAGGTGGGTGGATTGCTTGAGCTGATGAGATTGAGACCAGCCTAGGTAAAAGCAAGACCCCATCTCTACTAAAAGTAGAAAAACTGAGGCAAGAGGATTGCTTGAGCCCAAGAGTTTGAGGTTGCTGTGAGCTGTGATACCATGGCACTCTACCCAGGGCGACAAAGTGAGACTCTGCCTCCAAAAAATATATACATATATGGATAGATAGATAGACAGATAGATATTTAATATGGAAACATGTTTATTATGGTTAAGAGCAGTTTAAAGATAAAATGAGCTCATTTTGGTCTTAATTACACGTAGGAAAAATTGTAAGAGTACGTACACCAAGGTATTAATAATTTTGAGTTGTATTATGGGTTTTTTCCTTCTTTGTTATTACTGTATTTCCTAATTTTTCTACAGTGTACATATATTGCTATTATAAATTTTGTAAGCCCCTAAATATTAGTTTTAAGTTTTAGGCTTGGCGCCTGTGGCTCAAGCAGCTAAGGCACCGGCCACATACACCTAAGGTGGCGGGTTTGAATCCAGCCCGGGCCTGCCAAACAACAATGATGGCTGCAACCAAAAAATAGCCGGGCGTTGTGGTGGGCGCTTGTGGTCCCAGCTACTTGGGAGGCTGAGACAGGAGACTCGCTTGAGCCCAGGAGTTGGAGGTTGCTGTGAGCAGTGAAGCCATGGCACTCTACCCAGGGGGACAGCTTGAGGCTCTATCTCAAAAAAAAAAAAAAAAGTTTTAAAAAGATAAAGGATGATCACTCATGTGGTCTCCTTAATGGAGACAGCCAAAGCTGACTAGCGCTGTAGCAAATGATAGCAGGGCAAAGCCATGGCCGGAGAAAACATCATGGGCCCATGTCACATGGGCAGCCCCACAGTATGACCCAGAATTCCACTCCTCGGTATACATCCAAGAGAAACAAAAACATGCATTCACACAACAACTTGTACACAAATGTTCATAGCAGCATTATTCATGATATCCAAAGAGTGAGACACATGTCCAACAGTGGGTGAGTGGATGGTAAATAAAATGTGGTATGAGTATATAATGGAATATGACTCAGCCAGAGAAAGGACTGGGTTGCTGAGTACTGATACATGCTCCAACATGAAGAAACCTTGAAAACATCACAGTGAGTGAAAGAAGCTCCATGCTGTACCATTCCATTTATGTGAAATATCCAGAAAAGGCAAATCCATGAAGACAGTAGCAGCTTAGTGCTTAGCAGGGGCTGGAGAAGGGGATAAAGACAGACTGCTAATGGGTGCAAGGTTTCTTTTTGGGGTAATGAAAATGTTCTGAAATTACATTGTGGTGATGGTTGTGCAATTCTGTGAATATACTAAAAACCATTGAATTACATACTTTAAATGGGTGAATTCTATGGTATGTGAACTATATCCCTGTGAATACTTTTAAAAAAAAGAAAAGGAGGGGCGGTGCCTGTGGCTCAAAGGAGTAGGGCGCTGGCCCCATATGCCAGAGGTGGCGGGTTCAAACCCAGCCCCGGCCAAAAAAAAAAAACTGCCAGAAAAGAAAAGAAAAGGCAACCCTAGGTACTAGTCTCAGAATGTTTTCTCTATTCTGGGACTTGGAGTTGCTCTCTTCTCAATTTGAGACTGGTATCATCATCATGTCAGCAGCTGGTTTGTGCAGAAGGTACAAGAGAAAGAAAGGAAGCTTTTATACTATAGGTTAGTTTGGGGTGTTGGTGTGTTTGAAGGATGCCTCAGGAAACAGGTGCCAACACATTAATGTTTCTGTTTAAACGGAAACATTGGGCATTCTGTCCAGATCATATTTTCCAGATCATATTTCCAAGCTTGCAGGATGCTTGCTTACAGATTTCTCAGCCTGTATCAGGAATGGAATTTGGTGTTACTGCCATCATAAAAGGGTGTCGACTTGATGCTTAGTTATCTCTTCAGCATGATGGGGAAGGATCTTCCTCTAGCCATAAGGTTCTTTGGTAAAGATTAAGTGATAGCCATCATAGTGTGTATTCTAGCACATTCTCTTGTCCCTTACCCTAATAAATAAACCAACTCACTCGCTTCTTAAGGTCTTTGATCCCACTGAGGCTCAGGGGTAATGGTGTTCACACTCCTAAATACTATTTTTTTTCTGGGCATGTGCCTAAACTGAATGGATTTTCCCTCATATTTAGGTGTCAGAATGTATCAACTTTACCCAAAGGCTTTGGAGTTCAAGAACTAAAAATACAGCAGTCAGATTTACCATTTGAACACAGCCGTTGTGCAGTGCAGGCAAAAAGGGCTGACAGCTCGGGCCGACTTGTTCCTTGTGGGGCAGGTAAGAGATCCAGGTTGGCCTTGCCCTGGAGTAAGATGACTGAGAGTGGCCTGGGAGGGTCAATAGTGTGGGCTTTGGAGACACCCATACTGGGTCAGGTTTATGCTCTCTGTGACCTTTGACAAGCTACTTACCCTCTCTTGGCCTACCTTCTTTATCTTTAGATCAGAAAAATATCATTGTAATCCTAGTGGCTCATGCCTGTAATCCTAGCACTCTGGGAGGCCGAGGCAGGTGGATTCCCTGAGCTCATAGGTTTGAGACCACAAGCAAGTCCAAGACCCCATCTCTTTTTTTTTTTTTTTTTTTTTTTTGAGACAGAGCCTCAAGCTGTCCCCCTGGGTAGAGTGCTGTGGCATCACAGCTTACAACAACCTCCAACTCCTGGGCTCAAGCGAGTCTCCTGCCTCCGCCTCCCAAGTAGCTGGGACCACAGGCGCCCGCCACAACGCCCGGCCATTTTTTTTTTTTTTGGTTGTAGCCGTCATTGTTGTTTGGCGGGTCCGGGCTGGGGATTCGAACCTGCCACCTTAGGTGTACGTGGCTGGCGCCTTAGCCGGTTGAGCTATAGGCGCCGAGCCAAGACCCCATCTCTTAAAAAAGAAAAAAAAAGCTGGGTGTTGTGGCCTTCACCTGTAGTCCCAGCTACTGGGGAGGCCAAGGCAAGAGACTTGCTTGAGCCAGAGTTTGAGGTTGCTGTGAGCTATAGTGCCACGGCACTCTACCAAAGGCAACAAAGTGAGACTGTCAAAAAAAAAAAAAAAAGAAGAAGAAGAATAGCATTTATCAGTGTTATTACAAAGATAAAGTGAGAAATTCTGTGTCCATCATCATACAATAAATGCTCAGTAATTGTTAACTATTATAGTATTGATGAACCCTGAACCACCTTATACCATTGTACCCTGGAGGCCAAACATCCAAGTGGCACTCATGGTCTCTGACATCCAGCCTTCAGGGGTCTGTAAAGTCAAGAAATTTTTTTATTAAAATAATTTCCATGTTGGGCACATGGTGGTACCTTGCTGTAATCTCAGCTATTGAGAAGGTTGAGGCAGGAGGATCACTTGAGCCCAGTTGTTCAAATCTAGCCTGGACAAAGTAGTAAGACCCTGTTTCTAAAACAAAAATAACAATAAAAAATAAAGTAAAATAGGGTAGTGCCTGTGGTTCAGTGGTTAGGGTGCCGGCCCCATAAACCAAGGGTGGCGGGTTCGAACCTGGCCTGGCCAGCTAAAAACAGCAGTGGCAACTGCAATGAAAAATAGCCAGGCGTTGTGGCAGGCACCTGTAGTCCCAGCTACTCTCTGGAGGCTGAGGCAAGAGAATCGCTTAAGCCCAAGAGTTGGAGGTTGCTGTGAGCTGTGACACCGTGGCACTTTACCGAGGGCAACCAAGTGAGACTCTGTCTCAAAAATAATAATAAATAAATAATAAAGTAAAATAGTTTTGGTACTCCAGGGTACAATGGTATAAGGTGGTTCAGGGTTCACCACTACTATAATAGTTAACAATTACTGAAACAGAAGTGTTAATCCTAGAATCTTTTCTTTTCACAGCCATCAGCTGGAGTGCAGTCCCTGAGCAGCCACTAGATGTTACTGCTAATGGCTTTCCCCAGGGAACAACAAAGAAAGGAATTGGAAGCCTTCAGGCAAGGTACAGCATGGGGCAGGGGAAATGGTGGCTGTGAACTCACACCTGACCACTAATTCCAGAACATTATTATCACCCCCAAACAAAATCAGGTATCATTAGCAGTCACTGCGACTCCTCCTTCTCTCTTCAGCTCCTAGAAACCTCTAATCCATGGATTTGTCTATTCTGACAGTTCATGTAATTGGAATCATATAATACGTGACCTTTTGTATCTAGCTTCTTTCACTAGCATAGTATTTTGGAGCTACATCTATGACGTAACATACGGCAATACTTTCATGGCTTGAATAATATCCCCTTGAATGGATATACCACTTTATGTTTATCCATTCATTTGTACTCTTAATCCATCTTGTGTTGCTATAAAGGAATACCTGGAACTAGGTAATTTATAAAGAAAAGAGGTTTATGGCTCGGCACCTATAGCTCAACCGGCTAAGGCGCCAGCCACGTACACCTAAGGTGGCGGGTTCAAATCCCCAGCCCAGACCCGCCAAACAACAATGACGGCTGCAACCAAAAAATAGCCGGGCGTTGTGGCGGGCGCCTGTGGTCCCAGCTACTTGGGAGGCGGAGGCAGGAGACTCACTTGAGCCCAGGAGTTGGAGGTTGCTGTGAGCTGTAATGCCACGGCACTCTACCCAGGGGGACAGCTTGAGGCCCTGTCTCAAAAAAAGAAAAAAAAAAAAGAGGTTTATTTGGCTCATGATTCTGGAGGCTGTACAAGAACCTGGCACCAGCATCTGCTTCTGAGGGCTTTAGAAAGCTTTTTGTCAAGGCAGAAGGTGAAGACAGAGCAAGGTGTGTCACATGACAGGAGGGAGCAAGAGAGGAGGAGGTGCCAGGCTCTTTTGAACAACCAGCTCATGTGAGAACTCATCACCTCCAGAAGAGCACCAAAGCTTTCTTGAGGGATCTGCTGCCAAGATCCAAACTCCTCCCACCTCTAGCTTTGGAGATCAGATTTCAACATGAGCTTTGGACAGGACAAACGTCCAAACTATATAGTTCATGAGTGGACATTCAGTCGTTTCACTTTTTGACTGTTGTGAATAGTGCTATTATGAACATTAGTGTACAGGTTTTTGGGCAGAGATATGTGTTCCATTTTCTTGGGTATACCTAGGGGCATAATTGCTAGTTATATGATAACCATATGCTTAACTTTTTGAGGAACTGGTAAGCTATTTTCCTTAGCAATTGTGCCCTTTTACATTCCACCAACAATGTATGGAGTTCCAATTACCCTGCATTCTTTAAACACTTAGTATTTTTCTTACTTGTACTGGTTCTCATGGATGGGGAGTGGTATCTCATGATTTTGATTTGCATTTCCCTAATGACTAATGGTGTTGAGCGTCTTTTTTATGTACTTATTAACCATTTATCTATATCTGCTTTGGAGAAATACCTATTCAAATCCCTTGCCCATTTGTTAATTGGTAACTTGTCTTTTTGTTGTTGAGTTGCAAAATTCCTTTATATGTTCTGCCTACTAGTCCTTTATCAGATATGACTTGGAGATATTTTCTCCAGTTCTATGGGTTGTCATTTCACTTTTTGATCATGTTATTTATTTATTTATTTTTGAGACAGAGCCTCAAGCTGTTACCCTGGGTAGAGTACCGTAGTGTCACAGCTCACAGCAACCTCCATCTCTCTTTCCTCAGCCTCCCAAGTAGCTGGGACTACAGGCGCCCGCCACAATATCTGGCTACTTTTTGGTTGTAGTTATCATGCTGAGCCTGATTGTGTCTTTCAAAGCATAAAAGTTTTAAATTTTGATGAAGTCAAATTTTTGTATCTTTTCCCTTTGGTTGGTTGTATTTTAGTGTCATATCTAAAAAAACTTTGCCTGAATCCAAGGTTACAAAGGTTTACTCTGTACTTTCTTCTGATAGTTTTTTTTTTTTTAAGAGACAGAGTCTCACTTTGTCACCCTTAGAGTGCTGTCACGTCACAGCTCGCAGCAGCCTCCAGCTCTTGGGCTTAGGCGATTCTCTTGCCTCAGCCTCCAGAGTAGCTGGGACCACAGGCACCCACCACAACGCCCGGCTATTTTTTTGTTGCAGTTTGGCCAGGGCCGGGTTTGGACCTGCCACCCTTGGGACCACTGCCCTTCTGATAGTTTTAGCTCTTATGTTTAGGACTTTGATACATTTGAGTTAATTTTTTTTTGAGACAGAGCATCAAGCTATCCCCCTGGGCAGAGTGCTGTGGCATCACAGCTCACAGCAACCTCCAACTCCTGGGCTCAAGCGAGTCTCCTGCCTCCGCCTCCCAAGTAGCTGGGACCACAGGCGTCTGCCACAACGCCTGGCTATGTTTTGGTTGCAGCCATCGTTGTTTGGCAGACCTGGGCTGGATTCGAGCCTGCCACCTTGGGTGTATGTGGCTGGTGCCTTAGCCACTTGAGCCACAGGCACTGAGCCGAGTTAATTTTTTTAATGTGGTATGAGGAAGGAGTCCAGCTTTATTCTTTTGAATAGAATATACAGTTGTCCTAGCACCATTTTTTAGAACAACTATTGTTTCCCCTGGGGAGATTTTAAAAATAATACTTTCTTGGGTTTCACCACTAGGAATTCTGGTTTAGTAGGTCAGGGTCAGAACTCAAGAATCATTTATGAAACTTCACAGTGATTGGACAGGCAAAAAGGGAAACTGCAAACAGGACTTTGTACCTTCAGGTTATCTTTTGCTGAAGTACAGTGCTTATGAGCTGCTATACGTGAGACTCGGGTTTTATCCCAGGAGGTTCATGCATCTGTGTTACACGTGTGTCTCTTTCTCTATGTTTAGCTGATCTCATCACCCTGCTTGTTCCACTGGTCTGGAACAGCCCAGGGGCAGGAGGGAATGGCCTCTCCACGGAAGGTGTTTATTTCCATCTCAGTCTGGATTGAACTGCTACCACTGTAACTGCTGGTGCACTCCCAGTGTTGACAGCTTTTTTACTCTAAGTTGCCTGTCAGTTTCTTCATCATGCCCTTGTGAAAAGTTGAATTTGTAATAAAAGTTCGCAGATAGATTTCTTTCTTTTTGACACATGTATTTGCATACCTCAAAACAAAACTCAGCCAACCTACATCTATTTTAGAAACTTTTTCTTTTTTGGGGGACAGAGTCTCACTTTATCGCCCTTGGTAGAGTGCATTAGCATCACAGCTCACAGCAACCTCCAACTCCTGGGCTTAGGCGATTCTCTTGCCTCAGCTTCCTGAGTAGCTAGGACTACCGGCGCCCACCACAACGCCCGGCTATTCTTTTGTTGCTGTTTGGCTGGGGCTAGGTTCGAACCCACACCCTTGGTATATGGGGCCAGCACCCTACCTACTGAGCCACAGGCACCGCCCCGATTTTAGAAATTTTTTTTCTTCACAGCCAATAATTACCAGGGTTCTTTATTTTTTATTTTTTTATTTTTGCAGTTTTGGCCTGGGCCAGGCATGAACCACCACCCCCAGTATATGGGGCTGGCGCCTTACTCTTTGAGCCAGAGGCGCCACCCAATTGCCAGGGTTCACACGGCCTAGATAGTAGACCCTGCCTGTCTCCTGACAGCCTAGGCTTTTGAATTAAGTAATATTTGCAAAATTGTTAGGAATAGAGATTTGTGGTCCAGTTTTTCCCCAAAAGCCTTCCTGGTTTCAGGTCACCTTTTGCACTTCTCAGGAAACCCAACTCTCAGCCACAGACAAGGATTGGTGAGCAGAGCAGGTCATGAGGGACAGAGACTGTGTCTCCTGCTGAGCTGTCTGTTGTCAGTTGCAACTTTTCGGCTCCTCATACTGGCCCTATCCAGCGGACATGGCTTCTGTTTGCTGCATTGCCCAGAAGTGAAATGCTTTTCTTTGCTCTGAGTTCATACCCTCTTTTGTCTAAAAAGCCTGTCATCTGGTTTAAAATGATCATCTTTTCTCTAGACTCCTATAGTGCTGCTGTGGAGCTTGTCCCAGCATGTCAGTGTTATCTGTGTGACCAGGAGTGCCTCGTGTTCTAACCATAGCTCTGTTTCCAATTATCTGGGTGACTAAGCACAAGTCCAGTCAAAAATTTGCCGATGACTTCTGGCTCCTCCAAAACTTAACTTCCAATAGCCCATAGTTGACCATAAGCCTTACCAATAATGCATATGAATAGTTGATTAACAATTTTATATGTAATGTGTACTAGATATGTAAAGTATGTACTAATATGTAAAGTAAGCTGGAGAAAAGAAAATATTATTAAGAAAATTACAAGGAAGAGAAAATGTAATTGCTATTTATTAGGTGGAAGTGAATCATCATTAGGGTCTTCATGCTTGTTATCTTCACACTGAGGCTGGGGTGGGGGAGGAAAGGTTGGTCTTGCTGTCTCAGGGGTGACAGAAGTGGAAGAAAATCCATGTGTCAGGGCACCCACAGGGCGGCACAAGTCCCATGTCGTTAAAGGGACAACTGTGATGTGTCTTCCTTCCCAGTCCTCCATTCTGTCCGACTGTGCTAACTAGAGCTAGTAGTCCCACAATCTGCAAATGATGACTTGATTTTTGTTTTTCCATTCTTACTCCTTTTTCTAGTTTCTTGTCTTATTGACCAGAACTTTCTGTGTGATGCTGAATGAAGGCAGTGATGACAAGTACCCTAGTGCCACTCCAGATTAAAGGTCGTGCATTTGTTATAGTTCTTTATAGAGCCCCTTTATGAGTTGAAGTACTATCTTTCCTAGTCCCAGTTTGCTAAAAGGGTTTGTTTTGTTTTGTTTCATTTTTAGAGATAGAATCTCACTTTGTCGCCCTCAGTAGAGTGCCATGGCATCACAGCTCACAGCAACCTCAAACTCTTGGGCTCAAGCAATTCTCTTGCCTCAGCCTCATGAGAAGCTGGGACTACAAGTACCCTCCACAATGCCTGGCTATTTTTAGAGACGAGGGTCTTAACTCTGGTTCAAGCTGGTCTCAAAGCTATGAGCTCAGACAATCCATCCGCCTCAGCCTCCCAAATGCTGGGATTACAGGTATGAGCCACCATGCCAGGCCCAGTTAAAAGGTTTTTAATTACTCAAAAAGTATTGAATTCTACCAAACACTTTTTATGTATTTTCTCATAATTATATTATTTTTTTCATCTTTAATCTGTTTATTAAGATTCTGTTAGTTTTTGCTTTGTTGTCATATTAAAACAGCTTTATATTCCTGAATGCCCCCAGCCACTCCACACAGTTAAGTCGTAGGGAGAGCAGTGAGTGAGGGCTCAAGGTTCCACTTTAAGCATCCATTCCTGAAGCAGGCTGGGTCTCAGCAGGTAAGGGAGCTCAGCAGGTAAGGGCAGACAGTACAATTCCCTGTTTCACACATACTAGATATGGCCACTGTGTCCAAGCTGAGTATACGATCTGCTAAGATGATCCAGCGTATAGTATGTAAAGATGAGACTGCACATTGTTGGCACACACATTTTCCCATTTCCGGATAACATCTTGTGAATTGTAGACAAGAGGGAAAGGAAGGTAGCCCATACAATCAAGGCCACCCTGGCATGGATGAACAGAAACCAAGAAGGCCTATGTGGGCTGGTAAAGAATCAACACTCACTTCCTTCAGTATTCCAAACCATGACCTCCATCCAGAGGTTTGTTTTTAGGAGCAAAGACTTGGCCTCTAAAGGCCCATCATACCCACAGGGGGAGTCTGGAGAGTCTGTGGACTTTAAGTAACTACAGTTTACAAAGAGAACAGCCCTCAAGTCTCTGAAACAAAGCTTTCTATTTTTTGAGAACAGTATTACCCATGGGGGCCAGCTCTGTTGAAAAGCAGGTAGCCAGAAGTGTCTTATAGATACCCTGGGGCAAAATTTAGTAATTGCACTTTGGTTCACCCATTTGAACTTGTCTCTATAATGATTACACTGCTGATGACTTGACTTTTCTTTTTTTTTTTTTTATTGTGTTAAGACATTTATATTCTACACTTAGTAAATTTTCACATGTACCCTTGTAAGATGCACCATAGGTGTGGTCCCACCAATTGCCCTCCCTCCACCCATCCTCCCTCTCCTCTTTCTCCTTCTTGGGCTTTCATATAAAAGCTATAAATTGGTTTCATAGTAGGGCTGAGTACATTGGATACTTTTTCTTCCATTCTTAAGATACTTTGCTAAGAAGGATATGTTCCAGCTCCATCCATGTAAACATGAAAGGGGTAAAGTCTCCATCTTTTTTTAAGGCTGCATAATATTCCATGGGGTACATATACCACAATTTATTGATCCATTCCTGGGTTGATGGACACTTGGCTTCTTCCGTGAGTTAGCAATTATGATTTGGGCTGCAATAAACATTCTGGTGCAAATATTTTTGTTATAAAGTGATTTTTAGTCTTTTGGATATATGCCTAGTAGAGGAATTACAGGATCAAATGGCGTATTTTTAGATCCTTAAGTGGTCTCTAAACATTTTTCCAAAAGGAACATATTAGTTTGCATTCCCACCAGCAGTACAGAAGTGTTCCCTTTTCTCCACAACCATGACAACATCTCTGGTTTTGAGATTTTGTGATGTGGGCTAATCTTACTGGGGTTAGATAATATCTCAAAGTGGTTTTGATTTGCATTTCTCTGATGATTAAGGATGATGAGCATTTTTTCATGTGTCTGTAGGCCGTGTGTCTGTCTGTCTTCAGAAAATTTTCTCTTCAAGTCCCTTGCTCACCCTGAAATGGGATCACTTGTTCTTTTCTTGCTAATACATTTGAGTTCTCTGTGGATTCTTGTTATTAAACCTTGGTCGGAGACATAACCTGCAAATATCTTCTCCCATTCTGAAGGCTGTCTGCTTGCTTTACTTACTCTGATGATGTTTCTTAATGGGATTCATTTTGGTGACTTATCCTGATCAGATATCCAGGTCTATATGTTCTCTTTGTCAAGTACAGGTGAAAATAGGGGCTCTGGCGCATTCAGCCCTAAAACACTGTGTGAAGCCTGGTTTCTTTGATAGGATCCTGGTATGTTGTAGGCACTTAATAAATTATCTTTGTCTTCTTTTTCCAAACAGATCCCGAATCAGCAAGGTGGAACTCTTTAGATCATTCCAGAAGTTGCTAAGCAGTATTGCAGAGGACAAGTGGCCAGACTCCCTCAGGTGATGCTCTTGACCCATGTTTTTTGTATTTAGGAAGACTGCTGCTTTGATTCTGGCCTATGAATAGCAGGAAGCTTTGGCAGGAGTTGTGGCTCAGCAAGCCAGAGGGCACTTACTGACCACAAGCTCTTCTGTCCCCTAGCCCTGTTCCAGATAACAGTGGTGATCAGAGATATGGAGGATGGGTTGTTTGGTAGTACAAACTTACAAAAGACTAAGAACAGAATTGGGACTTGGCCCATTCTAGGCTCTCCTTTGATTCCACCCCGAGATGGAGAGGGAGAGTATTAGGGAAATGTGTTTGGAGAGCAGTATACCCTGTTAGGAATGTTACTGTCTTCTCTCTCTCTTTTGAACTCGTAGCTCTATGATTTAAATTGCTCTTCAGACAAACAGGACTGTAAAGAACTATAAAGCCACTTCCAGGAACAAGTGGGTAGGTGCAATGAAATTCTTACACTAACGACCTAGAGTTGGGTTAAATTTCACAGGTTGTGGGCACAGTCTTCACAAAACTTTCCTCACTTCAGACACCAGCCACAAGTTCAGGAGGTCCCCAAGCCGCCTGTACTTGTGACCAACCAGCTACAAGTTCAGGTGTTTCTACTACCTCCTCATGTTTGATAATTCACTGGAACATATCTCAGAACTTAGGAAAACTCAATTCTTGAAATTAAAGTTTTATTATAAAGGATACAGATCAAGGTTAGCTAAAAAAGAGAGACACGTAGGGTGAGATATGGGAAGGCCCCAAAGGCAAAGTTTCCATGTCAGGATGCATCACCCTCCTGGCACATCACTGAGTATCACCAGCTGGATTTTGACTCAAACATCAGCATCCAAAGTTTTTATTGGAGTTTCATGACATAGCAGGATTTATTGAATCATTGGCCAGGCCGTGTGATTGATCCGTCTCTAACCCCTTTCTCTTCTAAGAGGTAAGACTGATTGATAATTAGGTGGCTTAAAGCCTCAACCCTCCAATCACATGGTCACTCTGGCATGGCTAGCATCATCCTGGGACTGTCTCAGGGCCCATCATGAGTCAGCATAAACTCAAGTGTGGTCAAAGGGGTCTGCCATCAATAAAAAAGACACTTCTCTTACTTAGGGGTTTTAGAGGCTCCCTGCCAGGAAATAGCAACAGAACCAGGCAAATTCTTCTTTTTTTTTTTTTTTTTTGAGACAGAGCCTCAAGCTATCCCCCGGAGTAGAGTGCCATGGCATCA
>NW_003852442.1:8278793-8284351 GCF_000181295.1 Otolemur garnettii
GGCCATTTTTTGGTTGCAGCCGTCA
Organism: Otolemur garnettii; assembly: GCF_000181295.1. Classification (NCBI taxonomy): domain Eukaryota; kingdom Metazoa; phylum Chordata; class Mammalia; order Primates; family Galagidae; genus Otolemur; species Otolemur garnettii. Next base: position 8,278,819 of record NW_003852442.1, read on the forward strand.
TTGTTGTTTGGCGGGTCCGGGATGGATTCGAACCCACAACCTTAGGTGTATGTGGCTGGCGCCTTAGCCGCTTGAGCCACAGGCGCCGAGCCAGGCAAATTCTTCTCTATACAACAAATGAGAAAGGAGTAGGTAGAAAATTCTATATGAAGAGACTGGCTGCTTGTTAATCACGTCATGCATAGTGAAGTTAGTATTGATGCCCTCCAGTCATCTGTGGTCAGTTTGCTTGTTTCTTATCTGGACAAATGAATCAAACTGGAACTGGGTGGGTTTTTATATATTCTGTGTGTCTAATAAAAGCAAATACGGACTTAGGTAAGGAGAAATTTTATTCAAAGGGGTTGTAAGAGAAAGGGGACTATTTCAATAGGGAAAGGGGGGCTCTTGCACCAAGGAGAACACTGCACCCACAATCTGTAAGCCTTTCACAGGCAGGCAGAAAGGAATGCTCTTTTATACTGAGAGAGAAACAGGCCAGAAAGAACCAGGAACGGAGGACTTGGATGAACAGTTTTCCTGATAGGACAGTTAAGCAGGAAACATGTTTCCCTGCAGTCAGCAGATTCTCAGGAGAGGCTGTTAAGAAGAGGTTGTTACACATCCTGATGCTGGATCGGGATGGGGGGGGGAGGGTCAAAGTCCCAAGGTCTTGGGGAAGGAGAGAGGCTTAACTAATGTCTGGTCACATTAGCAGACGCTTCGTGGCGACTGCTCAGTGGGTCAAACCGTTCAGTTAATCACTGTGAGAGAGAGGGAATGGGAATCCAGAGGGTCTGTGCCTGGCCTTGTCACAGATGAACAGGGCAAGCATCTGTGAGGCTTAGCCCTAAAGGGAAGGGTGGTTGTTTGCATTGAGCCATTTCCCAGCACAAAAGAGGGTAACAAGGAGATTCCTGAACCTAGCTGTTTCCCAGGAACATGGGCTCAGGTAAGGTTTAACACTGTCATGTGTATGGGTTCTGGTCCTTAACTAACAAAAAGCTATAGGAAATTGATCAACTGAAATCAATGTTTATGATAAAAAGCATCTTTTCCCTGTCTGAGGTAAGCTAAGAAACAACTCTGATTTCCTCAGATTTGGGCAAAGTGTCCAAACTGTAGTTTTGTTCTACTACAAAATAGTAGAAACTGGGCATGGCTCAGTGTCTCATGTCTGTAATTACAGCACTCTGGGAAGCCAAGGCAGGTGGATTGCTTGAGGTCAGGAGTTAGAGACCAGCCTGAGCCAGAGTGAGACTCTGTCTTTACTAAAAATAGAAAAACTAGGCAGGCATCGTGGCAGATGCCTATAGTCCCAGCTACTCGGGAGGCTGAAGCAAGAGGAATCCTTGAGCCTAAGAGTTTGAGGTGAGCTATGATGACACCATGGCACTCTATGAAGAGTGAGGGAGTGAGACTTTGTCCCCCCCCACCAAAAAAGTAGAAATTGGAAAAAAGTCAATCAGTAAGACATGTGTCTTAATTTTTTCAGCTATAAAAGGCAAATAGTTACATTAACTATGCCACGAGTTAGCTGAGAATGTCAAGGGAAATATATACCGCTTGACCTAGGGCTTAATCTATTGTAGGGTTTTGATAACTGGTAGCTACTTATTTTTAAGAGACAGAGTCTTGCTGTGTTGTCCAGGCTGGGCTCAAATTTCCAGGCTCAGATGAGCTTCCTGAATAGCTGGGACTACAGCTACATACCACTCTGTGCGACTCCTAGAAGCTACAATTTTTATTTGATAAAATATTCTGTGGCTGAGATGTATGGGCTTCAGCAGTGTTAAAGAAAAAATTATTCAGATACTAGTTAAAGATGGTAAAGAACAGACTGACTGTTGAAGAGGGATTACCTAGTGGGGTTTTACAGTAGGTGAAAGCAACTGGGCTCAATTCCAAACATGGGTAGAAATGGAGATTTATAGCCAGGGAGTAAGGTCTTTGGGTCGAAAATTGCTAAGAGAAAAGAGCAAGGCCAGGGTGATAAGATATCAAGGGTAGAGGGTGAGGAATTTGATCAGTTATTGAAGGTGATCAGATACCAAGGGTCTGGGTTTTTTTTTTTTTGCTAAAGTCACTCAGCAGGATTCTTGCTAAAACTGGATAAAGCGGGCCAAGGACAGCCCAAGGTTGGGACATAATCAAAGAGTGGCCTCAGGAGCCTGACTCAAGTCTGGCTAAAGAAAAAGATTTGTCGAAGAAAGTCTTTTAACTGGGGATGAGTATCGCTACCATTACTCAGCATTCAGCCATTCTTCAGTAGTCAGAGATGAAAGGGATTTGTAAAGGGGTGTTGGCTGGCAGTATTTAGCAGGGACATATGGATAAGATGGTAAATTCTTTGTTAGGACAAACAATAGCCAAGAAGCTCCTAATGGCTATATCCTCTGGTGGAATTTATAAGCCCTTAGAAAACTTATAAGCCAAAAAAGTAGACAGTTCTTGTTTTTTTCTGATTCCATGAGGCCCATACAAAACCAGCATTCTGTTTACTCTGTTAATCCATGCTGCTTCCTAATGACTCCCTACAAAGGAGACAGAGTTGCTCTAGGAACGTATCAAAGTCAAAATGAGAATGTAGAGACATATTTCTAAATTTAGTATTTTATGTGGAATACAAGAATTCAGTTTGGGCATACACACAGAACGGGTGGTCTAAGGGATGTCCAAAGAACAAGGAGGTTAGAGGTTTTATTAAAGAATAAGGAGAAGGTTAGAGATTTTATTAAAGAAGTGAAATGTTGTAGGTCGTTCTTCAGTAAGCTCATTGGCGAGCTCTGAATCTAAGGGACAGCAGTGGGTAAAAGTGAGGTTGCAGCAGCTCGGTTCAGTAGCTCTTAGGTAGAACTGGTTTCAGGTTACAGCAGGCAGTTTCCGCAGCCAGGCTTGCAGAGCAATTACGTTCTTGAGCAATGTATATGCCCTGAGTGTTTTTTACCTCAGTGTCTCAACTCTGTTTTAGTTAGGTATAAAAAGAATGACCCAATTCGTATGATCAGGTTTCACAAAAACATACTAAAATCCTTCTGTTCCTAAGTCTCTCGTAAACATGTCCAGTTGCTTGCTCAGGTGTCTGGCTGGCCCCAGAGGTGCTGTTTGTCCACTGAGAACTTGTGTGTTTGGTGGTGTGTGCATTAGGGTGCAGAAGCTGACTACCTACTGGGAGTACAAGGAGGCGGCCTCTGCTTACCAGGAAGCCTGGAGCGCACTCCGGAAGCAGGCGTTTGCATCCTGGATCAGAAACCCACCGGATTATCACCAGTTTAAGTGAAAAGGAAAAGTTTTCAAATTGTTTGCTGGTAACCAGATCCTTCATATTGAACCGCCTTCTTCCTTAATTGCTACACAAGTCTTAGGCTAAATTGGGGGGTGGAAAAAGCCTTCTCAGCACTCCATCTCTTTTGTGTAATATAGATGGGATCTGGACCCAGAGCGATCTATACTTGATTGAAGTAGCTTTCTACTAAAGTGCTGTCTCACTAATGACCTTAGCGTCTGACTTCAGTTGTGTTTTATTGCTCCTCTGAAATAATGAGATTAGAGATTGGAACATGATGCTTTAAAAGTACTCTGCAGCAGCTTTGTTTTATGTGTTCCTACGTTGATTCAGCAAATATTTATTGAGCTGAAATGATGTTTAATCTCTGCAAGCTGTACAGCTTCACTGGGATAGTGAACATATACTTGTATTCCCAGCCTTGCTTCCCTTGGGGAGCCAACCTTTTTCCATTCTTGGGTGATTCTGCTCTACCCATCGAACTTGGTTGAAGCTAATCTTATTCCCTGGCTCCAGGAATGAGCTTGTGAGCCAGCCCTGGACAATCCTAGAATTGTTCTCAGAGCCATCAGGAAAAGATTCTCTCTTTTGATCCAGAGCTAGAAGGGCTACATAATGTTGGAACTGCCAGTGCCCATCTTTTCTTACCACATACAGGCAGCTAGCCGAGAACAAAGGCAGTGAAAAAGGAAACAGGCAAGAGAATCAAGAGAAATGTTATGTGTTGTTCTTTAATAACACAAGTCTAGCCTACCCTGGATTCCAATTATGTGAGACAGATTCCTACTACTGTTTGATTAAACTGTTTAAGTCAGTTTCCTGACTTTCAATTGAAAGAGTTCTCCCCAAGAAGCTAAAAGGTCCTAACACACCTAGCAAACAATTCTATTTTAACTCCAAGTCCAGTCTGGACAATACAGTCAGACCCTCATCTCTAAACAATAAATAAATAAATATATCTAATATTTAACTCTCAGCTTCTTCATGCCTTGAATGATTGACTAAAAATGTAAGCACCCCATGTCAGGGTTACTCAAGATCCTTGTCAGTTCTTCAGCATGTTACAGCTTTAAATATTTTTTAATAAGGCTTTATTGAAACATAATTCACATAGTATATAATTCACCCAGTTAAAGAATACAATTTTTATTTTATTCCATAAAATAAATGGAATGTCCATTTATTCCATAGAGCTATTCCACAGCTTTATGTCCATAGAGCTGTGCAACTTTCAGTTTTAGAATATTTTCATCCTAGAGGCACTTTATGCTATTTGTTTCCTAGGCCTGTTTAACAAAGTACCATAAGCTGGGTGGGTTAAAGCAATAGAAATATATTCCCTTCTGGAAGTCTAAAATCAATTTGTTGATGGGGCTCATGCTTCCTCTCAAAGCTCTCAGAAGTATTCTTCCCTGCCTGCTCCTCAGCTTTTGGTGGCTCCTGGCAGTCCTGGGATCATACCTCCCTCCAGTTTCTACCCTCTGTCTTCACATGGCCTCCCTGTGGGGAAGGACCTGTGTGTCTCTCTGTGTCTTCATATGGCCTTCTTGAAAGGACCCCAGTTATTGGATAATAATGATCCAGTCTGATCTCATCTTAGTAAATTCATCTGCAAAGACCCTGTTTCCAAATAAGGTCATATGCCAAGGTTCTAGGTGGATGTGAAATTTGGGGGGACACTATTCAACCCTGTTCAGTACTGATTAGCAGTCAGGTCCTCTCCCAGTTTTTTTTTCCTTTCCTTCCAACAGTAATCATTCGTATGAGTTGTTGGGATGTCATAATGAATGAAAATTCACTCCTTCTGATACGCTCTACTAATAGCAGCCTACATACAACAATTTGTATTTTTGCAACTGTATCTCAAACAGATACAGCAGTTTAGATCAGCAGTTCTCAACCTGTGGGTCGCAACCCACGGGAACTGTATTAAAGGGCCGCGGCATTAGGAAAGTTGAGAACCACTGTTTTAGATAGATATGGGATTGTTGTATCACAGCAAAATATAATTTTGCTCTATTTAAATACATTGGCCAGGAGGGGTGGCTCACACTGTAGTCCCAGGACTTTGGGAGGTGGGAGGCAGGAGGATTGCTTGAGGCCAGAACTCAGGACCAGCCTGGGCAACATAGCAAGACTCCATCTCCACAGAAGTTTTCTTAAAAAAAAAATCTTTAAAGTCCTATTTCTAAATACAGGGAATGCAATGAAAGCAAAGAGCAGCATTACAACAATGCTATTTCTTTCTTTCTTTTTTTTTTTTTTTTT
>NW_003852442.1:8284824-8287508 GCF_000181295.1 Otolemur garnettii
GGGTCCGGGCTGGGGATTCGAACCCGCCACCTTAGGTGTACGTGGCTGGCGCCTTAGCCGGTTGAGCTATAGGCGCCGAGCCAACAATGCCATTTCTATAAAAATTTTTAATTAGATGTGCTAAAACATCTCTGAGTAGATACATAAGAAACCAGTCATCCAACAGGGCCTGTGTGGAGGAGAGAGAGTGGCTGGGGGCTCAGGTACGGGAGGGAGACCTATTAACCTTTATATTTTGTTATTTTTAAAATGTTGAACCATGTTAATATAGTGCCTATTTTAAAAAATAAATTGTTAAAAATTAATGGAAACTTGTTTCTTTCTTTTAAGCTATAGAAATACAGGCTGACTGTAGTGGCTCATGCCTGTAATCCTAACACTCTGGGAGGCTGAGGCAAGTGGATTGCTTGAGCTCAGGAGTTTGAGACCAGCCTGAGCAAGAGTGAGACAGGGTATAAAGTAGCCAGGCATGGTAGTAAGCACCTGTAGTCCCAGCTACTTGGAAAGCTGAGGCAAGAGGATCACTTGAACCCAAGAGCTTGAGGTTGCTGTGAGCTATGACAGCACAGTACTCTACCCAGGACAAAGTGAGACGCTGTCTCAAAAAAAAAAAAAAATTGTGGAAATGCTAGAACACACTCAGAAGTGATGTGGTATAGTGTATAGGGAAGAGGGAATCTCACAATATGCTTTAAGCAGTTCTGCCCATAATTCCACAGAATTCCCTCTTTATTAAAATATATTCTGGCATTTGGCTCTTTGGGGGAAGTTTACACCTTCAGCATTGCTGCTTATTCTGTGTTCAAAAGTGGGTTCCAATATTAATGACTCCATAATTTGTATTTTTGTAATTTTTTAAAACTTGGTGGGATTTAAATAATTTTATGTGTCTATTTTGTGTAGTCATTTCTGTCTCAAAAGCATGGAGATAAATGCCTTGTGTTTTGGAGTTCCTTAGTGCCAAGCATGAGCTCACTGTCTGGGGAAATGAGCTGCTTTGGAGAAAATGACCTAGCCTGGCTGCCAGGGCCTCTAGTTGGAAGAAATGCAGGCCCTGTCTGACCTGGTAGTTTCTGTGGCTGGTGAAAAACTGCCTCCACCTGGACCTTAGCAACATTTTTATGGCTTTAAGACAATGTTCTGAGAAAGCCTTAGCCAGAGTTTTCTAGCTTCTAAAACTCAGCCCCCTTCTTGGTTAGTTAAATGGCTTAGGACAGTAATATCTTTTCAACTGCCATACCCCTCCTGTGATGGTGTCTAGGAAAGCCACGTAAGCTGTTAGAATGAATCCCCTACATTAAGAAGGTTATTGAAACTAGGAAACAGCTTTCAACTGGAAAGATAATATATACAGTAGAACCTCCATAGCTGACCACTTCCTTAAGCTGACCTAATTTTCCTAGACTGGACGTGTTCCACATGTACGTATCATTCCAGCAGGCCTAGTTCCTTATGTTGACCACCTCTGTATGCTGACCAGTTTGTTACAGTCCCTGAGTAGTCAACCTATAGAGGTTTGACTGTATAGCTTTTTATGTTCAAGCAATTCCTTCCATAGGCAGCAGCCCCGAGGAATGGTTGGATACCGAAGGGGAAGAGCTCACAATGGAAACAGTGATGACTGTTTGCTCAGGCAGCCAAGAGAATGAAAAGCACATTGAAACCCAGCAGTGTTTCCATGGGAGAGGAGAGGTGAAACCAAACTGACAACAGAGCAGGATCACAGAGCCCATTCCCTGCACCTTCAGTTCAACAACAGATGTTTCAGAGAAAGCACCTTCATTTTCTAAAAAGAAGAGCTTTTATACCCCATATGGAGGAATCATTTTTGGCCTTCACATCCTAGGAACATGAATCCTTTTACACCTAAATGTCTAAATGTGTCTATACTGGCTTCCTGTAAGGCTGTTTAGATGAATCCAAAACAAATCTGTCTTTTTTTAAATTTTTTTTATTTAATAGAAAGGCCACTCACAGCACAAAGCAAATCTTAAGTACTACTCTATGGTCCAAAAGTAGGAGGGAAATTCTGCAGAGACATTCCAGGGCTGTAGGCAAAGTCATGTGATTTCAATTTTTATTTCTTAAAATTGTAGCCTCCCCAAAAGGAATCAAAGGGGATAGAAATCAAAGCAGTGATTGTCCCTGGTGGGGGATGTGGGGGGAACATGGGTGAATGGAAAGAAGCACAAAAGGACTCTAATGATGGAAACATTCTGTGTTTTATTTGGAGTGTTGGTTGCATGGTTGTAAACATTTTTCAAAATTTATTAAGTCCTACACTTAAGATCTGTGTGCTATATTATATATATACCTCAATTTAAAAATGTAAAAAAATAACTGTAGTCCTTATTAATTACTTGATATACTAGAATAAACTTGGGTCTGTATATTCAAGTAGTTGTATTCTAGTACCAACTCTGCTAGTAACTTCCTATAAGGGCGTGGGGAAGGTATTTAGTCTCTGATTTACGGCCTTTCATCTGATCTACAAAATGAAGTCCCAGCGATTAGGACACTCAGTCTTCTCAACTATGAGGTAGGATTTCTTGTAAAAATTCTTAATTGGGGCTCGGCGCCTATAGCTCAACCGGCTAGGGCGCCAGCCACGTACACCTAAGGTGGCGGGTTCGAATCCCCAGCCCGGACCCGCCAAACAACAATGACGGCTGCAACCAAAAAAT
>NW_003852442.1:8287638-8314751 GCF_000181295.1 Otolemur garnettii
AAAAAAAAAAAAAAAAAATTCTTAATTGGGTGGATAATGCAAAAACACGTTTTCTCTGTGCCCATTGATGCTTGAGTACATATGGCCTCAGTCAGGGTGGTGACAAGGGAGGGATGGAAATAATTTTTGTCTTAATCTAGAAACCTGGGCTCCGCATTTGAGTGTGGATTTTTTGCTCCTTATCCGTGAGAGCCAGCAGGGCTAGGAACCAGCTTTTGCAACTAAATCTGGCTGGGTACTGCTTTTCCATGTCCAGATGTAGGCAAGTGTCTTTGTGGGAGAAAAGGCAGAAGTGGAAAGTCACTCCACGTGGGGACCCAGGCTGCCAAATGTTGGTCTTGACCACATGCCCCCTGAACATGGGCTCAGCTCCCAAAGGGGAAGAGCTCATGATGGAAGCAGTGATGGCCATTTGTTCAGGCAGCCAAGAGAATGAAAAGCACCAGCAGTGTCTCCAAGGGAGAGATGTGGTGGGCAACTTGGTGAAACCAACCTAATGGAACAGGATCACAGAACCCATTCCCAGCATTTTCTTCAGTTCAACGAGAAGAGCGTTATGTGCAACCTCTCAGGAAATCTCTGGGAAATGATGCTACAGACAGTCCAACTTTTACCCAACAACAGAAATACACTCAAGCTAGTTCACCCACTTGCTTTGAATTAAATTTTGTTAATTTATCTGTCTCTTTTAGAATTTGATGAAAAGAACAAAAAAATTAAAAAAATAAGAAAGGTCCCAGGTCAGGATAGTTAAAAAAACAATAAAATTTTTTGAAAATAATAGCGAAAATGAAGTACAAAAGGATTTTGTTAATTTAGAGAAAGAGCTCTTTGTGAGCTAAGTTTCAGGATTCTGCACCTCCCTCAAATATTTATGTATATGTCCCCCTCACATACAGTTTCATCCACGTCCTTTTTTTATTACTGCCACTTACAAACTGTTTTGACAAGGGATGCCTTTTCAGCTGGATTCTCATGCTGCACTTTTGTTCCTCAGCTTATCCAGTGCCACTGTAAATGGCCTTCTCCTGGCATGTCAGTAACTGCTGAGCTTTGAGACCAGCTGGCAGTGCAGAAGGCAGCATTGGGCATTGGTGTGGCAGTGCAGGCTAAACCAGCCCCAGTGACAGTGTCCATGCAACCTGTGCTAAAGCAGGCAGATGGTTCTGCCCAGCTCTGTGCCTTGTCCATGAAAGATGACAGCTGCTGTGGTCTGAATGTTTTATGTCCCCCCAAAATTCATATGGTGAAATCTTAACTCCTAAAATGATGGTATTGGGAGGTGGAGACTTTGAGATGTGATTAGGTCTTGGGGAAGTGATTGGATCTTAAGGGCAGAGCCCTCACGAATGGTATTAGAGTCCTTATCAAAGAGACCCCAGAAAGATTCCTCACGTTTTCACCATGTGGGAGGACACAGCAAAAAGATGGTTGTCAGTGAATCAGGAATCGGTCTCTCAACAGACACCAAATTAGCACCTGATTTTGGACTTCCCAGTCCCCAGAACTATGAGAAATACATTTCTATTGTTCATTAGCTACCCAGTCTATGTATTTTGTTATAACAGCCCACACAAAGACAAGGGGCCACATGGGCAGTATTTTGCTTGCATATACTTTGGAGGAATTCTTTTTTTAAATAAATGATGGCACATAAACTATGGTGCAGTGGTCACACCAAGTATTTTCAGGAGGAGAAAACTTGAAGGCAGGTGGAGTAAACTGAAAAGTATATTCCTTGTCCAAAGAGAAGCCATTTTCTCTGTTCCAGCTGATTGTTGCTGGATCTTGAGAATGTTTTTCAGAAGAAAAAAAAATTGGATTTTTAGATATGTATCTGTGGACCACATTCTCAGATGCAAACCTTTAATGCTTACTATGTGGTCTAGGAGAACAAGGATGACTTTGGCATGTAGACCCCAGTTTGAATTGTGCTTCAGGATATGCTGGTTCTGTGATCTTGGGGAGGAAACTACATTCTATAAGTGCCAATGCCTCACCTTCGAAATGAAGGCACCACCATGAAGTAATGTACAACAGAGGTATGAGGAGGGCTGTCTGTCACACATGGAGTGACTAGCACAGGGGACTTTCTAGAGCTTTTGCTAGTAAATAAAAGAGATTGTCCTCAGCCTACTGGGCAAATGTTTGTGGAGCCTTTGCCTTGCACCAGGCATTTGCACATCTATTTGCCTGTACCACTCCATCCCACATCTGGAAGCAACAGCCTGTCTCCAGGGGCTGAGGCATAGGAGCAAAGCTGTTGATCACAAAGGTATAATAGAACCTCCTACCTAACTCCTATGGCTTTGCTTCCTCAGTGTCAGCCACCAGGATTTTTTTTCCTAAGAAATTAAAGATGAAAAGGGAAATAAGTTGTGCTTTGTATAGCTTTCTGAAGAATGTTTTGAGAATAAAAACATTTATATTGCCTCCTTCCAAATTCACCTTATAAGAGATCCTCAGGCCACCTTTGTGATTAGTAAATCCTGGTATGCAAACTTGTTTGCGCCCTCCATGTGGTCACAGTGTGTTTCAGCCACTGGTGCAAAATTAAGATGTGTTGTTAGCACTTGTTATATAGGCTCACAGTTCCAGGCAAGACCAGACATACACCTCTTGAACACTAATCATGTGCCAGGCATTGCGCTCTGCACCTGAGGTACAAGGATAGGAATAATCCTCATATTGCTCCTTAACTGATAGGGAAGATGGGCAAGTGACTTCACAGTGGAACAGCACAGCATGAGGACAGCTATATTGGACATTTGATACCCAACTTGGAGAAGGGCACAGGGTGCTAGGAGCGGAGTGGTGAAGAGGAAGAACAAGGGGTTAGTAAGCCAAAAGAAAAAAGGATGCTTATCTGAGAGTTTTGAGGGAGGATGTTTGCAGTAGAGAAACACTGTATACAAAGGCAGAGATGAGAGCACAGCATGGCTGGGCTGGCAGAGCATGAGAGAAGCTGAGGACAAGGCTGAAGAGACTGGGTTATAGCAGGAAGGACTTCACATGCTCTGCAGAGGAGAAAGGTCATGTCCTGATAACGCAGCACTTCAGGGATTTGAGAAAAGGGCTGATGAGATGGAAGTTACACTTTACAAAGATCGCTTTCCTCTAGCAAGGACGACAGATTGCAGAGGCAGGGATGTTGTTGAGGAGACCGTAATTGAAGGATCGCTGTAGCAATCTGAAAAGAAATGATGAGGCCCAAACAGTGGGGAGATGAGGGAACTGATTTGAAAAATAGGCAGAGGGGTGAGTGTGAGGGAGTAGTTGGAGATTGACTCCCAGGTTATCATGTGGCTGGCAGGACGGAGTGTGGTGCCAGGTCTCGGGCAAGGGGACCAAGAAATAGGACTTGTCTTAGAGGGAACCAGAAGACGTAGGCAGGCGTATGCTGTTTCAGAGTTTGAGAGATTTTTGTGATACTGCAGGATAAGGGCCTATAGTGGGCAATTACAGGGACCAGTTTTGTGCTCAGGATGGAGGTAAAGATTTTTGGAGTCATCATGAGTTAGGGTGAAATCACCTGCAGAGAATGTGCAGTGTGAGAAGTGGAGGATACCCTCTCCGGTGAGGAGGGAACCCTGGGGAAGGGGAGAGTTTGGGCGCAGTTAGGAAAGCACAGGAATGGTGTGACTGACAGGCGAGAGGAAAATCAGGAAAAAGCCAATTTCTCATTAGAGGGAGTAAAGTGTGGAGTATGTTAGAAAGAAAGTGAGGCCAAAAAGGTGCTTTAAAAAAGGTGTCCACTATGGGACAAGGTTATTTTGGTCACCCCAGCAAACGCAGGGGCAGGGCAGTAGAGGGGACGGAAGCCAACCTCTCCTGAGACGAGGATCGACGAGGAAGTGAGAAATGGAGGCAGCCATGTTCTCTCCTTGGAGAACGACTCAGCATTACAATATTGGGTCTTTTCATCCTTGAATATGGTGTATTGGTATTTCTCTGCTCTTATTTAGGTCTTCTTTTATATCCTTTAATAATGGTTTGTCATTTTTTTCATGAAGGTATTGCAGTTATCTGTCAAATTTACTCCTAAGTGCTTATAGATTTGCTCCTATTGATAATGAAATCTTTTCCTATTCCTTCTTATAACTAGTATATAAAAATATCAGTGTCTATAATTGACATATACAGCAACTGTGCTTAACTTTCTTATTCTAATTTGTGTAGATCCTCTTGGATTTTTCTATTTTTCTTTTTTTTTTTTTTTGAGACAGAGCCTCAAGCTGTCCCCCTGGGTAGAGTGCTGTGGCATCACAGCTCACAGCAACCTCCAACTCCTGGGCTCAAGCAAGTCTCCTGCCTCCGCCTTCCAAGTAGCTGGGACCACAGGCACCGGCCACAATGCCTGGCTATTTTTTTGGTTGCAGCGTCATTGCTGTTTGGTGGCTGGGCTGGATTCAAACCCGCCACCTTAGGTGTATGTGGCTGGCGCCTTAGCCACTTGAGCCACAGGCGCCGAGCCAATTTTTCTATTTTTCAATGCACAAAAACAGTTTTTCTTTTAAATTCTTAGACCTCTCATTTACTTTTCCTCTCATATTGCATTGGTTTTACTGCCAGAATAATGTTGAGTGGAAGTAGTGATAGCAATCTTTTTAACAGCTTTATTGAGATATGATTCACATTCCATAAAATTCATCCTTCAGACTTCCTTTTCGGTTTGTTTTTAATAGGAATGCTTCTAGAATTTTACCATATTAAGTAAATTTACCATATTAATTAATTTCCCTACTGAGTTATGCCATCTCTGACATGTTTTATACACTGATGTATTTCTGGGTTTTGAGTTCTGTTCTATGCATATTATTTGTCTATCCCAATGTGAGTATCACACTGCCTTATCATGGCCTTATAGATAAATAATAAGCATATATCTGCTGTTGTTGATTTTTTTTAATGAATTCCCTTTATCATATTAAGGAAGTGCCCTTCTGTTCTTAACTTGCCAAGAAGTTTTTATTTTTTATTTTTTAGAAACAAGAGTCTTACTTTGTTGCCCTGGGCTAGACTGCTGTGGCATCATAGCTCACAGCAGGCTCAAACTCCTGGGTTCAGGTGATGCTTCTGCCTCAGCTTCCCAAGTAGCTGGGACTACAGATATCTACCATGATGCCCAACTAATTTTTCTATTTTTAGTAGACTAGGTCTCACTGTTGCTCAGGCTGGTCTCAAACTCCTGCTGGGATTATAGGCATAAGCCACTGTGCCTGGCCAATCCATAAAATCTTAGCAAGTCTTAAAGGACTAGGGTTGGGAAGGAATGCTATGTGCCTTTTTTTTTTTTTAAACTTTTAAAACCTTCACTAAGATGCTGCATTTTAAAGGGAAGATTGACAGGTCCACTTCTACTGATTGATATTCCAAACTTAAGGCTGCTTTCTTCAGTGGTTTGGTTTGCAGCTAATACCTACTCCCTTCTCTTTCCCAATACTTACTCCTGTACTTAGAACACTGCTTTATAATTATTTGTGTGTTGGTTTACCACCAGAGTGTAAGCTCCTGGAGGTTCCCCAGGGTCCAGCACAGTAATAATCCTATTCTACAATATTCCTACATTTTATATCCTATATAGTCCTATTGTATTTATGTGGTTAAGGTAAGGTTCACCTTTCCTTTCTCACTAGTCTGCCCTAAGCTGGGCTGTTTGGTCGTCTAAGCAAGGCCAGAGTCCTCCCAGGCACACTGTAAATAGAAAAAAAAAAAAATCATATAATGATTTGACATTGCCAACCATGTCTTCTTAAATCTCAAGTTCGATGTCTCAGTTCTGCCCTTTGGCAACTGTGTGGCTGTGAAAACTATACTTCCCATCTTATGGGGCTTTTTGAGGATTGTGATAATACATACATCCTATCTTGTATCCAGCGGGTGGCTCAGTAAGTGCTAATTATAAAATATTTAAAAGAAAAAAACTATTGGCTTTGGTGACACTTGCCTTTTGGTTTCCTTTTATTTCTTTTCAGTTGCATCTGTGGGTTTGTGGTTGTGCAACAGAAATAGATCAAAATGCCTTCAGAGCTACCCCTCTTTTTTCTTTAAAATAGAAAAAAGGAGGAATTAACCATTCCTTCCCACTACTCCCTGCCCCAAGTGGGGCTGTTTGGTAGTCCAAGCAAGACTAAAGTCCTCCTGGGGACTTTTGTTAGTCCTCTTGGAAAAACAGCTCTTTCTTCCCCTGGAGTTGCTAAGCAACTCCAAAGATGGACCACTTTTGTCATCACAGAGAGGGAATCTGCCTGACAATGAAGTCAACACAGAGGAAAAGAAAACCAAGGCTGGAAAAGAGTTTTGATGTTGTTTGATCCCTGGTTTTAGCTATATCTCAAGCCAGTTAACCATCCCTGATAACTGAAATAATAAATTACCTTTTTATTGCTTAGGCCAGTTTGAAATGGGTCTATGTGATTGCAGATAAAATTCCTTAGTAACACAGAACTGGTTCCTTCCCTTTACTTTGCTTACTGAGATCATTTTCTATCTGCTTTTAGTGCACAGAGGAACACAGATTTTATTGGGTCAAGTTTGGGAAAGACCCAAGAAGATGCTTATGACAAGAATGTTTCCTCCGACCCCAGTGGGAAGCTATCATCAATAGAGAACTTTGATGGGCTCCTTATAAAATTTGGTAAAGACAAAGTTAAAGACCTCTATTTATTCCCCCAGTAGAAAGTTTACATTTGTGTCCTGGCAAAGCTACACATTTATACTGATTTGTGAATGAGATCCATGGGCCTGGAAAAATCTTGTTTTGGTTTTTAGGAAGAAGGGACTAGAAAGTAGCATCTTAAAGAATACAGGTACAAAGAAAAGGATAAAGGTGTAGATCTGATCCGGGAAGACTGCCAGGATATAATGTTAAATGAAAAAAACAATCTATATAAAAGTATGATTTCCTTTATATAAGAAAAAGAAGAAAATCAGATGTATGTCCATATCTAATTATCCCTCTAAAAATCACTACTTAAAAGCAACAAGCAGTCAGTAAAAGTAGTTTCCCATAAAAGGCAGAAAATTGTGGTGGGAGCAAAAGTTCTCAATGTATTCCTTTTTATACTGTCTTGACATCTGAACTATGTGAGTATGTTAACCATTCAAAAAAATGTCCATCCTTCTAACATTACCCACTGCTTCCTGTCGCAGGCTGTGCAGCCATGACCTCCACAAACCCTCCTCCTAGCCTGGCAGAAGTAGGAGCCACTTCTCTGACCCATTCAAATGAAGGTGAATAAAGGACATGGTCACACTACAATGCCTTTATAAGAGGAAGTTTTATTGTTAATTATTTACCTTAATAGTTTCAGAAAGAGGAACAGATTAGCTCAGTCCAACATGATTGGCAGTTGGCAAAATCTAGTGAAGCAAGTGTTCTGATTGCTAAGGATTTAATTTGGATGCTTTTAATACTTAGCCATCTAACACTTCAAACATAATCCAGAATAAATGCATCATCTCTTTCCCTTTCACTTTAATACACCTACCTCACTTTAATACGGAAATATCTTCATTAAATATGATTTCCAGAAGAACAAGTTCCCTGGAGAGTATAGCCATGAAGATAGTGCACGAAAAGAAAAACTCAAAATAAAACTCTGTATGATAATTTACTAGTCTAAGGAAATAAAACCTTCCAATATATTAAGAAATAAATCCAGTTACAAATGCACTAATAGGTCTATGTGGAGAGGTTCTGGTATAGTAACTGAAAATGGCCAGCTATTTACAAGATACACAAGCAGGAACAGTGCACCTAGCCCAGCAATGGCCCTCAGAAGCCAAAAGTGTTCTCTCCGCTGTAGGCCACATACAAGAATCCATCTTCATCTTTTTCCTTCTCGTAAAGTTGTCCCATAGTTAGGCTTGAAAGAGAAAAACAAAAATCATCATTGAAAATTGGGAGTCCCAAGTATCAGGAGAAAAAAGATGTCCAGGGGATAAGGAACTTGACCCTTGGTGGTAGGTAACAAATATTTCAAGTATCAGTACCTGCTGATCGTGTTTTACAGAAGGGACAGGGAATCATGGGAAGGTTAAGATAAATTAGGTCTCCCAGAAGGCAAGACCCTTTGACATCCTCACAAGTAAATCCTCTAAAGAAGCCAGCTCCTTCTATGGGCTCTGGCTGCTCAGCACATGAGTATCTTTTATTTATTTATTTATTGAAACAGAGTCTCACTCTGGTGCCCCAGGTAGAGTCCTGTGGCAGCATAACCCACAGCAACCTCAAACTCTTGGGCTTGAGCAATCGTCTTGACTCAGCCTCCTGAATAGCTGGGACTACAGGCACCAATAACCATACCCAGTTAGTTTTTCTATTTTAGTAGAGATGGGGTCTCACGCTTGCTCAGGCTGTTCTGGAACTCCTGAAATCAGGCAATCCATCTGCCTCAGTCTCCCAAAGTGCTAGGATTACAGGTGGGAGCCACAGCACCTGGGTAATATCTTATAAATGACAAAGGCCGGAGAAAAAACTAAACAAAGTGAAGAACCAAGAGGCCCACCCTTGAGTAGGTGAAGAATCCTGGTAAGTAGGAGTACCCTGGGCTCTCCTTCATGCTGGTTTATTTGAAGATTTTCTTTTTTTTTTTCTGAGACGGAACCTCAAGCTATCCCCCTGGGTAGAGTGCCATGGCATCACGCTCACAGCAACCTCCAACTCCTGGGCTCAAGCGAGTCTCCTGCCTCAGCCTCCCAAGTAGCTGGGACTACAGGCGCCCGCCACAACGCCTGGCCATTTTTTGGTTGCAGCCATCATTGTTGTTTGGCGGGCCCGGGCTGGGGATTTGAACCCGCCACCTTAGGTGTATGTGGCTGGCGCCTTAGCCGCTTGAGCCACAGGCACCGAGCCGGTTTATTTGAAGATTTATAGTTTGTGCCTAACATGACATACAAATGGGTTTACGCTTATGGAAGATCCTGGACCAAAACCTCTGTGCCCCCAGAGATCTATATCAGCATCATCAAAGAGAATTTAGTCTCATGTGTAATACAAAAGCTCTCCTTAATCTGGGATCCAAGAAAGTCTGCCCAACCTCCCAGTGAACCCTCCAGAAACTGCTATTTCTGAAATGAAACATGTGTGGGTAGGAAGCTGGCTTTCCCTAAGCTGTAAAACAAGACTGCAGCGGAGGAGACCTATCAAGTCCCCTGCCATGGAACTAAGTTGCTGACTTGAGTAAAACTAGTAACACCTGGCACCCCCTGCAAGCTCTGACCCATAGCTCTACTGTGGGAGACAAGCCGGAAGTGCTAAAATGTGCCCATGAGTTGTGGGGGCAACCGGAACCAGAAGTAAGATGCTCAGGATGAGACATCTTAGGTCACTCATCTGGACAGATCACAAGAGATGCTTAAATATGGAACTCAGTAAACCAAGGGCCAGAACAGAAGAAAAGGGGCCCAGGACCCCATATTGCTGCTTTGCTCCCAGTGGGCTGAGTAGGAGCTCCAGGTAACAGGGATGCAGGCCACATTTACAAAGACAGGTTTCTTCCTGCCCCACTTGCAAGCTGACCCCAGATGGCTATGTGGGTAAGAATTATTAATTCTAGTCTGGGGGTAGATGAGTATGAATATGAGATGGTCTGTCATCAGCATCTTATACAATAAAACAACACCCTCTGTGAGCTCAACCTGGAATTTGTAAAGTAAGGACTGACTAGAATGGCCTGTTGGGCAGAATGTGACTGAAGCATCTTACATCCCTCCTGTCCGCTACAGTAGCTACTAGCTATACAGCATTTGAAATACAGCTCATCTGAACTGGGACATGCTATATATATAAAACACCAACATTTCATACTTAGATCAATGTAAAATATCTCAATTTGATTACATGTTGAAATAAAATTTGGATATGCTGGACTAAACTACATTTAATTTCACCTACTTTTACTTTTTCACATGGCTACTAAATATTACAAAAGCATTTCAGATGCTATTTCTATTGACAAAACTGCCCTAGACATTGTGAGGACTTGGGGGACAGTGGGTCGAGGGGGAACCCCTGCTCATGAGAACACTGACAGCAGTGGGTCTCAAGCTTGGCTGCACCTCAGAATCACTGGGGAGTTTTAAAAATATCTCCATGCCTAAGACCCACCCCAGACCAATTAAATCAGACTTTGGAGGTCTGATACCCAGGCATAAGTATGTTTTTAAATACCTAAGATGATTCCATGTGCAGTCAGATTAAAAAGAAAGATGCTTGTCCTTTTTTTTTTTTTTGAGATAGTTTATGCCACCCTCAGTAGAGTGCTGTGGTGTCACAGCTCACAGCAACCTCAAACTCTTGAGCTTAAGCGATTCTCTTGCCTCAGCCTCCCAAGTAGCTGGGACTACATGTGCCCACCACAATGCCCGGCTATTTTTTTTATTGCAGTTGTTTAGCTAGCTTGGGCTGGGTTCGAACCCACCACCCTTGGTGTCTGTAGCTGACATCATAACCACTGAGGCGCTGAGCCGATGCTTGTCCTTTGTGTGTGTGTGGGGGGGGGGGGGAACCGTGTGACTAGGAAACAGAATGACAAGCTAGCAAGTACAGTGAAAAGCCAGCATCTAGCAGAAGGGCTAGAACATGTAGCCGAGTCTCCAAAGATTATTTTTACGCTAATGGCTGGGAAAGGAAAAGGCCAGAGAGAAACTCCAATTTTCTCTGAGACTCCTCAGAGATAGGCTAATGGGAAAACAACTACAGCTACTGCCACAACTCTCTTTACCCTACTTGGTTCAATTGTCCACAGTGACCTTGATGATACCCCACTGCCATTACCAAATGAGTATAGACACACACAGTCACACAGTAGCAGACATGTGATGCCTGTGTCAAGTTTGGGTCCATCTGACTAAGTTCTCTTTTCCTAGCAAGTGAGAAGCCTTCGTACAATGACTCTAAATCCCACTGCTAATTAGAAATAGCTGAAGCGTTTCCTAACAACAGTGGCCCTCCCCAGGCTCCCTCTTAGGCAGGCTGCCCACAGTGAGCAATGATGACCGGTGAAGGCAGGCTGAGACCTGAGCTCTGACTTTTGGCAGGAAGGGGGCACACAATCATATGGCTTTTTGTTCCTTTCTGGCTTTAGATTCCATTGTCTTTTAAGCAAAACTTGGGTCTATCAATTTGTTCGAGCAGTTTCTCAGCACTTACAGAGGCTGTAATAAAAATCCTAATTATAACACCAACACTTACATGCCAAGCACTGTTCTAAGTACATTATGTATATATTAGCTCGTTTATCCTCACAATGGTATTATGAGGTTAGGTACCATCAGAACACATAATTTACAGACAAGAAAACTAAAGCAGAGAGGTTAAATAATTTACCCCAGGTTACTAAACAGGGAGACATTCTTACCACCCAACTGTGCTGCCTCCAAGTGACTAGAGAGTAGACCTGTTCTAAAGACTTAACACTTGAGTCCCGTACCTTTTGTAGAGGTCTTTCTTAGCCTCTCATACAAACTCCCAGGTAAGGTTACTGCTGCTGGTCTCTGTGGAGCAAAGTCTTAGGGCCCTTTCCTTCAGATCCTGTAACTTGACAACTAGATGGTTCTCCCTAATGACTTAGAGTCCAGCATTGTTTTCTTTTTCTGTCAGGCGACCTCGTGTGGAAACTAAACTACACGTAGCTGGCAGGAGCACAGCATCCTTGTGCTCGGGACAGCCCTTGAGTGAGGAACTTGATAACCAACAATGCTCAATGCTGAACACCTGCCCGGTTTTGTGGCTTCCCTGGGTGTCATGAAACAAGAATGGCACATCTCTACAGCACAATGATTTGAAAACAGCACTTATACGAGATCAGACTGCACATATGCAAAGTCAGAATAAACAGGCTCAGAGCCAAAAAGAGCTGGGCCATAGACAGAGTTTTTGAAAAAAAAAAATTAACTCTTTTAAAAATTCCCTTTGAGGATATTCAAGTAGAAGTACAAGAGGACAGAATGTGACCCTAGTCAGCTGGCAGTCTATGAGAAGGCTGGCGTGTCAGTTTAGGACACATTCCATAAGCCCCTAAGATGGACTTCCCTCTCAAAATTCAGAGGCTGAGCTACATGGCCCCGAGAGGCCAAGCCAGGATGCGTGAGGGTGCTGAAGTACAGAGGCAGCTCCAGTGCATCTGCCTAGCTAAGTGCACAGGCTTGCAGGATGGCCTGACAACCTGTAAGCAGCTATGCAATCCCAAGGCTTCCTGTTACTGGGAGGTGACCATACAACACACCCCAAAATAGTCTCCAGTCCCTTATATTAATGCACACTGCTGTGGCCTGAAGTACCACAGGCACTCATCTGAGAAGGCTGCTGCTCCGGATACTAAAGGCACTGCTTCCTTCCAAGCTCTGAGTGTAACAAAGGGGAAAAAAGGGAACCACCAATGGCAGATTCAAGCTGTGGAGCCCCTTAAAGTACTGAGTGAAATGAGCCTAAATTGCCCCCTAAAAGAGCTCTGTCCCCTCTATCCAAGGTCACACAGATACAGGTAAAACCACTTCTTCAGTGGAGAAACTTGTCAATAATAAAGGTAAATTTCAGAAAGATCCACATTGAAGAACAGCCATACTGCTGAAGGCAAATATTAGCTTTATGCTACTCAACAGCCCTATGAATTGGGGGAAGCTTGCACAGAACTGTGTGTATACTCAATCCTTGTAGAACCTGCCCCTGCCCCCAGCTGAGGGCAGGTCACTGAGGCTATGAAATCTAGCCTACACTGGACTGATGAGCACACCTGGCCACCCATCTGCTTTGGAGCTTAAATGCTTCCACTGGACCTGGATTCATCTGGGGTGAGGGAGGAATGGGAGGAATGGGAGGAATGGGAGCACTGAGGGGATGGAGGGGTGAGATGGGAGGGTGGGAAGATGATGACCACTACTATGGATCCCTGAAGACTCCCTGAGATTCTAAATATAAAGATTAACTATTGGTTGTTCCCTTTTATCAGATTTTTCTGATGTAGATAAACCCTGGTCTTAAAGAGGATTTACCCAGAAATGATCAAAAGTGTTAATTTAAGGCCGGGCAGTGGTTCACACCTGTAATCCCAGCACTCTGGCAGGCTAAGACGGGTGGATCGCCCAAGCTCATGGGTTTGAGACCAGCCCGAAGAAGAGCAAGACCCTGTCTCTAAAAAATAACCGGGCACTGTGGTGGGGACCTCTAGTTGCAGCTACTCAGGAGGCAAAGAGAATCGCTTGAGCCCAAGAGTTGGATGTTGCTGTGAGCTATGATATCACAGCACTCTGAGAGCTACAGAGACTCTGTCTCAAAAAAAAAAAAAAAAAAAAGAAAAATGCTAATTTAAGCACATTTCTTTAAAAACAATGAGTGGACTATAAGACATAACTTCTTCTTACTTAAGACTCTTTAAGATCCAGAAGCAGGTAAACACCATAATCTTAAATAATACAGGTTTCCTAATGTCAAATTATAACATCTTAGAGATATTTTATTTAATAATATACTCCTGTTTTTGTTTTAAACAGAGGATTAACTCTTGTCTGTATCTAAACAAGGACCACTGCCAGCTCTAAGTTCCCTCTAAAGCCATGACTGGGACACTTGGACACTAATGTTCTTTCTCAAGTTCTGCCGGCACCAAGGCAAGGTTCCTCTTCCGTTTCCAGCCTGATTCTTGACACGGCCACCTAAGCAGATCCAACTTTCCAATGCTAAATAGGCAAAGGCAGCTGAGATTCATCCCTTTTTTTAAAAAAAAGAACTCACAAAGTAGAGACTTGCCCCTGTTTCTATTTCTAGAATCAGTATTTTATATTAACTATTCTAAATAATAACCATGACACTTTACTTTAATACTTGCCTGTGTTCTGCGTCAAGGCAGAAATAACTGAAGTTACTTCTGTTTAGCCTCAGGCATAACTGATCTTTGTGCAGACCTGTAAGTTAAAGGGGTTGGGGTGGGGGATGGTTCCTGACTGCCTGAATTCATCCTTTCTCTACTCTGACTTCCCCAGCCACTCTTTGAGGCCTGCAAACGCTGGATGAAGCTTAACGAAGGCTCTCAGTTCCCTAAGCTAAGGAAGAGGCTGCTAAACTATATTGGGGAAGAGATGGTGAAAGTGAGTCACACCAGCTTTAGGAAGGAGACCGACCCTATGGCAGTTTTCCTTATGCTGATATGAGGTGATCAGCCCTTTCATAAAGCCCTATGATGTCACGTGACTCTTGTTTATAAACAAATTTGTTTTTAAGAATAAAACTCCAAAGTGAACAAAGGACAGCTGCATCAAGTGTAGGGTAAGAAGCC
Organism: Otolemur garnettii; assembly: GCF_000181295.1. Taxonomy (NCBI): domain Eukaryota; kingdom Metazoa; phylum Chordata; class Mammalia; order Primates; family Galagidae; genus Otolemur; species Otolemur garnettii. The sequence goes on from NW_003852442.1 coordinate 8,301,915, forward strand.
ATTACCTGGGAAGAATGGCCCTAGCTGGTGACTCATATCCTGAAGGGTCAGGGCTTGGATTCTTGATTACTTGGTCCTAAAATACTGACTTGGGTCACTGGTACAATTTGCTTTAGAGGGGATTCTCACCAGATGGGAAAGGCAAATGGGACTTGGAAAGAAAATGGCCCTGAAACAGCCCTGAAAATCATTTCCTATTTTATTTATATTTTGAGAATAACCAGGGAGGAGGTAATTGCTAAGACCTATAGCCATTTTAATTGCTAGATTACTGGGGAGCCATCAGAGTAATCTTAATGTTTCAAGAAGCCTGCTTTATTTCCTTAAAGAAGTACCTGAGAATTAGAATTGAGGAAAATGAACTGAGTGCCATAGATCCTAGTTATCTACTTCCATTAAACTACCACCTCCAGGAAGGAGGAAACAGTCACCAAAGCTCTGCAGAAGTTGCAGGTGGTATGAAAGAAGACTGACCCCTCCCCCTCCCATAACCTTTTCTTTTCTTTTTTTTTGGAGACAGAGTCTCACTTTGTAGCCCTCAGTATAGTGCTGTGTGTCATAGCTCACAGCAACCTGAAACTCTTGGGCTCAAGCGATTCTCTTGTCTCAGCCTCCTGAGTAGCTGGGACTACAACACCCGGCTATTTTTAGAGATGAGGTCTCTCTCTGGCTCGAGTTGGTCTCAAAACTTGTGAGCTCAAGCAATCCACTCGCCTCAGCCTCTCAGAGTGCTAGGATTACAGGTGTGAGCCACCACGCCTGGCCTTTTCTCCTGTAAACTGAAGGGAAGCTGAAAATGACCACAGATGCTCAAGGCTTCCTCCCCTGGTGAAGTGTACACCCAGTAACACACTGTCCAGCCATCTGGGAAGAAAGGCTACAAGAACCCCACAGTGACAAGATTGCCTCTTGGCAATACCACAGCTTCCAGAACTACAGCTATAGCTAACCAGTGGCACCCAACGGGTAGGCCGTGGCCTGGTTGCTCAGGCTGAAAACTGGCTTTCATTTCTCCCCTACCCTGCCTCTCTACCAAACACCAGGAAGTGGAGGTGGTGGAGATTGAGAAACAGGAAATCAACCCAAAATAGCCACACCTCTCCACCTTTGATAAAAATAAGGTCTGGAATGTAGTTTAGACCTCTTTTGGAGCTTTTAAGGATTTTAAACGGGAACATATTTAGGCAAGCGGGGCTAGTTCGTAGGACTTCTGAAAACCTTAAGCTTTCAGAAGGGTTACTTTTAGGGGGTAAAAAACGAAACTAGTTCGGGTCACTAAGATGTGGCCAGGAACTCATACTCATGGGAGATGTAGGCCAGAATTAGGCTCAGGGCCTAGAAAGTACACAGTCGGAAATGAAGAAGGACTGACCAGGAGTTTAGACAAAGTCAGATCATTTTCCTTTCCCCCAGGGTACTAAAGCTGGGCCATAAAATACACAGAAAAGGAGAGTTCTAATGCCCTTGCCTAGACTCAGGCCCCAAGTTCTAATCCCAAAGATTTCTTCTCCAGGCAGCAAAACAGACAGTCAAAGCAGGTGTTACCACGGGAAGTTATAAATGTGTAAAAAGACCTCAGAGTCCTTTACTGCAAAACAACCACTTTATCAGACTTGACGATCAGGGAGCTACAGACTCTTCACAATGGCAAAGAGGTGACTGAGTATAGAGAGGTGGCAAGTAGGATGATTAACTCAGCAGAGCCCACAAGCTCCTGCTGGTCAGGGACAGAACTGATTTCATAGATTTGAAGAAACTTCATTTCAGGCCTCAGTTCTTCCTACACCTTAAGCACAAGTAAATAAGTCTTCAACTGTCTTAAAGGACTCTGGCAGTATAAGGCTGGGTTTCATCACTGTTTTCTTAAAGTCCAGGCCTTGTTCTATTTCCTTAATGCAAAGTGCACTCCCATGTATTGCAGCCCTTATTCTCATGGAGCTCCTGATGGAGGAACACAAAAATCCACATTTTCAGTAAGGACCCCTAAGAGTTCTAAAGTTTCTAGTTCTGTAAGAAGCTAAGCAGATACCTAATACCAGTGGGCCCATTTAGTAAATACCTCTCACCTGGACTGTGGGACTGTCTTGTCCACAAACAGGAAGATCGCCTTTTCAGAAGGAAGCTGGATCCTTTTCCTGATGATCCACATGAACTGAGCCACAGTGATATCAGATGGAACCAAGTACTTCCGTTTGTCAATGTCAACAATCTGAGAGCCTGAGACCTTTTCCACAATCACCTAGGAAAGTAAAGAAAGGTCAGGACTGGATTTCCTAAAGTGAGGCTCTGGCCTCGCATTGCCAAGGAGCCGGTGAACAGAGTGTGGGCAAGGAGGTGGGTGGGAAATGCATAAGAAAATACACCCCTGACTTACTAAACCACACACTCTGGAGGTTAAGAGTTGATATAAATGTGTTATAGGGAAACAGTTAAGTGCTTTTCTGTGGTCAATTATATCCTCATTCCTGATTCATAAGAGAAATACAGCTTTTCAACATTTTATCTGGGCAGACTTGAAAATATCTGGTGACGGTTTCATTTATAGCCTATTACTCCAGGCCCCCAGAATGGCTCACTCTTCACAGTACAGAAGAATTAAGATCCCAAGAAACATAGGAGACAAGAATGGATGAGTACTGGGAATGTCTGGCAATCTCAGCCAGCCAAGAACCAAGCTCTTCATTTGGCCTGTTGCTTTTCTCTGAACAGGCTTTAAATCTGGTCCTCCTGCTCCTTACCCAAAGGAACTGTTTCACAAGAAAGAGCTAGGAGAGGCTTTGATGTCCTTTGAGAAATCAATAAGGATTAAAAAATCTATCTCCCTCACCATGGAAGAAATATGAGATCATATTTATTATCGATAAAGGGGAAAACAGAGAAGGGGTTTTCAGCAGCTTTTTATGTTTTCTGGTCAGGTAAGGAAGACACAGTCCAGATAAAGAAAAGAAACTTCAAGTTAGGTAAAGATACTAGTAGGCTCAAAGTAAAAGATTATGCCCTGATACGAAGGTACCCCTTTAAAACTTCCAAGCCCAAAGTGATAATCTCCCTCCATCATCGCTCCCAAAAGTGGCAATGACCTGTTGCCCCGTCCTAGAACACGTTCCTTACATAATTGGCGAGGGAGCCCTGAGGCTGCAGACAGCTTGCTGGCCTAGATCAGGAGATTCAGCACGAGGCACACTGAACAGCACCAGCCCGAGCCCCCACGCCCCCGCCTCGGGCGTCCCGGACCTTGTCTGTCCCGTCTACTATAACTGAGCCTAGAACCTCAACTTGTCAACTGTTGAATGGCCTTAAAAAGGACCCTTGGTCCTAGACGACTGGGGTGACAGCGAGGTGAGGAGGCGGAGAATCCAAACACTCACCGGAACCCGGTCGGGGTACTTCGCCCGGATCTTCGCGGATTCCACACATCTGTGCTCTGTGGGAGAAATACACTGAGTTTCCGACTGCGCCTGCCCAGCGGTCGGTGCCCGGGCCCCCAGGCCTCCTTTCCCCGAACCCTACGCACACCCCAGGCCCTCGTTCCAGCGTGTCCGCGGCCGCGCTCCTCTGTCCTCTAGCTCTCGAAAGGGTGTGCTGAGGATGGCAGGGGGTCGGTCGGCAGCCGTCCAAGGCTCCGGGGCCTCAGCGACTAGAGCCCAGAGCGCTGCATCTGCCCCGCCCGACCCGGCCCGGCCCAGAGCGGCCCGAGTGGGGGAGGGGGCCCACCCGCCGCCCCGACACCCCGCGTCCCGGCCGGCGGCTGAGTGCTTACCCAGTGAATGGTCCTCCTTGAACATCCACTTCATGGCGGCAGCGAGAAGGGGATGGCCGGCTCTCGGAGCCGCGGAGCTCAGCACACCGACCACAACAACAACGACAGCGGAGGCAGCGGCGGCGTCGACTAAGCGGCAGGCGGGACTTCCGGCTCCGGGAGCCTAGCAACCAACAAGGGGCGGAGCTTCCGGCGCCATTCGCCAGGAAGGAGCGCCGAGGGGCGGAGCCTCAAGTAAGAGGGCGGAGCCGAGGGGGGCCTCGAGGGTCTTTGCGCGTTGGGGAGAACACAACGTTGGTTAAGGGACGTTTGTCAGAGATATTGCCAACTCCAGGAAGGAATGTTCAGGGAATTGATGACAGTAAGAGTAGGACCTCGGGAGTGTTGGTGACGAGAAGGGCATGGCTGATAGTACAGGGCTGTTACAGAGGGCGGTTCGGGGGTGTGGCTAATAGTACAAGGCTCTTGTAGAGAACTGTTGTAAAGGGAAGTCGGGTTGGGGTATTGGTGACAAGAACGGTATTTGGGGGTATATATAACAAAAGAGGGGTCTCTAGTGGTTGCCAATAACAAGGGGGCCTGTTTCGGACGTTGACAGTATTTGGAGTGGTGATAGATTTGGGACTCAGTATCGGGGGTGATGATAGTTTGAGGACACTGTGTGGGGAAGGACACTGTGTGGTTTCTGACAACCAGAAACCCAGTATTAGGGCCAGCCTTAATAGATAAGCTTGGACCTAGAAATTGAATTTAAACAAACCCCATTTCCTTCCTTTGTTCACGAATAAATATTTGAATAAATAGTTAAGAAAAAGGTGTCACAAATAAGCACTTGAGGAGTGTAACATCTGATCATAAAGAGACTCCTTAACCAAACGTGCAGAGGAATTAGAAGTGGCCGTCAGGTTTGGAGAATTTCCTTGAGAAATGGTCGTGAGATAAGTTTCCTTGTTTGGCAGTGGGAGTGGCTCAGCAATCACAACCTGGGCTGTGCGAGTGTCACCTGCTTCAGCAGGTGCATTGAAGTTCTCCAATCAGTGATGTTCATTACCTTCTTCCAAGCCAAGTCATCAAGGCAGTCTGGTATGGGTCATCATCTTGTTTATGAGCTGGTGAACATGTATCGAGAATATTCACTTAATTGAGCACATGAACCCTACCACATACCTGGGATTCTGATGCACCTGTAAGGCCTGTAGGTTTGGCTGTTGTTCATCATTTTCTACAGTTGAAATTCCTGACTGATGCTGTGGAAGCTAAGTTCATTCTAAAAGCATTTTTGTTATTTTAAGATTGTGTGTCTGAGTAACCAGAATAGGTTTTTGGTTTTAATAAAATAAAAAAATGTTTTGAATTTCATGCTTAGAAATTACTGTTATTGCATACAGAAGTCCCATTCCAGGTGCTGGGGGAAAACAGTGAACAAGACAGAAAACACACCTGCTCTCATGGAGTGTCTGTCTCTCTACTGAGAGAAGACAAAAATTAATGTGTCAGGTAATGATAGGTACTATTTAGAAAAATGAGGCAGGGTAAATGACTAGTAGAGAATGATTGTGGGGTGAAATGCTAATTAAAGTGGTAGGCAAGCCTGGTGTGGTGACTCACACCTGTAATCTTAGCACTCTGGGAGGCTGAGGAGGATGGATTGCCTGAGCTCATAGGTTCGAGACCAGCCTGAGCGAAAGTGAGACCTCTTCTCTAAAAATAGCTGGGCATTGTGGCGGGCACCTGTAGTCCCAGCTACTTGGGAGGCTGAGGCCACAGAATCACTTGAGCCTGAGAGTTTGAGGTTTCTGTCAGCTGTGACACCATGGCATTCTACTGAGGGTAACAAAGTGAGACTGCATCTCAAAAAAAAGAAAAGTAGTAGGGCATATTCTAAGAATCTGTAGGAAGTCTTGGTAGTAGGAGCTAAATAAACAAGGGCGGGAGTCTGTTTTAAGTTCAAAGAGAAATAGAACAAGAACTGTGTTAAGCATTTAATTCTATGTAAAGAACTTTGGATTTAAGGATACATGTGAAATTTACTAGGTGTAGAATATAAATGTCGTAACACAATAACCAAGAAAATGCTGTGAAGGCTATGTTGACCAGTTTGATGATAGCATTTCAGATTGTGTGTAAAACCAGCACATTGTACCCCATGGTTGCATTAATGTACACAGCTATGATTTAATAAAAATTTAAAAAAGAACTTTGGATTTTATTTAGAATGAGATGAGAAGTCAGTCTAGGGCAGTGGTCCTAATACCGTAACCCTTTAATATAGTTCCTCATGTTATGGTGACCCCCAACCATAAAACTATTTTTGTTGCTACTTCATAACTGTAATTTTGCTACTGTTATGAATCATATTGTAAATATCTGATATGTAGGATGGTCTTAGGCGGCCTCTGTGAATGGGTCATTTAACCCCCAAAGGGGTCCTGTCCCACAAGTTGAGAACCGTTGGTCTAGGGTGTTAAGAAGTGGTGTAACACAATATGGCTTTTCTTGTTAAATATCAGGCTTGATTAGTAGACTGTAGGGGGTGAGGGTGGAAGCCCAGAAATAGTTAAAATGTTGTGGTAACCCTTGTGAAAGATGAAGTTGGCTTAGTCCAAGGTGATGTCTAGGGATGTTAGGAGAAACGATTGTATTCTGGATATATTTTGAAGGTAGAACTGGTAAAAATTGCTAATAGATTGGATGTGAGGGATAGGTTACAATCAAGGTTTTTTAAAAGATGAAACTGCCATTTACTGAGATAGGGTGGTGCCATCTTGCGGAGTGAAAATCAAGAATTTGGTTTTAGAATATTAAGTATGAGATGCCCAAGAGACACATCTGAATGAAGATGTAGAACAGGTGAATGACTCTATGAGTCTCAAAGTCAGAGAAGTCTTTAAAGCTATTGATCTGGATGAGATTAGCAAGGCAGTGAATAAAAATATGGAAATATGGGCGGCGCCTATGGCTCAGTGGGTAGGGTGCCAGCCCCATATACCGAGGGTGGTGGGTTCAGGCCTGACCCCAGCCAACCTGCAACAGAAAAATAGGTGGGTGTTGTGGCAGGTGCCTGTAGTCCCAGCTACTCGAAAGGCTGAGGCAAGAGAATTGCCTAAGCCCAGGAGTTGGAGGTTGCTGTGAGCTATGTGATGCCACAGCACTCTACCAAGGGTGACAAAGAGAGACAGAGTCAAATATATATATATATATATATATATGGAAATATCTTTCACAAAGAAAATTAAACACTGAAGAATGAAAGTGGAGTTTAACATCTAATCATCAGTGAATCAGTGAATGTGTTAGAAACTGGACGCAAGTTCCAGTTACAGAGCTGGTCATTTGTGTCCTAATCCAAGGTACATTTATATCCCCTTGAATGTGTAAGACCTTAGAGCAGTGGTTCTCAACATTCCTAGTGCTGCAGCCCTTTAATACAGTTGCTGTGGGTCTCGACCCACAGGTTGAGAGTATACTTCTTGGGGAAAAGATTCATTGCTCACCTACTCAGGGGTCAAACTCCTGACCATCTCATGATGTGCACTGTCTTCTGTCTTTTATTCTTACCTACTTTTGGGGTGTCTTTTTTCCAATTTGCCATTCTAATTGGCTTATCTCATCTGCCTTGATGATATGCATCACCTTCTTTACCTACTGGGTCATTGTCTTTAGCTATTGAATATTCTAAGAACACTGGATGCCTTCCTTGAGGGGGATACTAGGTGGGAAGGTGAGTCAGAAGGAAAAATAAGATGATGAATATATGCAGTTACTCATTCACAATTATATAAAGCACAGAGAATGAGTTTCAGGCTTGGAGAGGTGTGTGAACCTGGATACTAAGGGGTAGCTAGGACATTAGGGACCAGCACAAAGCCAAGTGAGAATAAACAAGAAAGATTTCACAAAGAACTCGAGTCTTCTGATGAAGAGAGAAAGGAACATTTTTCAGAAGGTAAACTCTCCCTTCCAGATAAAACAAAGGTTGGAGTTGTAAGAGGAAAGCAAATGGATAAATATTTTGGGAAAAGACATATTGGAAAGTCTTGAAGCAGACATGCATGAATTCTAGGATACTTTGAAAGACCTTGAATAGGAACTCGTGTAAAGGCGAGGATCATGATTAAAATGTATAGTTTTAAGACAATGACTCTTTTTGTCCTTAGAAGTAAATTTATGAAACACAAGAAGTCAGTTCTTAGTCATGCGTATATGAAAAGAACATAATATATAAAGCAGACCCTTAGCATTTTGTAAAAGTTTAATATTCTCTCTAAAAGAATTGAAGTAAAACCACAAAGACTAGCTTCTACAAATCATGCTTGCAAAGAGTAAATATTACTAACCATTATCACTAACGATTTTTGCAAAGTTCATGCCATCTCAGGGAAATGTGAAGCACTTCCTACACCTAAATTCTTAGCAGTCACATCCCTGTTTCAGCAGTGACTTAGCTAGGGTATTTGTTTGCTTCTATTGAAAGAAAGAGTTTTGGAAAACACCTTCCTCACAGGAAAGTCACAGAAGTTGACACTAGATTCATTTATTCTAAAAGACCCTCATTTTGGTGGTTAAGTAAATGAAAGTAATTTACATAAAAGCATAGATACAATATGTCAGAATCATACCATAGATTTAAGCCTAATGATTGCTGTATTTAAGAACTACCTTGCCATCCCAGAAAAGCTTTAAAGCAAGAGTGAGGAGTACTGGACCTGATGATATTCAAAATCATCATATAGCTGATGACATTAACTGTCATCTTGGACTATGACAAGGACTCTGGAATAGTTTTCCCAAATGGGCAGTCTTGATCTCTGTGTGCATGTGTGTGTGTGTTAGGACCTGAGCTGTTCTCATCAAAAAGCCCTTTCTAGGTTGCCCCCAAAGCAGAGGCATCAACTTACCAGGCTCCACTTTGAGCCTAAACCTCACTCTCCGACACTGCAATGTGATCCTTCAGGGACTTTTGATGAGGAACTTGGCTGCAGACAATAGTATTTAAAAAATCCTTCTGCCATGTTCAAAATATTGGTTTAGGGGAAAAGAAAAACCATTCCATTTTTGTTTGTGTGGGACTGGATCTTGCTCTGTTGCCTGGGTAGGGAGCAGTGGTGTCGTCTTTATAGCTCATGGCAATGAGCTTAGGTGATTGTCCTGCCTCACCCTCCTGATAGGACTACAGGCACATACCACCATGACCACAATGTGTACAGCCATGTACCGTGTAAATGAAAAATAGACACATGCCTAGCTGGATACTTTCCGGCCAGCCCTCCACTTTTCTGTTCTGACTATTTTTTTTAAATCATTGTAGAGATGGGATCTCATTATGTTGCCCAAGCAGGTCGTAGACTCCTGAGCTAAAGTATTCGACCTATTTCGACATCCCAAAGTGCTGGAATTACAGGCCTGAATCAGCGCGCCGGCCAAACCCTTCTATTACGTGATAAGCCAATGTTATCTTTGGGGAGGACCACAGCAACCCCTAAAACTGCTGTATAGTAATAGCCCTCGATCCAAGTGCCTGGGGATTTGTGTTGTTTCCGCGTCTGCCCTGCTCTGGAGCATGGTGGAAGCAACGCAAAACTTGGAGGCGAAAGAACCCGGCCTTTGGTCTTAGCCTGGGACAGCGGGACTGGTTGGACTTCAGTATGAACCAAATGGGGAGCAAAGAAATCACACAGAGCACGCCTTTACTTACAAGTCACCTTTTTTATTAACATCTTATTTCACACAAATGTCAATAGTGACGATGGCTACGACTGAGATCCACGAAAACATCGCGTTACTGCTCAACTTTTAAGGAAGCTTAAGCGCTAATTGCCGGCGACTGTCCACCGCCGCGTGCCGCCGCGTTAGCCCCACCCACTAAAGCCCAGCATCTTTGCGATTGGTTCCATGGCAAGCGCTCGGTTGCCGTGGAGACCAAACTATAGCAACTAGAAGGAGCCGAACTTGGTCGCCCGTCCGGCATCCCCGCGGGGTCCCGGCGTTTCTGACTGCGCGCGGCGCCCCTGGCGCTCTACGAGCTCTTCTCTCACCCGGTCGAGCGCGGCTACCGCGCCGGGCTCTGCTCCAAAGCCGCGCTCTTCCTGCTGCTGGCCGCCCTGCTCACCTACATCCCGCCGCTGCTGGTGGCCTTCCGGAGCCACGGTGAGCCTGCGCCGTCCCGGGCTCCCCACCGCTTCCCGCGGCCCGCTCGGCCCGCGCCGGCCCTGCTGACGGCGTCCCCACCGCCCTCTTTTACGCAGGGTTCTGGCTGAAGCGGAGCAGCTACGAGGAGCAGCCGACCGTGCGCTTCCAGCACCAGGCGCTGCTCGTGGCCCTGCTGGGACCCGAGCGCGGCGGGGTCCTCGCCTGGAGCACGTTCCCCGCCTTCAACCGGCTGCAGGGGGATCGCCTGCGCGTCCCGCTCGTGTAGGTGCGTGGTTCCCGCCCGGACCTGGTGGTCCCCGGGGCTGAGCGGAGCTTGGGGGTGAGGGAGGGACGAGCGGTCCCCGGTCCCCGGGAGCCCGGCGTAGCCCGTAAGGACTCGGGAGGATGTATCCGCGGGCGCTCTGGCTTGCGCATATGTTAAATTTCCGAGCGAGCAGAGCTGTTGTTTTATTCCGCTTCTCCCGCACCCTCACAGCCCCCAGAAGTGAGTGATGGTGTCAGCGTGTGTGTCCTGACACAGAGGCCAGAAGTCTGGGGACAGCCTGCCTCGGGCCGGCATCCTATCCGTGGGTCTGCCCTAGAGGAAGGGCGACTGTGAAAAGTCCCTTTAGGAGCCTTGAAGGCCGAGCGCTGTTCACATCAGTAACCCGACGGTGTCGCTGCGTTTCCACATCCCAGCACTGTAGGAAAGGAAGGGGCAGGTGTTCCTTTGTGGACCTGAGTGTGAGACGCGCGCCTCCCCTGGATGCTCCTGCTTTTGTCTGGGACGAAGTTGAAGCGTTTCACTGCCTAAGACTTAGTTTAGTATAAGCGAATGCGTCCTTTACAGTCACCCCTCTGCACTCATTTCCTGAAAACATTATTTGAAACGTTTTATTCCTGAAACTTCTGGTTTTCCTTTTTTCTGAGTTGAATCTCTTCACTTATCTCAGGGATGATTGGCCTACTTGCCAAACTTGTGCAGTTGGGAAAAACAAATTTTAAAAAAACAGACTTTTCCCCAATAACGAAATAAAATAGTTAAAAATCTGATTGATCATATGAATAACTACGAAAAAATATAATACAGATTATTTGCATCTGATTGTTTTTAAATTTTTCTTATAATTTTTTTCTGATTACAAAACTACATGCTTATTATAAAAATTTATTTAATTTTTTGTGACAGCATCTCACTCAGTGGCCCAGGCTAGAGTGTCTTCACAACCTCTCGGGTTCCCAAGTTGCTGGGGCTACAGGCACCTGCCACAATGCTGGGCTAAATTTTCTATTTTTAGTAAAGATGAGTCTGGCTCTTGCTCAGGCTGGTCTACAACTCCTGAGCTCAAGCAATCCACCATTGTCAGCCTCCCAAAGTTCTAGACTTACATGCATGAACCCCCATGCCCAACTATTATAAAATTTTAGAGTTACAAGTATACATTATGATGGAAAATTAAAGGCTCAGTTTGGCTCATTTGTCAGTACTGGTTGATCAGCCTTCCTTTTTTGAGATCTGCAAAGCATTTCAAACTATAATGTATTTAATCTGTTCCCTATTGGATATTTGATTTGGTTTGAGTTTTTCACAATTAGCAATAATATTTCAATGAACAAGATTTTGACTGAATTTTATACCTCTAAGCATCAAATTGTGACCAACTAGAATAAAAGCTGTTTGTTGAAATTCTGTAAGTACATAGAAAACTAAGCAAGCAAATAAAATAATTATTAGCTGCCAGGAAATAGAAAGCAAGTAAAAGTGAGAAAGGAACAGTAATCAGAGTTGTGAATAGGATTTACATACTTGCTCCCTTTTCTTAGTCTTTTTTTCCCCTTTCATTCTAGGCCAGTGGCTCTAAGTAATTTAAATTGTATGTCATCATCTGCACGCAGTGGTATCCAACCTTTTGGCTTCTCTGAAGCACACTGGAAGAAGAGTCAGCTTGGGCCACTCATTCAATACACAACAGTAACGAAAGCCCAAAAGCAACAAAAAAGGTCTGTGCATAATTTTCATGATATCTGATGCCACAGGTAAATGAAAACATCCTCACATCATCCACATGTGACCTGCCAGCTGTGAGTTGGACACCCTGAGTCTTCCTCAGTAAATGATTTGCTTCCTTTCTGGCTGAGCTCTCAGCTTGGAAATTGTTTAAAGTCCTGAGATACCTTTGCTTGTTAATAAAAAAAAATAGAAAACAAACAAACAAAAAAAGTCATGAGATACCAAAATGTAAGTTGGAATACACAATGGAACAAAAGACCTCAGCTGCCGTCCAAAAGACATTTGGGTCTGTATCAAAATGACAAATCTGTGTCCCTGCGGCTACTTCTGATAAGGTATCCTGAGGTTTCTATACACCTATGAAATGGCATATGTAAAACTTTGCTCCTTGAGGCATGGAAACAGCAAAAGATTGCAGATAACCAACAGATCAGTGAGAGACTCAGAGAAATTGTGTGACATCTACCCAGTGGAATATTACATAGCTATTCTTTTGTAATGAGAATTATAAGGGGTTACTGGGGCTTGGGGAGAGGGGAAGAGATACGAGAGTCACTGCTATATACTGATGTGGAACCATCTTCAAGAGAAATTGATACATATATATAAAAAATTGTGTGTAGTATGCTTTCATTTCTATGAAAATAATACAAAACAATAACACTATATATGTAATACTCACACACACATATATTTTTCTCCCTTTGGCTTTCTCTGGAAAGCTGCAGAACAAATTGACATTTATTGCTCCCAGGGAAGGATATAATTGGCTGAGATTAGGGAAGGAGAGAAACTTTTTCATTATATGCCCTTTTGTAACTTTTTAATTTTGTACCAATAATTAATACCTATTTAAAATTCTTAAATGTTAATGGCATAGATTATGAGAGGAAAAGTTTAGGAAGTGCCTATGTTAAAGAAAAAGACCCGGCTCGGC
>NW_003852442.1:8316056-8363230 GCF_000181295.1 Otolemur garnettii
CCATCATTGTTGTTTGGCGGGTCCGGGCTGGGGATTCGAACCCGCTACCTTAGGTGTACGTGGCTGGCGCCTTAGCCGGTTGAGCTATAGGTGCCAAGCCCTGGATAATGTTTTTTACAGGTGGATTTTATGGTATGTAAATTCTGTCCCAATATGCAAAAGTGCAGCAGCAGATAGCCTGGTGACATGCATACAAGCCATAAGTATTAAAACTTACTGATTTACTATGCCTCAGGACTATGATCAACATTTTATTCTTATAAATTTAAATATCCTTTACATAGTATTTGGCCTGTAATAATCACTTGGTGTATGTTAGCTATTAAGTTTTTAAAGCTGTATTATCTCCTTAATCCCCACAGTAACCCTGGCAGGTGGAGGTTATACCCCTATTTTACAGATGACGAAACAGCCTCAGAGACATGGTATCATTTGCCCTAGCTTTCAGCCAGACTTTGGACTGGAACTCAGTGTTTCTTGTGCCATACCTTAAAATCTTAACCCTTACTGTGACAAAATACTTTCATCTTCTAATTCTGAACGTGAAGCCAACGTAGCATCAGTCTGTCCAGGAAACTACTGGAAGCAAAGGAAGCAGTGGTTTGGGATGGAGTTTTAAATAAAAGATGTGAGGTAGCTATACCCTTGCTAATTTGGAGGAGTACTGTGGAAATCACAAAGGGCCTGGCTTCTGCTTTGGTCAGCTCACCTTGTATAGTATTTCTAAGGTTCCTGTGTTTTTTGGTTTTTTTTTTTTGAGAGAGAGCCTCAAGCTGTCCCCCTGGGTAGAGTGCCATGGCATCACAGCTCACAGCAACCACCAACTCCTGGGCTCAAGCGAGTCTCTTGCCTCTGCCTCCCAAGTAGCTGGGACCACAGGTGCCCACCACAACGCCTGGCTATTTTTTGGTTGTAGCCGTCATTGTTGTTTGGTGGGCCCAGGCTGGATTTGAACCCGCCACTTTAGGTTTATATGGCTGGCACCTTAGCCACTTGAGCCACAGGTGCCGAGCCAAGTTCCAAGTTTTCAATACTTAAAAGTCTGTTGGGTTTTTGGGTTTTGTTGGGGGTTTTTTTTTTGTTGTTGTTGTTGTTTATTTTTGAGACAAAGTCTCTAGCATCTTGGGTAGAGTGCTATGGCATCATAGCTCACAGCAACCTCAAACTTTTGGGCTCAAACAGTCCTGTTGCCTCACCCTTCTGAATAGCTGGGACTATAGGCAGGCACCCACCACAGTGCCTGGCTAAGTCTAACTATTTTTAGATAGTTGAGAAATTTAGAGATGGGGTCTTGCTCTTGCTCAGGCTGGTCTGGAACTCCTGAACTCAGGCAATCCACCTACCTCAGCCTCCCAGAGTGCTGGGATTACAGGTATGAGCCACCGTGCCCAGCCTAAAAGTCTGTTTTGATATGGCCCTTTGAGGCATGTGTACACCCAGAGAATATGGGGGCTGATGGCTATAGAAGGATGCCAGGGGATGAGTGTGTAAGACACCCGTTTTTTTCTCATCTCTGAAATCTGAGTTTCAGACTCAGATTCTTTTTCTTTTTTTTTTTTTTTTTGAGACAGAGTCTCAGTATGTCGCCTTCGATAGAGCGCTGTGGCATCACAGCTCACAGCAACCTCAAACTCTTGAGCTTAAGTGATTCTCTTGCCTCAGCCTCCCAAAGAACTGGGACCACAGGCACAACGCCCAGCTATTTTTTGTTGAGGTTGTCATCATTGTTGTTTAGCTGGCCTGGGCCAGGTTCGAACCCACCAGCCTCAGTGTATGTGGCTGACGCCAAGCCAGCAAGATTTCTTCCACCCAACATCTTCTCTTTGCATTGATTTTAAAGTCTGGATATTTTAGTCCCAGAAAGAGGACCAAATTTTAAGTCAAAGACTTAATCTCAAACCCTGTCTTCGCTGCCACTAGCTGTACCTCTGATAAATTCCCTGATCCTCCTTGTGCCTTGATTTTCTCATCTAACACCATGGGGGTAATACTTGTCCTACCTACCTCAGGCTTTGCATTTATTGTAAGGATGAAGTGAAATGAGATTCTCTTTTTCCCCACACTGTTTTGGACTCTAAATTCTGGAAATTCTCTCCCAAGAAGATAGTTGAGAAATTTGATCTGTGCTTCCTGTCTCCCCCTAAAGATCCAGAAGGCACGGATCAATTGCAGCAGTAACTCAACATTGGGCTCCAAGTCTTCCCAGATGCCAACTGAAGAAAACTCGCAGGGGGACAGGGCAGTCCCTCTTACATCCTAGTCACAGTTTCTTTTACATAATTGCCTCAGAAACATAATCATCAGCCTTGATAGCAGATATCCCTCCCCTCCACCTGGGAAGCTGGTGGACAGAACAAGGAGAATACTGTCTAGAAGAAGGAAGAAGGTGGGTTTCTCCAAGCAAGGCCTAGGGTAAGGATATAATTGCCTATACAAAAAGAAATGGCTCAGAAGTTCTGAAAGCTATAATCTCTTTATCTCCAATACCCGTATCAGCCTGAAATAGAACAAAACATTTCTTCCCCCACATAATGGGTAATACCGGAAATCAAAATGAATCAGTGAGTGGGGGATGCAGGTGGGAATACCGCTGCACCATAGTCGAATCCTATAGGAACTTACAGTGAAAAGGATCAGCGGTAGATCAAGAGCAGGAGTTGTGTGGAGGAGACTTGTCAGCAGTGATCAGCTTTCAGTGGCCGTCCTTTCCTGCGAGTCACTGTATATGCCTACACGTGCTGTCTCTGTATAATGCCTCACGCTGTATTTTGTCATTTTCCCTCCTCACCTCCCAGTCTGGTTTCCTTACTTTCTTCTGCATAATTTATCACATACCTGGTTTGCTGCTTTGCTGATTTTATTTCGCTTCCTTTTTCATTTTATTGATTGGCACTAAAAGATGCATAAAGCTTCTGAGTCTTGACATGCATGATGGCTGAGGCCCAATGGCGGGAATCAGAAGCAAAGACATTGTGGTTTCAGAATGTTTAAATAGAGCCTGGTGATTTTCTGTTGAGTTTGTTTGGGGACTCCGTGATGATCGGCATATGTCATTTCTTTATTTTTCTTTTTTTTTGAGACAGTCTCACTATTTCGCCCTCGGTAGAATGCCATGGCGTCGATACCAGAATTTTGTTCTTCAGGAGGCTCTTGGTCTCGGTGATTCAAAGAATGAATCTGTGGACCACAGATCAGTGGTAAGAAAAGAATACAGAAGCGCCGGAGCTCCAGGCAGAGAGAGAAGACTGGAGTCAAGAGAGAAAAGTGCTCTCTCTCCCTCTCTGTCTGTAGGCTCTTTATCTAGGGGTCTGTATAGTTGGCGTGGGGCCCTCAGTAGTTAGATTTAGAGGGGCTAGGTAGTTATATTTAGCATGTCTGGGGCATCTGTCTAGGACATGTCTGGGTTGCAAATGAATGGCTACAGTCCCTTTTATTCCCAGGCCTAGGAAATGGTGACCACCCCCTCCGCCCACCTTCCAGCCTGCTGGTTCTGCTGCTTGCTGCCACCGTACCATCATGCCAAGGGAGAGGCAGCCGGTCTGTGCCCCCCAGCTTCACAAGCTGGCTGGGATACCACTTGTCCAGTGTCAGCATCACAGCTCACAACAACCTCAAACTCTTGGGCTAACGCTATTCTCTTGCCTCAGCCTTCCAAGTAGCTAGGACTACAGGTGCCCCCCACAACGCCTGGCTTATTTGTTTATTTATTTATTTATTTGAGACAGAGTCTTACTATGTCACCCTCAGTAGAGTGCCATGGTGTCACAGCTCACAGCAACTTCAAACTCTTGGGTTTAAGCGATTCTCTTGCTTCAGCCTCCCAAAGTAGCTGAGACTACAGGTGCCCCCCATAACACCCAGCTATTTTTTGGTTGCAGTTTGGCTGGGGCCGGGTTTGAACCCACCACCCTCGGTATATGGGGCTGGTGCTCTACTCACTGAACCACAGGCACTGCCCTCTTTTTCTTTCTTTTTTTTTTTAGAAGGTGGCTTTTAAGGACAATGCAACGAATGCTTGCAATATGGTTGAGAATCTATTGAAAAGTGAACTATGTCCTGGAAGGCCTGCAATAGGCAGGGCTCCTAAGAATGTAACGTGGAGGGCTGCAACCAGCAAAGATCAGTGACAGTGTGAGAACTAGAAGCTGGTCTGGAGCTTCCCAAAACTACTGCCATTTTGAAATTTTATGATATGGGCCATTCTCGCTGGGGTTAGATGATATCTCAGGGTGGTTTAAATTTGCATTTTTCTAATAATTAGGGATGATGAGCATTTTTTCATGTGTTTGCTAGCCATTTGTCTGTCGTCTTTAAAGAAGATTCTATTCATCTCTCTTCCCCATTGATGTATGGGATTGTTGGGTTTTTTTCTTGTGGATTACTTTAAGTTCTGTATAGATCCTAGTTATTAAGCTTTTGTCTGATTCAAAATACCTTTCCCATTGGGTAGGTTGTCTATTTGCTTTGGTCATTGTCTCCTTAGCTGTACAGAAGCTTCTCAGTTTAATTAAATCCCATTTGTTTATTATTGCTGTTGTTGCTATTGCCATGGCAGTCTTCCTCATAAAGTCTTTCCCCAGGCCGATATCTTCCAGTGTTTTTCCTATTCTTTCTTCGAGGATTTTTATTGTTTTATGCCTTAAACTTAAAGCTAGTTTTTCTTTTCTAACCACATCACTTACAGCTGCTTTAGAGACCCTCTGAAGTTCCTTAAAGTTCTTTCTACTCAACCGACTCTTTTTGGGTAGCTGAATTTCAGAGGGGCCCAGTGAAACATGTGCCACTGGATGGCAACAATGTTCAAGGCAACACACCCAGATATTAGTTAACACTGTTCTTTCTTTTTGTTAGAATATGTAATAAATAACACCTTCACATCCCATTTACAAAAGGTGGCGACATGTTGCTGTAATCCTGTATTATCTCGTGTTAGTAAAAATCCTTTCTGTCTTGTGTTCCCAGCTCGATTCTGAGTAAACTTGAGAACAGGGGTCACACCTTGTAAAACACAGATGTGTTCTGTAAACAAATGCTTGAATGAATGAGCATGCTGTGACCAAGGAAAATTTTGTTTGGAGCAATGGGGGGGGGGGGGTGGTGAGGGCCATCCGGGAAATCTGGGTTTATTCTTTTCCACCTAATGAAATGTTGACTTTCTTGGTCCAGTGCTCAGTCCCTGTAGCAACTCAGATGGGTATTTGAGAAGGTGCAGGTGCTTTTGTTTTGATTTCTCAATTTCTAGGCGTCATAGTGACTACCCAAACAGTCAATGACCAGAGAAACAGAAAGGAGTCCCTGAGTATCTCTCCCCTTAGACCTTTTGAATTAAAAATGACTTTATGGCTTAGAGTCCTTCTCTCTTCCTATTCTCACCCCTCTACTCCCTCCTCCTCCATGTATTTCTTTAAGGGAACTCTGAGTACAACACAAGGTAGAACAAGATTCTCTGTGGACTGTTTCCTAGTCAAAATCAAAAGGTTCTTTTTTTTTATGAGACAGTCTCAAGCTATCGCCCTGGGTAGAGTGCCATGATATCATAGCTCACAGCAACCTCCAACTCTTAGGCTCAATGATCCTCTTGCCTAAATTTTTCTATTTTTAGTAGAGTTCTCACATTTTTCTATTTTTAAATGAGTTCTCACATTTTGCTCAGGCTGGTCTCCAACTGATGAGCTCAGGCAATCCACCCACCTCGGCCTCCCAGAGTGCTGGGATTACAGGTGTGAGCCGCTGCTCCCAGCCTCAAGAGAGTCTTTATCCTTTGTTGCCAAGAATTGGGTACCTGTTAAATGCTAAGCATAGGGCTCATTGGCAGAGGAATGAGAGATGTTTTTGAGTTTATAATCAGGTCATGTGGGAATTGATGTCTTCGTGATCTTAATTATGACTTCCAGATTACTTTATTCTCTGACTCTAGGAGGCTCTTGGTTTTAAGGAGTTGACATCTAAAGGCACGTATCAGTCCTTTGCAAAACTGGGAAAAAGTGACTATGTGAGAGGTCACCGTCAAGGTAGACTTAATTTTTCACCATGTCCTTGTACTTCTTATGTTCCATGTTCCTATATTTCCTTTCAAAAATGGAAACAAAATGTTTCTTTAGCCAGGAGAGTTGGTTCACACATGTAGCCCCAGTTACCCCTGAGGCTGAGGTAGAAGGTTCACTTGAGCCCAAGAGTTCAAGGCTACAGTGAGCTATAGTGGTGCCATTGCACTCCAGCCTACATAACAGAACAAGTGCCTGTCTCTTATGTTTTTTTTAAAAAGCGATTTTTATTTTCATTTCAAATACAAAATCTAACTTATTAATATTATTTAATGGTAGCTTTCTGTGTCTTGATTTTTTGGTAGAAGTTTTTTTTTTTGTTTGCATTTGTCTATTTCACTCTATGACACACTCCTAGTTATTTGAGTCTAAGAAATAACCACGAAAACAAAGGCATTAGGTTTCATTCATTCATTCTTTTTACTTGTTCATTCACCTCAACTGTTAACTCCCCAGTTGGAAGGCCCATTATCACTTATCTCTTGCCAGAAATAACTCCCTCGAGAGCACTCCCCCTGCTTCTGCCGTGTGGGTTCCAATTTTAATTTACAAAGCAAAGACTACTTAGTACTTTTATGATGTCCAGACCATTAATTCTTTTTTTATACTGGATAATTTTGTGCCACTGGTACAACACAAAACCCAAGTATAAAAGAAATAACCTCAAGTAATTAGAAAACATTGTTTCCCAGCATAGTTGGAAGTGTTTTTCCTTACTTGCTGGTTTATAAAATGATGTTCCATTTTCTAATTGATAGCATTTTGGATCACTGAAATACGGGTGGCTAGGGTTCGATGAGTCTGGGAACCATGAAGTGGCAGTCCTTGCTTTGCTGGACATCCAAATGCCGATGCCAGAATGGATAAAGAGAAAAAAATGGAGCAAGTCTATGGTGAAGCAGACACCGGTATAATGCAGGAAATTAACCTTTAATACAAGAATAGGGCTGGAAAGAAGGAAAGATAGGAACACGAAACAGGAACTAAACAAAAATCAAACAGGACATCAGATATTGTAGAATCCCTGATGGGAAAAAATGTTGTAAGTCAGGAGACTGGAAACAATGGCACATCTTCCGTTCACAGCAGCTGGGACGGTGGCACATGAGGTTTGTCTCAGCCTCAAACCCACCCCTGCGCTCGGCCTCCTGATGCCAGATGCTGGAAATCCGGGCTCCTCTGCCTAGGGCGCCTTGTTACAGTTCTGCCGGTAGGGGGCGTGATGAGCCTTGTTCTACAGGCGGGCAGAAACTGCAGCCAGCTGCCGCTGCCGGGGTGAAGAACTCCTGCCAAGGAGAGGCAAACAGGCATAACAAGAAACAAGAAGTAAGATTAAGGTGACCAGACGTCCCGCTTTTGGACAATTTGTCCTGCGTCCCACTGCGTTTTTAAAACTGATTTTTGGAAAGAATGCACAACAAGCTAGGGAATGGCGGGACAACGGGAAGGGAATATACGGTTTTCAGCTGCTGAAAAGGTTAATGTAACTCCATTTGGGAATGAAGAGGTTAATGTAATTTCATTTGGAAATGAAAAAGCTAATGTAAACTCCCTACTCCCCTCCTGGGCAAAGTTGCCCAGGTGGACCTGCGCCCTACTCCTTTGAGCCACAGGTGACGCCCTATACATAATTTTTTTAATGTATTATATTTGTAAATTGTACTTATATTGAAATTAAAAAAATATATATTACAATACTATTTTTGCATTCTATGAAAATTTTTATTGCTCCACATAGACCAAATTTTTTTTTTTTTTTTTTTGAGACAGAGCCTCAAGCTGTCCTCCTGGGTAGAATGCCGTGACATTACAGCTCACAGCAACCTCCAACTCCTGGGCTCAAGCAAGTCTCCTGCCTCCACCTCCCAAGTAGCTGGGACCACAGGCGCCCCACAACACCCGGCTATTTTTTGGTTGCAGCCGTCATTGTTGTTTGGCGGGTCCGGGCTGGGGATTCAAACCCACCACCTTAGGTGTACGTGGCTGGCGCCTTAGCCGGTTGAGCTATAAGCGTCGAGCCTAGACCAAATTTTTAATTAAGAACACCCCCACCCGCAGTTAATGGTGTCCCGCTTTACCAATGTTAAAATCTGGTCACCTTAAATAAGACTGCTCTCTTTCCTCCTGCCTTCCAGTTCCCTCTAGGGTCCTTCCACCAGCTGTGGAGGTCCTGGTACCAGCTGGGCAGTGTTCCGTCTTGAGGTCTGAGTCCAGCTCCTTGATGCCTCTCTGTCCGTGAATCCTCTAGATTCTAACAATCCCACCCCCTTCCCTCTCTTCTCTAGTGCTAGGCATGGGAGCTGCTCCCTCTGGTTACCACCTGTTTCCTTTGTGCCTCTTCAGTCCTCTAATGCCATGGGGACTTATTACTCTCTACATTACAGTGATTTTTCAACTGAGCATGCCATGAGAGGATCTTAGGTATACTACAAAAACAAATTTTTTTTTGAGACAGAGCCTCAAGCTGTCGCCCTGGGTAGAGTGCTGTGGGATCACAGCTCACAGCAACCTCCAACTCCTGGGCTGCAGCAAGTCTCCTGCCTCCGCCTCCCAAGTAGCTGGGGCTACAGGCGCTCGCCACAACGCCTGGCTATTTTTTGGTTGCAGCCATCATTATTGTTTGGCTGGCCGGGCTGGATTCGAACCCGCCAGCTCAGGTGTATGTGGTTGGCACCTTAGCCTCTTGAGACACAGACACCGCCCACAAAAAATTTTTAAAGATCATTAATTAAATTGTTTTCAAAAGAAGTTCAAAGCACAATAAGTATATTCATTTCTTTACTCTTTTTTTTTATCAACATAATTTAAGCGTGCCATGGAAGGTTAACTATAGGCTCAAGTGTGCCATGAGATTAAAAAGGTTGAAAACCACTGCTATATTAAAGGCTCCTTGTTAAAATAACGCTCAGTTTCTGGCTTTCTGACTGGACCCTCATTGATGCAAGTGCATGGAGGTGCATTTTTCTATCTAGTCATTAGCATTGATTTCCTGTGTGTCTGTAAAGGGTTATCCTCTTTTAACCACCAGAAATCTTGGAAATTATACTAATGAAGTATGACAAAAGGAGCTCTGATTGAAGAGTCAGCAAACCTGGGTTCTAGTCCCAATTCTGTCACTGGGTTCCATACACACTCTCAGCCTCAGTTTATCTGTCTCTATACAGGGGATGACACTATTTACTTCTCTCCCTGGGATGTACAGAGGATGAGGTGGGACAGTCAGTGGACATAAAAATTGTTCCAAATCGTACCCATACCGCATAAAAATAGGTGGTGGTGTTGGCTCGGCGCCTGTGGCTCAAGCGGCTAAGGCGCCAGCCACATACACCTAAGGTGGCGGGTTCGAATCCCCAGCCCGGGCCTGCCAAACAACAATGATGGCTGCAACCAAAAAATGGCCAGGCGTTGTGGCGGGCGCCTGTGGTCCCAGCTACTTGGGAGGCTGAGGCAAGAGAATCGCTTGAGCCCAAGAGTTTGAGGTTGCTGTGAGCTATGACTCCATGGCACTCTACCCAGGGGGATAGCTTGAGGCTCTGTCTCAAAAAGAAAAAAAAAATAAGGTGGTGGTGTGATTTGTGACTTCTGTAAACCAGACACCAACTGGATTTTAGAAATTGATCTTGAATTTGTGTTAAAGAAGTAGTACCTTGGCTCGGCGCCTATAGCTCAACCGGCTAAGGCGCCAGCCACGTACACCTAAGGTGGCGGGTTCGAATCCCCAGCCCGGGCCTGCCAAACAACAATGATGGCTGCAACCAAAAAATGGCCAGGCGTTGTGGCGGGCGCCTGTGGTCCCAGCTACTTGGGAGGCTGAGGCAGGAGACTCGCTTGAGCCCAGGAGTTGGAGGTTGCTGTGAGCTGTAATGCCACGGCACTCTGCCCAGGGGGACAGCTTGAGGTTCTGTCTCAAAAAAAAGAAGTAGTACCTCCTGGAATGCCTTCCTTTATAGCCACTGCATGTGTATTAAGCTTCTTTGGAATTAAATAATTGATTTCATCAACAGTCCAAGTGGTAACATAGAAATGTAGCCAATCTTTGACAGCCCCATGGGGGCAGGAGTCTAGATTGGTGCCCATCCTTTGTGGGACACACGGCGTTTGCGTCATCACTCCTCTCTGTGGCTCTCTGGGACCTTCTCTCCTCTCCCCAACTCTGCCCAATATGCTGGCCCCTTGGACACCCAGTGCACTTGGCTGGCCTGGCTCATTCTTCCCCTGACAGTCCCATGCCTCATCACCTTGCTTCAGTCAAGTCTCCAGGAAGTCAAGGTCAGCCCGAGAAAAATGATTTTTCTTCTCTGGAGGGTGAACACTTACAGCATCTGTTTCCCAAATCTGGCAACATGGAAAAAATGCCATTTTAACTGAAGCCAATGGGGAACTCATGGTACTAGAATCTTAGTCCTGGAAAAGATGCGTCCTTAGTGGCTGTTCACCCTTCCATAGTAAACTTGCCACTCACAAAGCCTCACTTTGTCTCTTAGAATGAGCCTTTGACTCTGCACCTTGGTCTCCCAGGAAAAAAAAAAAAAACAGGAAAGGAAAGAACAGCAAGGGCCCACAGCATCTCTCCATGAAGGTCCCTGAGAAGGTACAGAGGACAAGAACCACTTCCTATAACCAGATGGCAGATGAGCTGGTAGGCAGAGTTCAGAACTGCCTTGACCGTGTTTTACCAAATGAATCTGTTTGGGGCCAGAAGAACATACGACGGCAAGTCAGTGTTACTGAGGCATACGATGCCTCAACGGTGTTAATGACCGTGAAAATCATCTCCAAGCAGAAGAAAATCAAATAGACTGGTCTGCCCACTAGTTTGGTTCAGGAAGGTCGGAATCTAGAGTTGGAGAAAAAGAGAAGATGTAAAGGAATACAAGAGAAAAAGGCTGAACTTCAAGGACTTGCTCTCCAGCTGATGGCCTTCAAGAGCCTGGTGCAGAGAAACCATGAAGCAGAGAAACAGGCCAGCCGGCCCCCGCTGCCCAACCGGACCATCCACCTGTCCATCGCTGTCAACACCACTGACTGCAGCATTTCCAATGACAAACGGAAGGGTTTGATTAATTTTGACAGCACATTTGTAATCCAAAGACATTGAGGCACTAAAGTGGGTGAATATGCTCGTGGGCTGAAGTCCAGGAGCTGCTCCCCTAGACCTTAAAATGGCAAGAAGTTTGGACCAAAAGCTCTGGAACCATGTGTGACAGAAAGGGCTCAGGGATCAATTGGCAGTGTGCTTATCCTCTCAATGGCAGGCTCCACGTCCAAAAGCACAAGGCTCTCTGCCCGTGACCTGATCCGTGGTGTAGATGGGATTCTGGCCATAAGCTCCTATGTGGCTCAGTACAGCCGCTCCAGGGTGGACACCCCAGTGTGCTATGTAGGGGGAGGACATTGACCACCACTTCAGGTGAAAAGGATGAGGAATACAGATGTCCTTGGGTTGTAGACTCCTCCTTCTTCAAATTCAGCTCTAGGAGAAAATTGTTTAAGGAAGAGGAACTCTTTTTTTTTTTTTGAGACAGAGCCTCAAGCTTTCGCCCTGGGTAGAGTACGGTGGCATCACAGCTCACGGCAAACTACAACTCCTGGGCTTAAGCGATTCTCTTGCTCAGCCTCCTGACTAGCTGGGACTACAGGCGCCCACCATAACGCTCGGCTATTTTTTGGTTGTAGTTGTCATTGTTGTTTGGCAGGCCCAGGCTGGATTCAAACCCGAGCTGGCGTATGTGGCTGGCATCTTAGCACTTCAGCTACAGGTGCCGAGCCTGGAAGAGGAACTTTTTAAAAAGTGAGATGTTTTTCTTTTTGGCCTACTCCCTAGAAGATATTTGTAAGCAATTGAATTTGAATTTAGATATGCATCTCTGAGAAGCAAAGATTGTTTTCCGTAGGATTTTAAGGCTTCTTGTGGATGTATGTTTTAAAACCACTATGCTAATGCAGAACCTTTGTTTACTTTTTAGAATTTTGTGTTTTCATTTTCCTTTTTGTTCTTTTAAATTCAGTGCACACTTTTGCCCTTTAACAATTCTTGCTGAGTTTGCTAAAGAAATTGTACTTTATTCACATCACATGGACCATGGGGGGAAAAAGGTCAGATTGTCCTGAATATTTTCTGTAAAAATGTCTTTTAAATTCTACTTTTATTGGCTAGGCACGGTGGCTCTTGCCTGTAATCCTAGCATTCTGGGAGGCCGAGGCAGGAGGATTGCTTAAGCTCAGGAATGCAAGACAAGCCTGAGCAATGTGAAATCCTAGCTCCATTAAAATAAGAAACTAGCCAGGTGGTGTGGTGGGCACTTACGATCTCAGCTGCTTGAGAGGCTCAGGCAAGAAGATCCCTTGAGCCCAAGAGTTTGAGGTTGTTGTGAGCTATGACGCCATGGCACTCTGGCCTGGGGCAACAGAGTGAGTGAGACTCCGTCTCAAAAAATTTAAAAAAAAAATTTTTTAAATTAAATTCTACTTTCATCTTTCTCTAGTTTTAGTCTGCCTGATTTTCCAGTTTAGTCTGCTTTATGGCACTTAGCACTATTTGATATTGTGCTTGTTTATTTGTTTGGGGGGGGTTGTTTGTTTGTTTGTTTGTTTTAGTGACAGAGTCTCACTTTATTGCCCTTGGTAGAGTGCCGTGGTGTTATAGCTCACAGCAACCTCCAACTCCTGGGTTTAGGAGATTCTCTTACCTCAGCCTCCCAAGTAGCTGGGACTACAGGTGCCCGCCACAACACCCGGCTATTTTTTTGTTGCAGTTTGTCTGGGGCCGGGTTTGAACCCCCCACCCTCGGTATATGGGGCCAGCCCCCTACTCACTGAGCCACAGATGCCACCCTGTTTATTCATTAATTGATTTGTTTTTTACCTTCTCTGCGGTGAATATGAGTTCCATTAGGACAGGGATTTTGTTTACTTTTATATTCCTGGCACCTGAAATAATGCCTGGCACATAGGAGGGTCTCAAAAAGTACTTGACAGATTAATGAGCCAATTTAACAAGTTGACACTGTTTACAATACTCTGCCAGATCTCTCTTCTCTGTGAACTTGAAGTAGAAGTGTGCACGCAAGCAAACATAGAGACTTACATCTTCAATGTTGCCTTTACAAGATTTCTCCTATCCGACATCTTTGAATTATTTTTAAATTTGAATTATTTTTTAAAGCCTGGGACCCTTTAGTCCCGGAAAGAAGACCTGATTTGAAGTCAAAGACCTGAGTAGCTGTACTTCTGATAAGTATCCTAACCTCCCGGCACCTCGAATTTCTCACGTATGCAATGGAGATAACACTAGTTCTGCCTACATTCGTTGTAAATATGAAATGAAGTGAGTTTTTCTCTCTCACCCTGTGCTAGTCTCTGGATTTTTCCGGAAATTCTCTCTGGGCCCATATCTTCTCGAAAGACGGTAGTTGAGAAATGTGATCTTGGCTTCCTGTCTAACCCCAAAGATCCAGAAGACATGGATCAATTACAGAGAAGTAACTACACATTGTTCTCCACGTCCTCCCAGATACCACCTGAAGAAAATTCGCAGGAAGACAAAGCAGCCTCTCTTACATCCTAGTCATCATTTCTAGAACATAATTGCCCGAGAAACTCGATCCCCAGCCTTGGTAGCAGATACCGCTCCCCTCCACCTGGGAAGCTCATGGAACAGGACAGAGAGAATAGTGTCCCACACGAGAAGGAGGAGGGTAGGCTTCTCTACAACAAGGCCCAGGATAAGGACATTATTGTCTAGGAGGAAAGAAATGATTGAAAGGTTCTGAAAACCGAGATGTCTTCATCCCCAGTGATCTGGTTAGCCTGAAATAGAACAAAAGAATCTCTTCCTCCCATAATGGTAACGGTGGAGACCAAAATGAATCAGTGAGCGGGGGATGCACGTGGGAATACCTCTGCACCATAGTCGAATCCTATAGGAACCTACAGTGGGAAGGATCAGTGGTAGAACAAGAGCCAGAGCTGCGTGGAGGAGACTTGTCAGCAGCGATCAGCTTTCAGTGGCCGTCCTTTCCTACGAGTCACTGTTAGGCCTACACACGCTGTGTACCTACTCTGCCTAAGCTGTAATTTGTCACTGTCCCTCCTGCAATCTCCGTCTGGTTTCCTTCCTTTCATGTTCATAATTTATCAAATATCTGTGGTTTTCCTGCTTTCCCGTTTTTACTTAGCTCCCTTCTTCCTTGGGCTTTCAAGTCCTGCCATGAATGATGGATGAGGTCCGCCCTCAAGACTCTGAAGCAAAGACACTTGTGATTTAAGAATGTATAAATAGAGCCTGGTGATTTTCTGCTGAGTGTGTTTGGGGGATGCCTGGTGCTTAGAATTAGATGATTTTCCTATTTTAAAATGTTTCTTTGTAAAGGAGCAAAAGACGATTGTGATGCGGTATGAAAATCTTCCATACAAATCCAGGCATGTTTATAACAAAGAGAAAAAAGAAAACATTGTTACTAAATAAATCAGATCAAAGGAAGCTGCAGAAAGAGACAAATGTTACCCCACAAGTTTGCTGTTATTATTGCCCCGTAAAGTTCCCATTCATTCGGGCCAGTGATTATTTGAGTGATGCAAGTGTGACGTTCAGGGGCCGTGCACACGGTGGCTCCTTCCCCAGTACTGATGCCCTTACATTTGTTTGTTTCTCTTTGTGAGGGAGTTAACGTCTGTGTATGGCAGGACAATGGATCATTGCGTAGGTACAGAAGAGATGTAGATTCCTTTTTGTTTTGTTTTTTTGAGACAGAGTCTCAAGCTATTGCCCTGGGTAGAGTGCTATGGCGTCACAGCTCACAGCAACCTCAAACTCTTGGACTCAAGCGAATCTCT
This sequence comes from Otolemur garnettii, assembly GCF_000181295.1. Lineage (NCBI taxonomy): Eukaryota > Metazoa > Chordata > Mammalia > Primates > Galagidae > Otolemur > Otolemur garnettii. The sequence goes on from NW_003852442.1 coordinate 8,330,936, forward strand.
TGCCTCAGCCTCCCAAGTAGCTGGGACTACAGGCGCCCACCACAACGCATGGCTATTTTTTGGTTGTAGTTACCATTGTTGTTTTAGGAGGCCCGGGGCCAGGTTCAAACCGGCCAGCCTGGGTGTGTGTGGCCGGCACCCTACTCACTGAGCTACGGGCACCGCCCAGAGTTGCAGATTCTTCCCAGACCTATTAAGGACCAGGGCTGCTGGTTTTCTTTGGGTTTCCTAGACTAGAGAAGAAGACAGGAACCAGGATGGGAAAATGGACATGCTGCACTTTAAACTGGAGCTGCCCCTGCAGTCCTCGGAGCACGTCGTTGGCGTGCAGCTCCTGCTGACCTTCTCCTACCAATTACACGTGAGTCAGTCCCTGAGAGAGGCTGAGCTCCCCTTTTGTATTTTATTTTATTTTACGTTATTTTCTTTTTCTTTCTTTCTTTTTTTTTGAGACAGAGCCTCAAGCTGCCCCCCTGGGTAGAGTGCTGTGGCATCACAGCTCACAGCAACCTCCAACTCCTGGGCTCAAGTGAGTCTCTTGCCTCAGCCTCCCAAGTAGCTGGGACCACAGGCGCCTGCCACAACACCTGGCTATTTTTTGGTTGCAGCTGTTGTTGTTGTTTTGGTGGGGCCAGGCTGGATTCGAACCCACCACCTTAGGTGCATGTGGCTGGCACCTTAGCCACTTGAGCCATGGGTGCCAAGCTACTTTATTTTATTTTTCAAGACAGAGTCTCACTTTGTTGCCCTCAGTAGAGTGTGGTAATGTCATAGCTCACTCCTAGGCTCAAGTGATCCTCTTGTCTCAGCCTCCCAAGTAGCTGGGACTACAGATGCCCACCATAACACCTAGCTATTTTTAGAGATAGATCTCACTCTTGCTCAGGTCTTGCTCTGGTCTTGAACCCCTGAGCTCAAGCTATCCATCTACCTTGGCCTCCCAGAGTACTTAGATTACAAGCATGAGCCATGGCCACCGTTCACCCTTTTGTCTTTTAATAGAATAGAAACTGGTGCAGTGTCTCATGCCTATAATCCTAGCACTGTGTGGGGGCTGAGGCAGGTGGATTGCCTGAGCTCACAGGTTTGAGACCAGCCTGAGCCAGAGCGAGACCCATCTCTAAAAATAGGCGTTGTGGCAGGCACCTGTAGTCCCAGCTACTAGGGAGACTAAGGCAAGAGGATTGCTTTAGCCCAAGAGTTTGAGGTTGCTGTGAGCTATGAGGCCATGGCACTACACCAGGGGCGATAAAGTGAGACTCTGTCTCAAAAAAAAAAAAAGAATAAAATCGTCCTTCTGATTGCTGGGAAGACCCACATTGTTGTGACTCTTTCCTGGGGTGTAGTTTGGGATTTAACTTACGTTTTCCGCTGGGGTCACATTAATTTACACGGGCTGTCAAAGCTCAGAGGGTTCCGGGCAGCAACCTTCCTGCCTGGCTCAACCAGCCACGTGTGGGCCCATCAGGCTTCAGCCAGGATGAGTGAGTCTCAGAACTCAGAGCCCTTGCGGTCTGTGGGCAGTTGGAATTGTCTCTCCTCCCGCTGATTTCAGAGGATGTCGACATTTGTGATGCAGAGCATGGCGCTTCTCCGGTGCTCCTTCCCGGTTCCTAGGTCCCAGGTGTATGTGAACGGAGACCTGAGGCTGCAGCAGAGGCAGCCCCTCAGCTATGGTGGCCTAGACGTCCGCTACAATGTAAGATGCTGCTTGGGGTCCCGCTTCTTGGTTTCTGTGTGTCACCGTTTATCAAGTTCTCAGAAGGGGGGGGAATGAAAGGTGGAAAAGGCATTTCTCTGTGGGTGGCTCGGTGGGGGCCAGCTGAGGGATTTTTGCAATGAATTTTTTCAAAGTATGGAGGAGATTCCTCTGTATTTGCGCCTAGAATAAAAGAGAAAAGTCTGTCAAAGAACTAAATTGTAATTCTTTCTTGCTTTTAGATTCTCTCTCTCTTTCTCCCTCTCCTCCTCCCCTTTCTTCTATACTCACAGGATTATTCCAAGTGATCACGTAAAATGTTGATTTAAATATTTCAATAATAATGCTAGTTATACTTTACAAAATGGGTAACATACGGCCAGCCCTGAGTGAAGGGGTTTACGTTTCTCATTTCATCATCACGGCAATCTCTGATGTCCCTGCATTTGTCCGTTCCCAGCACTCCGGCCCCTTGTCCTACCACTGTCCCCCTGCCTCCATTCCAGCCACACTGGCCTTCTTGCTGTTTCTCCAGCCCCTGAAGCAGCTCCTGCCTCAGGGCTTTTGCACGTGCTGTTCCCTCTGCCAGGGATCCACGTAGCTTATCAAACCACTCCACTCAGGTCCCTGAGCACAGTCCTCCCCTGACTCTCCTTTCTAAAAAGTCTTTCCCTCCCTCCACTCTCTTTCTCTTCCAGACTGACTTTTCCTATTGCTCCTTGATGTACTAAAGATTATTATTTATTATTATTTTGATCTGTCGACCTCAGCGTCAGCAGCACTACCCTCATGTGTACTGTCACCCCAGGGCCTAAAACAGTACCTGGCACATGGTAAGCTCTCAGAGAGCGTTTTTGAAAGACTGAACTCTCATGTTGCACAGGAAGAAACTGAGGCTTACAGGGATTAATTAACATTCCCTAAGACCCAAAGCTTCAAAGTAACAGAGCCAGCAACAGTCTTTCTTAGTCCAGAATGTATGCTTCTACCCACTTAAATCAAACCTTGATTGTATCACAAGAAGGACCATATAAGTTGGCCTGAACTACTTTTTTTTTTTTTTTTTTTGAGACATAGACTCACTCTGTTGCCCTGGGTAGAGTTCTGTGGCATCATGAGAGCTCACAGCAACTTCAAATTGTTGGAATCCTTTTGCCTCAGCCTCCATAGGACTACAGACGGGTACCCACCACAATACCTGCCTAGTTTCCTATTTTTGGTAGAGACCAGGTCTCACTCTTGCTCAGGCTGGTCTTGAACTCCTAAGTTCAAGCAATCCACCTGTCTTGCCCTCCCAGAATGCTAGGATTACAGGCATGAGGCTTGGTGCCTGACCGGGCTGAGCCACTTTTAAAAGTGAAGGAGAGATGTTATGTTATAACAGCCATAAACCAGGACTATTACATATAAACTGGGGTTTCTGGTCACTTAGCTATCATACTCATACAATCCATATAAGTTGTAAAGTGAAGGGGGCCATAAAAATAAACTCAATGTACCACTTTATTGTATACACACAGAAAATATATAAACTCATCACTGGTACTTTTTATTTGAACATGTCTATATTAGATTAATTGAAACATTGTATTACAGAGCAAGAAATCATTTTTAAGGGATTATATGCTTACTGTTTATATTTAATCTTTTTCCGTTTCTACATTTAAAAGAGATAAAGTCCAGATCATTCAGAGAAGATTAAGAAAATGACAAAGCAGTTGGAAACTCAGTCTTCTGAAAAACTAAAGGAAAAACGGTGTGGTGAAAATTAGGGAAAATATATTTCGCCCTAGAGCAGAAAGGGGTATTTTATAAATAGTTTTAAAAACTGTTTAAGGTGGATATTGGCCCTTTATTTCCATCCCCACAGAAGGAAAGACTGAGAGTAAATGGACTGATATTGTCCCAGGAGAGTTTATGCATCTTTGAAGAGAAGTTCACCACTAATGGATTAGGCCCCAAGTTCAAGAGGGTGGCCTATGGCACCAGCCTGGATAGGCGGGAGGATAGAAAGAGACGGGAGGAGAAGCCCCTCTGGTGCTCACACCACATCCTCCTGCCATAGATCAGGTGCCTGTGATCAATGGGACCAGCCCCTTCACCTATGACGATGACCTCACCCCCACTGTTGCTGCCTACCAGGAAAGGAACAGTGGGGGACAGTCAGCCACTCCCCAAGGATTTTTCAGGTTCGTGGGGGCAACAGGGACAAAACAAACTGGAACCTTTGTCATCATCCAAATGTCAGCACTTGTGAACGCTCAGTGGTGAGGGCGGACAGACTGCCCAGGAGCTGTCCTTTCTGTCCTGGTCTTTGGACCTGCAACACCCCCTGCCCCTACTTCCCACCACTCCTATGGCCCGTCAGGTTGGTGATGACTAATTCCTATATTTATCACACCCTTTCCTTGAAACATTTCTTTTCTCAAAATATAAGACTAATTGAGTTTTCTTCCCAGAAAGAAATAGAGAATGTGAGTGACTCACCCCCGCATTAGCAGCCAGTAGGAAAACAAAAGAACCCAAGTTTCCTCCTGGAAGGCAGAGCAGAGTGTTTGCTCTTTACAGAGAGAGGCTCTCAGGCCCTTGCATGCTCTTGACTCAGCGCCTGTTTTTTTCTCTGAAGGCATCTAAAGGGTTACTGGCCACTGTGGGAGGCCAAGGTGGGTAGACTGCTTAAGCCCAGGAGTTGGAGACCAGCCTGAGCAAGAGAGAGACCCCCATCTGTACTTAAAATAAAAAAAAAAAAAAAAAACAGACGAGTGTTGTGGCAGGTGCCTGTAGTCCCAGCTACTCAGGAGGCTGAGACAAGAGGATCACTTGAGCCCAGGAGTTTGAGTTTGCTGTGAGCTATGACACCATGGAACTCTGCCCAAGGTGACAAAGGGAGACTCTGGCTCAAACAAAATAAAAAAGTGTTACTGGCAACCAGACATCATGGATAGTATATACAGATATTTTAGAAAGGAAAGGGGCTCGGCGCCTGTGGCTCAAGTGGCTGAGGCACCAGCCACATACACCTAAGGTGGCAGGTTCAAATCCAGCCAGGGCCCGCCAAACAACAATGACAGCTGCAACCAAAAAATAGCCAGGTGTTGTGGCAGGCGCCTGTGGTCCCAGCTACTTGGGAGGCTGAGGCAGGAGACTCACTTGAGCCCAGGAGTTAGAGGTTGCTGTGAGCTGTGATGCCACAGCACTCTACCCAGGGGGACAGCTTGAGGCTCTGTCTCAAAAAAAAAAAAAGAAAGGAAAGGGCTGCAATTCCATTGTTGCTTACTGATTTTATATAATACACTAGCAGCATTATTACAATAATAGAGGAAATTTTAAAAGAAAACTGAAAACACTGACCAAAAAATGAACATTTTCTTCCTTATTCTTTTCTCCCTTCATCCTTACGTGGATTTTAGAATATAGCTATTATCATAGTACAGAATCACTTTGGGATCCAAATAATTTTTTTTTTTTTTTGATAAAAGGTCTTGCTATGTTGCCCAGACTAGAGTACAGTGGTGTCATCAGAACTCCCCACGAATATAAACTCCTAGGCTCAAACAATCCTTTCCCCTCAGCCTCCCCAGTAGCTGGGACTATAGGAGTGTGCCACCAGACCCAGTAGTTATTTTCTATAGAGACACCATCTCACTGTATTGCCCAGGCTGGTCTCAAACTCCTGACAGTGCTCCCACCTTAGGTTTCCAAAATGCTGGCATTACAGGTATGGGTCACCACACCCACCTTCGATTATTTTCACATTTCACCATGAGTATTTTGATAACTATTTTAACATATAACAACTTTACATGCAATTTCTCTGTACTTTTGAATGACTTCTTTCTGTTCTGCGGGAATAAACAGATATTTTTACCCAACAATATTTTTATTTGAGACAGAGACTCAAGCTGTTGCCCTGGGTACAGTGCCATGGCATCACAGCTCACAGCAACCTCCAACTCCTGGGCTCAAGCGATTCTCTTGCCTCTGCCTCCCAAGCAGCTGGAACTACAGGTGCCTGCCACAATACCCCACTATTTTTTGGTTGCAGCTGTCATTGTTTGGAGGACCCAGGCTGGATTCGAACCTGCCAGCTCAGGTATATGTGGCTGACGCCTTAACCGCTTGAGCCACAGGCACCAAGCCCCAACGATATATTTAATTAAAGGACCGTCTTCATCCTGGATTGATGGTTAATGACTGTATTACAGTTACAACCATGCTGAATGATCGCAACACCACCTGACCAGTTAGCAGGGCCTCCGGGAAGCTCCAGTCCTGATCAATGCTGTCATTCAATATCCTGGGGAAGTCATTTATCTACATTCTGTCAGAGACACAGTGGGAGCCCAATTTCCAAAAAGAAAGGAAGAATTCCTGCGATGTCCCATGTAGGAACAGACAAGGAAGCCTTAGGTTGGATATTGCTACAATGTTGTATCACCACACAAACGACCATATCTGTCTGCTGTTTATACAGGAAAAAACTTCATTTCCTGTTCAAATTTCTTGGCAGTTCTTCTAGGTCAGAATCATCCATATTTATTGTCTTAATAATCTGTTATTGTCCTCTTTTTCCTTAAGGGCAATATTTGAAACATTCTTGCCATTTCCTGCCTGACCTTAACCTTGGTTTCCCTTAACTTACAACATGTCATCTGTGACTCAACTGTACTTATAAACCAGGATTCGGGGAGATAAGGTTTGCCTGCATCCTGAGTAAGTATGCCAGTACCCTGCTCATCTTCCTCTGGGTGTTTCAAAGAATCAAGATATTGTCTTTCACAATCAGGTGGTGACCACAATCCCTGCAACAGCAATGCCCCGTGGAGAAGGGTATAAGGAGCACTTATCCTAAGAAGAGCGTTTCTGGAGACTTAGCAGGACTAAGGCTACCTCACTGTGGTCTTCTGAGAACTGCCATCTTGCTGATGTCCACTGGGAGCCCAGTGGACACCTGTGGGGTTCAGTGTTTTTCCCTCAGAGACAAACCAATTCTTTCCAGTTTTGCTCAACACAACTCGGGTATCTTCTAAGCACCTCCAAAGCCATCGGGAAGTAATTTGTAGAAAAATCTGAGGGTTCTGGGACATGTTGTTTACTTTTTTTGTTTGTTTTGCCTTAGCCCTGAATTTCAGGAGAACATTACAGTTAGTTCAGACATCCTGGAACAAGTCCCATCTCTGGTCCAGCAGAAGCTTTCTCTCCCTTGAACTGAGAAACACACTGTGCATTTCTTCACCCTGCTGTGAACTACAGTTTGCTCTTTTCGGGGCTGTGTGACAAATACATGAATCTAGCACTCTCCACTCCTGGGCATCTCCATGTCCCACTCAGAGCTTTGATTTCCAGAACTGAGGCCTTTCACTGCAGAGGTGGAAGGAGTGGCACAAGGGCCACTTAGCTCCTGCATGAAGGTGAGCACCTGAAGGACACGGGGACCATCCACCTGCCTGGCTCTAAAAGACAGTCCTCTGTCATCAGCTCGGCTGCCGAGCCCTTTCTCCCTGCCCCACTGTGGCTGGCTCCTTGCCCTGCCTCCTGCCCTCTGTCTGTGCCCCTGGAATGGCAGGCTGCAGTTGGAAGGGCCGTTTCAGTGGCAGCCCCCTCAGCAAGGCTGGGGGATACAGGATTGTAACCTCAGGTTCTCTCTGACGCTCACCCAGCAGCCTGGACATTTGCCACTGTTCTGCTGTGACAGCCGTCCCCCTGCCTGTGAAGGACAGGGTGACCAAGGGTTGTTGGTATTGGCTCCCAGTGCCTGACAACCCCAGGTTTATTTGGAGGGCTGGCGGGAAGGCCAGAGACTTGGATTTCCCTTGACTAAGCATCAGGGTGCCCACCAGGCAGCTTTGGGAAGGGCACGAGAAGCAGTGAGGGAGGAGAGAGGATGGCAGCCGGGGCTTCGGGCCCAGCCTGGCCATGAGCTGAATGACAAGCAGTCCAGCCAGGTAACCCTCGTGGCCAAGCAAGACCGCGTGTCCTCCCCATTCTCCGGAGGACAGGTGCAGTCTCCCCAAGGACAGATGGACCTGCTTTATGATCCCAGGCATGTTGTTGGTGCTGGAAGGTCGTAGCCCCTATGGTCCATGCTTCATGCCCATGCACACACACACCTCTCAGTGTGTGCCTCAGTTTACCTTGGAGATCAGTTCATATATGCAAAGCACCTTTTCTTTCAGGCTGACCAAAATAAGAGTCTGGGAAACAAAGCTATTTTGAAGTATCAAGGTGGAAAATTTCTCTATCACTGACACCTCACACATGCTTTAGAGCTGTTCGTATGCTTAGCTTAACTTTTCTCCTTGAGATTTATATTATTTATTTATTTATTTATTTTTGAGACAGAGCTTCAAGCTGTTGCCCTGGGTACAGTGCCATGGCCTTATAGCTCATAGCAACCTCCAACTCCTGGCCCAAGTGATTCTCTTGCCTCAGCCTCCCAAGTAGCTAGGACTACAGGCACCTGCCACACTGCCCAGCTATTTTTTGGTTGCAACCATCATCGTTGTTTGGCAGGCCTGGGCTGGATTCGAACCTACCAGCTCAGGTGTATGTGGCTGGTGCCTTAGCCGCTTGAGCCATAGGAGCCTCTCCTCTCCTTGAGATTTAAATGGAAAAAGGTTTCCGGTTTAAATCCCCAAAAGGTAATGAGATACAGAAAGATGGCTAAAGATATGTATAAACATGGCTTTGCATTTTGCAAAATTATTTTAATGCAATATGTGTATAAAGGGCCCGTTATGTTGTTTTGTAAATTTCTAATTAAAATGTTCAGAACAGAAAGTTGCATGTTGCTTTTTAGAGTGGAAAGATTTAGAGGGGGAAAGAATGGGGCGGGCCGAGGCTGCGTACACTTCTCCGAGTTACTCACCAGCCACCTTGCTTTGCCAAGATTCTGCCCAAAACCTTGGAGCTTTTGTTAGCTCTTTGGCGAACATCCCCTGGTCCAACACCAAGTAAATGAGTTTTCAGTGGAAGCTACATGCCATGTGGAAGACAGAGGCTGGAAAATTACAAGTGTGTCTGGTAAATATCAAATTATTTACAGACCAGGTGTTAGTAGTTTCTGGACCTGAATCAAACAGCATACTTACAACATGAAAAATGGTGAGAAGTATACAGGATGTTATCAACTAAGCTAAGTAAGGGTTTGAGACATTTACTTACTATTTTCGGAAAGGAAGATTTCCAGTTTTACCAAATGATCAGTCCAGTTTCTGCTTAAATCGGGCAGTGCCCCTATGCCCCCCTATGTAAATCCCATTATATACGGTCCGTAAAGCAATTGTTCTTTTTTTTTTTCTTTTTTCTTTAATAGTCTCCCCCTCACCCCCCTCCTGCCCCCACCTTCCTCCCTGCTTTGTAAAAGACATTTGTAGTTTTCTGACCAGGTAAACTTGGAAAACCCAAGTCCATTACATAAAACTAAAGACAACAAACAATTGTCTGCAAATCCACTACCCAGAAGCTATCATGGCTGTCCTCCTGGCACACATCTTTCTAATCTTTTGTGTACTTTCTAATTCTTTCAGTATCATGAATGACACTTCTATGACCCTTGTGTATAAATCCTTGTTGTTGATTTATTTTCTTAAGATAGAGCCTAGAATGGAGTTGTCAGTTCACAAAGCTGATGACTGTTGTTAAAAGATGTTAAACTCAACTTGCCAGACCACAGGCAGGAAAGACTGGCTAATTTCCACACCCAGCAGCAGCAACCTCTCGTCCCAGATCCCCATGGGTTACCAGAGATCAGAATGCTCTATCCGTTTGGGGGGAGGGGTGTTTGGGGGGGTTTTGTTGTTTGGGGCTTTTTTTGTCGTTTGATTTAGGCAGAGGCTCACTCTGTTGCCCTGGGTAGAGTACCATGGCATCATTGCTCACAGCAACCTCAAACTCTTGGGCTTGAGCAATCCTCTTGCCTCAGCCTCCCAAGTAGCTGGGAATACAGGTGCCCACCACCATGCCTGGTTAGTTTTTCTATTTTTAGTAGAAATGGGATCTCACCCTTGCTGGTCTCAAACTCTTGAGCTCAAGGGATCCTCCTTCTTGGCCTCCCAGAGTGCTAGGTTTACAGGTGTAAGCCACCATGCATGGCCAGAATGCTCTATCCTTTTCAGATACCTGGGCCCTGCCTTGTTAACTGTAAAGGGAAAACACTTGGGTTTCTTTTGATGTTTGTTTGTTTGTTTTTTGAGACAGAGTCTCACTATGTCGCCCTAGACTACTCACAGCAACCTCAAACTCTTGGGCTTACGCCATTCTCTTGCCTCTGCCTCCCAAGTGGCTGGGACTACAGGTGCCCACCACAACGCCCAGTTATTTTGTTGTTGCAGTTGTCATTGTTGTTTAGCAGGCCAGGGCGGGGTTCAAACCGGACAGCCTGGGTCTATGTGGCAGGTGCTGTAACCTCTGAGCAAGGGGCGCTGAGCCTGAAAACACTTGTTTTTTATTTGCTGAGCCCTATCCTGTATTAACCCTGACCTGCTATCAAATATGCCCCTCTAGGTTTGTGCTAGGGCAGGGAGAGGGCAGGAGGAGGACTCAGCTGCAGGTCCAGCTCCTCAAGGCCACCTGGTCTCTCGGTCCTTCCCAGGAGGTAGCTTGGGCCCCCGCTGCCATCAAGGTGCTGGGTTTTGGTTAGGGCTGAGGCTAAGGGCTTGGGACCACGTGTGGATTGCAAATCACAGGTCTGCAAGGTACCCCCCCCCCAAAGCGAGGAGAGACAAGACCGAAATTCCATTTCCTTCACAAGGGTCTCTGTCCCCCAGAGCCTCCCTTCCCTGGGGAGTAGAGGGGGAGACCACTTCTTTGGTCCGTTAGTAGGAAGAGAAGTGACTGCAGCGCCTTCCACATCCTCCGCCACACAAGGAGCCTCCCGCAGCCCGGAGACCACCTGTGCCTCCCTCGCGGGCCCCTGGGCCGCCCCGGCCAGCGCCCCTCCCCCGAGGCGTGGCCCCTGGGTCGGGCTCGGGAGGGCAGGGAGCCGGGGGCCAACCGGCTCCTTCCTGCCTTCCCCCCGCCCTGGCTCCTGCCCGCCGGCCGGCCGGGGACCGCAGCCGCGTCTGAAAGCGCCTCATTGTCTGTGCTGGGGCGGGCAGCGCCGGGCAGAGGGACACCGGCGGCCGCTCAGGCAGCGCAGGACGCAGGGCACTGTGCCCGGCCCCGGAGCGGGTCCCTGCGCCCAAGTCCTCGCTTGTCATAACCCAAGACAGCCCCATCCCCAAGATGCCCTTCTGAGACTCCTGCCCTGTTTCCAGATTCACTCTGCCTGGGGCTCCGGGAGCTTCCAATAGCTTGGGACTCCCCGACTCCTGTCCACGCCTCTTGGAGACTCCCCACTCGCTGTCACAGCGTGTCCCTCAGTTTTGGGACCCTAAGGAGCAAATCAGCCCCTGCGGACTCTCCCCGCGAAGAGAAAGAGCTGGCTCTGTGTGGAATTTGGAAGAGACGACAGTCTGGGAGGCTTTGCGGAGCCAGAGAGAGTGGTGTCTCCCTGTCTGTCGCGCCAGATCGGCCGAGACGCCAAGCTTTGCGGTAAGTTGGTTCACCGCTCTCCCGGCGGGATGTCCCCCCTCTCCGGCAGGCTGACGGCCTGGCCCTTTGCACAGCTGGGGAAGCTTCCCGATCCTGCGGCTGGAGGCGTGAGTGGCGGGAAGAGCTGAGGGTGGCTTTCCATCAGCAACAGCGAAAAAGGCGTCGCTGCAGCGGGCACAGGTTTGAAGGGGGCTAGCTGGGGCCTCAGCTGGCAGGGGATCCCTGTTGGGGTCCCTTATCTTGAGTTTCAAAGTGAGGACCTTGAGTTTCAAAGTGCCTGGTTTTCCATAGAACTCTTAAGAAAAAGTAGCTTGGAGAGTCAATTTGGAACCTCACCCAATGAATCGGGGTTTTGCACCTCTGTTTCTGGCAACAGAACAGGACCCTCTGGACCTCAGGACAGGTGCCTAGCAATTCTCTTCCCTCCTAAGTCAGAGTCAAATGACTCAAGGTTCCCATTTTTGAGGAAGGGAAAACTGAGGCCTAAAGACTAGAAAGGACTTAGGTAACCAGGTCAAATGCTTGCACCACGTTCTGCCGCCGGGGCACTAGGGCCAGTAGCACCTGTTGCTCAGGCACCTGAGCCTGATGGGGCTATGGTTCTTGGGTTTTCCCTAGGCACAGACTTTCTTTGGGGATCACAGAATATGACTGTGACCCAGGACTTGGAAGATTCCTGGACAAATACTTGTAGGTGTAATATATGCCAGACATTGTTCTACTTTACAAATACTAATTCATTTGATCTTTAAATAAAGCCCATGAGTTGGGTTGCATTATTTTGCCCACTTTATGGTTTGTTTGTTTTTTTAACAAAGTGGGCACGGGGAAAAAAAGTAATTTAAGCAAGATCACATAGTCCATGATCAAAGGTGGTTCCTACTCTTGACCATGATGCCCTCTGCCCACCTCGCTCTAATGAGACCTCCAGGGTCCTTCCTCTGGTGTCCTAGGAGGAAGTAGGTACTAAAAGGCATGAAGAAGAGCACCGTGGATTGGAATACTAGCATTAACAATAATTTGCTGAGCATGGTGGCTCATATCTGTGATTCCAGCATTCTGGGAGGCAGAGGCAGGAGAATCACTTGAGGTCAGGAGTTCAAGACCACCCTAAGCAAGAGAGTGTCTCTACTAAAAAAATAGAAAAATTAGCCAGGCATGGTGTGTGGCCATAGTCCCAGCTACTTGGAAGGATGAAACAGAAGGATTGCTGGAGCCTAGTAATTTGAACTTGTAGTTAGCTATGACGATGCCACTGCACTCTATCCCAGGTGACAGATCAAGACTCTATCTCAAAAAACAAAAAAGGGCTTGGCGCCTGTTGCTCAGTGGTTAAGGCACGGGCCACATACACTGAGGCAGGCCTGCTAAACAACAACGGCAACTACAACAAACAAAACAGCCGGGCATTGTGGCAGGTGCCTGAGACAAGAGAATCACTTGAGCCCAAGAATTTGAGGTTGCAGTGAGCTGTGACACCACGACACTCTACTGAAGGCAACATAGTAAGACTCTGTCTCTAAATAAATAAATAGAAAAAAACAAAAAAGAAAAGAAAGAAAGAAAGAAAAAAGAAACAATGATTTCTCAATATTGCCTAACACTTGGTCCAAATTAAAATTTCTCTGATTACCTGTAAGATATCTTCTTTTAGCTGGTTTGTTGGAATCAGAATCCAAACGTGGTCCACACATTGTATTTGGCTGTAAGATGTTTTGCATCATTTTCTTCTAACATGATCTCTTTATTTGCTTTTTATGTCACTGGCTTGTATGAATGACTTACTCTTTAAAAATAATGAATCTAGGGCGGCGCCTGTGGCTCAGTGAGTAGGGTGTCAGCTTCATATACCGAGGGTGGTGAGTTCGAACTCAGCCCCCGGCCAAACTGCAACAAAAAAAATTAAAAATAATAATAATAATGAATCTAAAACATTAATAGGGGCCAGGTATGATGGCTCATGGCTGTAATCCTAGCACTCAAGGGAGGCTGAGGCAGGAGGATCACTTGAACCCAGGAGTTTGAGACCAGCCTAAGCAAGAAAAGACCCCCATCTCTACTAAAAATAGAATAGTTAGCTGGGCTAACTCGTTACCCGGGCTAACTCGTTACCCAGGAAAAAATTTGGAACTGAGTCTTACACAGTTCCTAACAGTCCCTGGACCATCTTGCCTGTAGGAATGGGTCAGGTTGTGTCAGGTGCCTGTAATCCCAGTTACTGAGAAGGATTGCTTGAACCCAGGAGTTTGAGGTTGCTGTGAGCTAGGCTGATGCCACGGCACTCTAGCTTGGGCAGCATAGTGAGATTCTGTCTCAAAAAATAAATAAATAAATAAATAAATAAATGTTAATAGAATTAACCAGAGAACATTCCAGATTATCCATGTAGTAAGAGCGCTCTGGTACTACCTAGGGAAGCATGGGAGAACATGCTAAATGCACTGTTCCACCTGTGTGCGTTGCTACAGAGAATAGGTTGGAGCCCAGAAACTTCAGAGTCCTCTAGCCGCAAGGCTCTCTGATTTAGACTAAATTAGATGCTGTCCTAAGTGTATTTCAAGGATCTTCAAAGCTCAGAGCCAAGGATAGGGGTTTATATGTTGAATTCCCCTCAGCTGTTCCAAATTCCACCTCAGAGCAGCTCTGAGCCAGGGAGACTTGAGGCTCCTTTCCCAGACTAATTAGAATTCATTTCCTGGTGGCTTCTAGAAGGCAGATCTGTTTCCTCCATTAGCATCTGGGCTGCATAACTGCTGCCCCCAGTCTCTGTGGATGCCAGGCAGCTGCATCGTGGGCACTGGCAGAGAGGTGACAGATCAGCCAGGACGTGGGGACCAGGCTGGTCTGCCAGGGCCAGGCCCCGCACACAGTCCTGAGTCAGTGAGGGGGGCACTCCCAGCACAGGGGCAGGGGAGCCTGGAGAGTGTTTGACGAACCCTGATGATTCCTGGTCATCTGAAGCAGAGCGTTCAGGAAGTGAGGTGGAAAGCTGCCAGTGGCTGAGTGGAGAAGGCATGATCAGATGTGTGGAGTGGGCAGCTCTGGTGTCTCTGTAGAGATGCACCAGAGGGCTCCAGGTGGGGGATTCTGACAGAATCCAGGAGAGGGGAAGCAGGACTCGGCCAGGACTAGTGTGAGCCTTCCATGATAGGCCATTCTCTGGGATCACTATCTGGTCCCCTGACCATCACAATGGTTTGTCTTTAATGTCCTCAACTACACTGGCAGCTCCACCAGGATAGGGACTCTGGGCATTGAACTTCCTGGACTGAATCTCTTCCTTTCTTATCTTTTCTGTATTTTCCATCTTTTATCCATTTTTCCATCTTTTTTTTTTTGTTGTTGTTCTACTTTTTACATTTCCTCAATTGTATCTTTCAACTCTTCTATTACAAAATCTAAGGCAGTTTGAATCCAAGCACAATAAAACAGATATACAAGAAATGATATGGCTCAGCGTCCCTGGCTGAGTGGTTAGGGTGTGGCCACATACATGGAGGCAGGTGGGTTCGAACCTGGCCCCGCCTGCTAGACAACAATGACAACTGCCACACACACACACAAAAAAAATAGCTGGGTGTTGTGATGGGCACCTGTAGTCCCAGCTACTTGGGAGGCTGAGGCAAGAGAATTGCCTAAGCCCAAGAGCTGGAGGTTACTATGAGCTATGATGCCATGGCACTCTACCAGGTGACAAAATGAGACTCTGTCTGTAGAAAAAAACCAAAAAACTGTAAACCCCTGGGTTGTTGTCCTTAACTTTGAACCTTTGGGTTGTTGTCCTGTATGCTGAACTGAACATAAGGCCATTTATCAGAAACCTCCCAGCCAGGAGCTGGTCTTCTGGGTATCTTTGGGGCATACAATGTTTCAATCTCCCTCCTAGTTTCAAGTTCCAATAAGTGCATCAGATAGCAATTGCTGTAGTGTGTGTGTCACTTGAGAAGACCTCTGGCTATCCTGGAATACAGGTGCAAAATGCCTTGACCTGCAGTAAAGATCCTTCCTACTCAGGGGAAGGCTGAGGTGGGCCAGGGCAGCTGTACTAGAGCCAAAGCAATGGGGTCCTGCCCTCTGCAAGGAGCACTCAGGGGTAGGAGGAGGTAGCATCCGAGGTGCCAGGGGCCTAGAAACAGGAATCTGGGCTGTGGTCCCATCTTCACTGCTGTCTCCTTAAGATTGAGTCTTTCACCTGAAAAACTGATATCCTAATGCCCATCACGTGGGCCATTGAGTTAAATCAACCATCCAGTGGACTTGAAGCATCTAGGACTTGTAATTTTAGTCACCAAATATAAGTTCCTCCCTTTCCAGCACCCCGTTCTCAGGGGAACCCACCATCTATCAGCTGGTACTCAAGGAGTGTTGATCACTTGTGCAGTGCAGGTGGGTGGCTACTCTCCCTCTTTCCCAGGTTTTCTGGGCTGGGCATGGGGTCCAGGAAGCAGCTCTATTGTCAGCAGGTGACAGAAGTCTTGGGCATACTCCTGCTGCTACCTCTGGATAAGGGGAAGAAGCAGAGACACGGTCTGCTCACAAGTCAGACCTGGCTCCTCTTAGTGGTGACGTGGACACAACAAAATGGAAGCAAATGGTGCAGAGGCAATGAAGAAATTTCCAGGCCCTTCCCTTCCAAAGTCACCTGCACGAGATCACTGCAGATGCAACAGGTGCAAGTGGAAACTGTTCCAGGATCTCAGGATCAGGGAGCTGGCCTCAGAGTTCCTTCCACCCTGCAGACATGCATGTCAATCTTAAGGGATCCACTAACTGGCCCAGGGGTGCTTCCAGACTAGAGGACAGCCTGGGACATGCTGGGATTTGAAGCATAGGTGACCTGAGTGTGTCTCATCTGGGCAGAGACCTCTCAGGGACAGGGGCTTTCTCCAGACATAGTTCAACACTTAACAGTCACAGCGAGGTGGATCTGTGTTGGATACTGCACCAAGCCCTCCCCTCACAGGGGCTGGCAGCAGCCTTCCTCACACCCAACCTAAGAGGCAAAAAGCTGCAAGCTCCCTGTTAGAGAGATGGGAATTGAGCCTTGGGGAACTTAAGTCACTTGCCACAGGTCTCACAGCTCCTAAATGACAGGGCTGTGACTCAGCCCTCTCTCCTCCAACCTTCATGCCCATTTAGAAAAATGCCCAGGTTAGGCTTGGGGAGGATAGCTCTGCTCCCACCTCTAGGGAGCTTTCTGTGTGCATAGCTATAATACCTCTTCCTGGGGGATCTGAAGCCATCCCTCCTATTTTTCTAGGTCCTGGAGAACCTCTAGATTACTCCCATGGATTTGTGATCAGTCTCCCAGCAGCCCTGGACAGGAGTGAGTCCCTTCAGCAGGCCTGGGACAGGACTCTGCCTTCACGTCACTGCTTCCCCAGGTCCATCCTAGCTCCCCTCACCTGGTGTCCTTGCAAACTCCCCAGGCTCTGGGAGGACACCCTCACTCTGGAGGCCATGCTGCCTCCAGCACTTCACTCCCCGTGGCTGATGGCAACTGTTGGTGCTCTTTGTCCACTTCACGGCTTTGCTTTGTTGTTGTTGTTGAGACAGTCTTGCTCATAGCTCACAGTAACCTCAAACTCTTGGGCTCATGCGATTCTCTTGCCTCAGAGAAAAATATGAACCACAGTAACTACCTATAGTCCCGAGTAACTGGGACTACAGGCACCCACCACAACACCCAGCAATTTTTAGGTATTATAGCTATGCACACAGAAAGCTCCCTAGAGGTGGGAGCAGAGCTACCCTCCCCAGGCCTAACCTGGGCATTTTTCGAAGTGGGCATGAAGGTTGGAGGACAGAGGGCTGGATTTGAGTCACAGCCCTGTCATTTAGGGGGTCTTGCTCTAGCTGAGGTTTGTCTCGAACCTGTGAGCTCAGGCAATCCATCCGCCTTGGCCTCCCAAGTACCAGAATTACAGGCGTGAGCCACCGCACCTGGCCCACATCTTAGCTTTTTAAAACATTTATTTTCCTCATGTAGGCCTAAATTTGATTATTTTTAATAACATAAGTTGTACCAGCTTGTTAAAAAATATATATATATGACATGTAGAAGCACAGTAAGTAGAAAAGGCAGGTCGTCAGCCATGGGTATTACTACATGCTCCCTCCCCTGCCATATTCCTCCAAAATCCTAAGAGCCAGGTACCAGTATTATCTCCCTTTACACATGGGCAAACTGAGTCACAGGGGAATTAAATGTTCGGCCCATGATCTCAGGCTCAAAAGTGACAGTCAGGATTCAACTGCAGGGAAACTCTGACAACCACCAAAGTGTCCATCAAGCCACTTAGCTCAACAACCTTGAAATGTCTCCCTAAGAGAAATTCTTAAGCAAAAACGAGAATTCAGTATGAAAAATAATACTTCCCTGTCCAATACAGAGTAGGTAGATCCCACACTGTGCTGGAACCGGACATTTGCTGTCAGCATAGACGACCAGATCATGGCTTATGTCTTAACTTCGCCTGCAAGAAGAGATGGCGATCATCGTGTTATTCAGGCCCCTCGTGTTGGGTGGCCAAGTTTGGGGGCTGCTCCCTGGGAACACTGGGTATGTAGTTGGGTCTTAGGATTTGCGTGAAGGCCAAGATCCCTAACTGCTGCGCTTCCTTCCGAAGGCACCCAGGCGGGCAGCATGTGGCTACCGCGTGTGTCCAGCTCAGCGGTGACCGCGCTCCTGCTGGCGCAGACCTGCCTCCTGCTCTTTCTGGTCTCGAGGTCAGGGCCGTCATCCTCAGCCGGCAACCAGGAGCGAGTGCACGTGCTGGTGCTGTCCTCGTGGCGCTCAGGCTCCTCCTTCGTGGGCCAGCTCTTCAGCCAGCACCCTGATGTCTTCTATCTGATGGAGCCTGCCTGGCACGTGTGGGCCACCCTGTCGCAGGGCAGCGCTTCGGCGCTACACATGGCCGTGCGCGACCTGATCCGCTCAGTCTTCCTGTGCGACATGGACGTGTTCGATGCCTACCTGCCCTGGCGCCGCAGCCACAATCTGTCAGACCTCTTCCAGTGGGCAGTGAGCCGCGCGCTGTGCTCGCCGCCTGCCTGTAGCGCCTTCCCCCGCGGCGCCATCAGCAGCGAGGCCGTGTGCAAGCCACTGTGCGCGCGGCGGCCATTCGGGCTGGCTCAGGAGGCCTGCCGCTCCTACAGCCACGTGGTGCTCAAGGAGGTGCGCTTCTTCAACCTGCGGGTGCTCTACCCGCTGCTGCGCGACCCCGCACTCAACCTGCGCATCGTGCACCTGGTGCGCGACCCACGGGCTGTGCTGCGCTCGCGTGAGCAGACGGCCAAGGCTCTGGCGCGTGACAACGGCATCGTACTGGGCACCAATGGCACATGGGTGGAGGCCGACCCCGGGCTGCGCGTGGTGCAGGAGGTGTGCCGCAGCCACGTGCGCATCGCTGAGGTCGCCACGCTCAAGCCTCCGCCTTTCCTGCAGGGCCGCTACCGCCTGGTGCGCTTCGAGGACCTGGCGCGGGATCCTCTGGCGGAGATCCGTGAGCTCTACGCCTTCACTGGCCTGAACCTCACGCCACAGCTCGAGGCCTGGATCCACAACATCACGCACGGGGCGGGACCTGGAGCGCGCCGGGAAGCCTTCCAGACCACGTCCAGGAACGCGCTCAACGTCTCCCAGGCCTGGCGCCACACGCTGCCTTTCGCCAAGATCCGGCGTGTGCAGGAGCTGTGCGCAGGGGCGCTGCAGCTGCTGGGCTACCGGCCAGTGTCCTCTGAGAACGAGCAGCGCGACCTCGCCCTGGATTTGCTGCTGCCTCGAGGCCCGAGCAGCTTCAGCTGGGTGTCATCCACCACCTCTTAGCCTGTGCCTCAATCGAGGCCCCAGTTGTGGCTGTTGTTAGGCCTGTGAGGCGAGTGCATGGTTCAGAGGTAGGTGGGGCACGCAGGGAAGCGGATGCTTCCTCAGCTAGGGACTGGGAGTGTGAGGCGTCCTCCCTGAAGTGGGAGAGAACTGAGTGTGTTCTTGGCTTTTCTTGCAGCCCTTTTTATGAGCCGAATTCCCATCAGGTGCACTCTTCATGGAAAGTGAAAATTTTGCCCCCACTTTCTTTGACCACACGGAGAAAGTTCCAATGACTTGGGTTCCACTCAAGCCTCTCTTTCCTCTTCACTCTCTCTTCCTCTGGAATTGATCCTGCAGCAGCGGAGAGGGGTTGCCCAGCCCTGACTGTGAGCGAAAAGGGCACTGCAGTGTCTGACCCGTGAAGGCTGTGCACTATGCGTGGGGTGCACACACACACACACACACACCTGCAAAACCTGGATTCCCTTCTCCATATAACTGTGACTCCACACTCCATCAAAACCATTGGCCTTTATATTCCCCTGTGTCTTCAGTGAGAAATCAGACAAAACTACTTACAGAAATGAACATCATATTTTACCTGTGTGATGCAAATTAGAGTTTACAGCCTGCAAAGTTTGAAAGGCAAATTCAGATGTGAAGGGACTTGTTCAAGGTCATACAGTGAAAAGAAAGAAGTTGGGAGAAGAGGGATTTTTGCTCTCACACTCCAGTGGGGAAAGAGGGTGAATCTGGTTGGCAGTGACCCGTCTCTTGGATGAAGAAGGATCAGGTTTTTCCATCTTATTCGCTTTAGGGAACAGCTGGCAGAGTCATGATCAGGGACATAGCTCAGGGAGGGACGCAGGAGGCTGTAAATTCTGGGCCCAAAGCTTGTCGACCTGGATAAGCCCAGAGGGAAGTAGTGGGGAAGAAAGGTGCCAGGAGAGAGGGCTGAAGAGGGCTGGGCACAAACCCAGGTGTAGCAGGTGCCAGAGCAAGAGGCTGGCGGCAGGATCAATGCCTGGAAGGCAGGTGGGGCCGGTCGTGGGGTGAATGTCACTAGGCAAGTTTGCCAGGAGGTTGAAAGAAAAAAGGCTGTGTGGGGGCTGCTTCTGTCTTCCTTGGAACTTCTAGGCCAGAGTAAGATTCCTGCCTGCAACCCAGGGCACCCAGCTCTGGCAGCAAAGGGGCTTACTGGAGGGACACTGTATGTGTAGGTTTAGTCCTGAGCTCAGGAAATTAGAGCCAAGAAGTGCATGATATGCTTAAAAGAAAAGTTCACAGAACCTCCGAGAAGGACAAGAAAGCATATTTGAGTCCCCACAAATGAACCCCAAATTACACTGGGCCACAGAGCTGCTCTTAGACTGAGACTTTGGCCACCAGAACTTCTGACCCTTCACCTCTGAAATGAGGGAGCTGCCTTCATGGTTAGGCGCCCTCAGTTGCCCCAAGGGATGCTGGTGGCCACTAGCTTTTGATTCTCAGCCTGAGTGTGGCCTTAGGTTGGTGAGACTTGGACTGTGTACTGATCCCTCACTAGGAAGCAGGTGGGACAAGGAGGATCTGGCATTTTCTGCTTCCTTACAGTAAACACATATATACTGGCTTGATGCTAAAGCCAGTTGAAGAATCCTCCCCACTTTAGAAGCTTCAGTGGTCATAAAACATGGGGGAGGTATTTTAAATCACCAATTTATTATTTGGTATTCTGCAGCTTTAGAAAGTACCTTAGTCTATTAAAGCCATTAGAGCAGAAGTACTTTATCTTTTTCTTTTTGGCCGAGGTCAGGTTTAAACCTGCCACCTCCGGTATATGGAGCCAGCACCCTACTCCTCTGAGCCACAGGTGCTGCCCTTTATCGTTTTCTTTTTGAAGAGATGGGGTCCCAGGTGGCACCTGTGGCTCAGTGAGTAGGGTGCTGGCCCCATATACCAGGGGTGGCGGGTTCAAACCTGGCCCCCAGCCAAACTGCAACAAAAAATAGCCAGGTTTGTGGTGGGCACCTGTAGTCCCAGCTACTCAGGAGGCTGAGGCAAAAGAATCACCTAAGCCCAAGAGCTGGAGGTTGCTGTGAGCTGTGACACAACAGCACTCTACTGAGAAGAAGGCGACTCTGTCTCTAAAAAAATAATAATAATAAAGAGATGAGGGGATTGGGTGGACAAAAACACTTAGACCATAGCAGAAAGGCTCAAGTCATATAGATTTAGCAGATAAGCTAGGATTCAAGCTTACATCTTTCACTTCAGTTGTAGAGCCTGATAGTATGTTTGTGCTGCTAAAACACAAAACCACAGACTGGGTAATTTGTACTAAAATAGTATATTGACTCACAGTTCTGGAGGCTGGGAAGTCTGAGGTCCAGAGGCCAGCATCTGGCAAGGGCTTTCTTGTGCTGTGTCCTAGTGTGGCCAGAGGTACCACATGGTAGAAGGATGTGCAAAAGAGACAGAAAGGTTCAGTGAGTACTTTACATAAAAATCAAGAAATATAATAAACTCCTGGCTCAGCACCCATAGCTCAGTAAGTAGGGTGCTGGCCATCTACACCGAGGCTGGCAGGTTCAAACCTGGCCCAGGCCTGCTAAATAACAATGACAACTGCAACAAAACAATAGCCAGGCATTGTGGTGGGTGCCTGTAGTCCCAGCTACTTGGGAGGCTGAGGCAAGAGAATTGCTTAAGCCCAATAGTTTGAGGTTGCTGTGAGCTGTGATGCTACAGCACTCTACCGAGGGCAACAGAGTGAGACTCTGTCTCAAAGAAAAGAAAGAAATATAAAATCCATGCAGATGGAAATAAATGAAGCCCTCCCAACAACACAGATAAGCTAAGCAAGATGGAACTTGCACAGGTGAATCAGAAAGGATTCTGTCGACTATATTTCTTGGAAGTGAAATTATGAACCATAACAGTCTGTTTCAAAACTTTCCTGGTGACCTGCATAAAGCATCACTGCCTTAATAACCCACTCCTGCAATAACAGCAGTAATCCCTTCCTGATGCAGAGTCCTCATAGCCTAATCATCCTCAATAGGTCCTAACTTCCAACACTGTATTAGAGATGAAGTTCTAACAAGTAATTCTTGCTGGGGATGAAGATGGACAGGCTTGGAAGGCCAGATCATTTGACCCTGACAATGACATTGATCTTGGGAGTTAGGGAGCTCTCCTGGCAACTGGCTACAAACATCTCAAAGACCACAACACTGGAGGGGTGTGGTGGGCAGATGGCTTGGACACTGGGTCTTTCCTCCCGGCATTCCCCACAGTTCCCCAACCATACCCTGCCCTGACCTGGGCACTGGGGATAAAAGCAACCGATGGTCACCACATGGAAGGACTCCACTGGCGAGTGGAGGAGTCAGTGTAGGAACCAACAGCCCATATAGTTTGTTCAGCCACGAAAGAATGAGCATGAGGCTCATGCCGCCCCAAACTAAGTGGGGTTCAGGAAGCCCTTGATGGGAGGACTCAGAGCCCACCTGACAGTGGCATCCCACAAGCGGCCTTCTCCCCTGCCTCAGTCACAGATTGTATCCAGGATTAGGATTAATGACCTCTCTGTATCCATGCTCTTTGCTTTATGACTAATCCATTCTCCCCTGACTCCCAGGGTGCCAGGGCACGGATGACTGGGTCCTGAATGTGGTCCCTGCACATGAGGCATTCCGGGAAAGCCTGGCCTGAGCCCAGAACAGGTTTCAGGACAAAGACAGGGTCACCTGGCTGACTGGGGACCATAAAGGCCAGGCTGGTAGCTCAGGGTAGGCAGGTACTTGGGTTGCTGATCACATGTGCCTGGTCACTGTTAGGATATAGTCATGACGGGGAAGTCTCATTGCTAGGGACTGTCCAAGGCTGTGATGGGGCACAGACCTCTGGCTTGGTGTAGGGATGACTGCCCCAAGGACTACCATCAAGGCTGCGATCTCCACGCTTCTTGCTATATGACAACAGCTCACGTGGGTACAAGAGCCATCTTTACAGCCCTCAAACTCTCCACCTCTGAATCTCCTGTGACTTGCTTTGGCCAATAGAATGTGCCACAAGTTCCAGTATGCCATTTTTGAGCCTAGGACTTGGAGGGAAAGCAAAATTTTGCCTTTAACTATCTTAACTTTTCAGCTGGGGCTCTGCGGCAGTTTGAATCTGTCCCCGAAAGTTCACGTGATGGAGATGTGATCCCCAATGTAACAGTGTTGGAAGGTGGGGCCTACTGAGGTGTGATTAGCCCTTGAGGACTCTGCCCTGTGAGGGGATTAATGCCGTTGTAGGGGAAGTGGTTTGGTTACTGAGGGAGTGGTGCCTTGAACAGGAGCTGGCTCACCCTCTTTCTCTCTCTTTCTCATGCCCTCTGTTTGCCCTTCCACCATGTGGTGGCTTTTTGGCCACCCGAGGACAGAGTAAGAAAGCCCTTGCCAGGTCCTAGTTCCAGGACCTTGGGCTTTCCAGACTCAAGAATTGTGAACCCAGCTTGGCACCTGTAGCCCAGTGGTTAGGGTGCCGGCTACATACACTGAAGCTGGTGGGTTTGAACCCAGCCTGGGGCCAGCTAAACAACAATGACAACTACAACAAAAAAATAGCTGGGCACTGTGGTGGGTGCCTGTAATCCCAGCTACTTGGGTGGCAGAGACAAGAGAATAGCTTAAACCCAAGAGTTTGAGGTTGCTGTGAACTGTAACACCACAGCACTCTACTGAGGGTGACATAGTGAGACTCTGTCTCAAAAAAAAAAAAAAAGAACGGTGAACCAACACATTTGTGTTTAGTATAAATTAGTCTGTGCTCCTATGTATTGTGTTTTAGCAGCACAAATGTACCGAGACAGGCTCTGGAACAAAAAGACAGATTGACCAGAGGAAAAAGTTTACTGACGCGTGTAGCACACAGCATGTGAGAGAAAGTGACCAGAAGTGTTAGCCTGGAACTCCAGAATATACAGCGTCTTCAAAGAGAAAAATTTGTAGAGAAGTGACCAAACCAAGGAAAGAGGTTTACAGCAGCTATGGGAGGCAAATACATGAGAGGACACCCCAGGACTGAGGTTTGCTCCCAGAGCTCCTGCTGCCGTCTCTGGCTGGGAGCTGTTTGGAGCTGTCTTAGCACAGAATTGATGTCTGATCTTTAGGCAGAGAAGCGGGAAGGGAGACAGAGGTGGTTCTGCCTTGGCTGCCTTCAGCTGGAAAGAATTTTATGTCAAAGAGGCAGATTTTGGCATGATGAGTCCTGGTTTCCCTCGACCTGATGAGAACCTGCTGCTTCACCCTTACTTTGGACTCTGCCTCTGCCATGGAGCGAGCCCAGGCTGGCCTGCCGGACAACCAGGGACTGTGAGAAGGAGGGTCCAGTTGCTGCAGTCAAGGCCAGCCCAGCCCAGCCAGCCCCTCCCGGCCCACCAGCTGATTAGCATCGGCCCCTTCTGCTCCACTGTCCTGGCCCACGCTAGTCCCGGGGCCAGCCCGGCTTCCAAGGTGGAGAAACTGACTCCAGCTCTTGACCTGTAAAGACACAGGAGCGAGACCAGCTGAGACCAGAACTGCCCAGCCAAGTCCTAGCCTTTAGGAGTGATAAAAATGCTTCTTCTGTTGAAATCACTTGAGTTTGAGGTGGCTGGTTACACAGCATTGCCTGATGGCTTAGTGGAGACTGAAGTGTCCTGGCCACCCCTAGCTTCCACCTTTCCACCAGAGAGCCTGGCCGTGCCTCTCTGCTCCTGGCATTGCTGTGACAGTCCCCAACCCTCTGCCTCATCTGTAGGCCTGTGACGCAGCTGGAAAGTGGTCTAGGTCGACAAGCCCCAGCTGCCAGAGTCAAGCAGACTTGCTGCCTCTGCTGTGGGTGTGGGGGGTTTAAGAGAGGACTAGCAAAGTATGAGAGCGCCTGATGGTGCACAAGGTAAAATGTTTCCTATTACCTTTCTGGAGAAAAGAACCTATCAACTATTCAAGAAGCTGTTACAGTAACATAATATACCTTTATTCTGCCATTATTTTACAACCAAGAAAAATACTGTGTTTTCTAGATCAGTGGTGTGTCCAATTCTCATGGCTGGTACAGGCCCTGTGTCCCCTTACTCCCAGCTCTCTGCCAGCTCTAAGGTTCACCTTCAAGGTGCTTTTCTCAGCCACTCCCACTGAGTCCCCAAGACACTCCATCACCTGTACAGGGTCCAATCAGTCATTTTCATTTTTTGCCTGACTAACGGGCGGAGATGTTATTTGGTGTTGTAATCTGCATTTTTTAAATTTCTGGGGCAGCTGGGCTTCTTTTCATGCTGTTTCATCAATTACATTCCTTTTTCTTTGTTCAAGGCTCATTAATCTATTGCTTTACTGGTCTGTCTCTTCATTCTGCTTTGCCATTTTTGTTGCAAATTGTTTCTCCTAGTCTGTCATCTAAATTTTAACCTACTTTATGTTTTTTTCCTTACTTTAAGGTTTTTTCCTTTTTTAAGCCTTCTTTTAAAAAGGAAAAAAAGAAAGAAAAAAAACAGGGCGGCACCTGTGGCTCAAAGGAGTAGGGCACTGGCCCCTTTTGCCGGAGGTGGCGGATTCAAACCCAGCCCTGGTCAAAAACTGCAAAAAAAAAAAAAAAGAAACAGCTTTGTTGAGATATAACTGACATACTATAGCTACATATTTAAAGATTATTAAATATATAAATTTGATTATCTTGAACCTGTGAATCAAATTACCACCTCATTACAATAAAATTGCAAAATATTTCATCCTATTTATTATATTGTTGATCGTGAATCCTTTCATTACGGCTTCTGAATTTTGTGTCTTCTCCAGAAGTCTTTGTCCCCCTCAAGATGACAAAAGTAGTTGTGACATTTGCTTCCAATGCTTCAGTAGTTTAGCGTTTTCCATTTAGATCTATAATCGCATGGAATTAATACTTCTGATCTGTGTGAAGTGGGCTGGGTTATCTTTTTCCCCCCTAGTCAGTTCTTCCAGCGCCCTCTACTGAATGATCTCCATCATTACATGCTTAATCCAGCGTGTCCTGGAGTCTTCCTCATCCAAAGGCTCACTCTGCACCAATCAGCTGGTGCATGAGAAATACAAGTAAGTGGTAGGGGGTTATTACTTTAGGCCCAAGGTCATGACCCCTTTGGTAAAATCAAATGGATTAGCCCCCTGCCTTCACAAGTTAACTGATTTGGATTTAAACATCACCTTCTCCCAACACAAATATGCCTTCACAGAGCAACTCCTTATTCTGCGAATGACTCTTTGGATCCTGTTCCTCAAACCCTAGAGCAGAAGCCTTGCTACAGAGGAAGGATTGGCTAAGGACACAGTTTCCCAAGGTGAGAGGTCCTTCCAGCCAACTGAGTGTTCTTCCTCCTGGGAGGTAAGAGCTGAAGACCTGGCCTGCCCGGGAATGTATAGGTATCACCTGCCTCAATATATAGACTGAAGTTCTCCAATGACATTAATTCCTTTCTTTTAAGCTGAGTCATCAAGGCAGTCTGGGAGGGGGTCGCCACCTGTTATGAGCTGGCGAAGGTGTACTGAGGATATTCACTTCACTGTGCACATGAACCCCCTCCCATGTACTTGTATTTCTCATGCATCTGGAAGGCCTGTGTGTTTGGACACTGTCATCATAGTTTCCTACAACTGAAATTACTGATCGATGCTATAGAGCCTAGTTTCATTCTAAAAGTATTTTTGTTATTTGAAGATTCTGTGTCTGAGTAACCAGAATAGGTTTTTTTGTCTTTGATGAAGTGAAAGTGAAGTGTCTTTGAATTTCATGCTTAGAAATTAGTGTTGTTGCATACAAGAACGCTCTTCCAGGTTCTGGGGAAGGAAACCGTGAACAAGACAGAAAACACACCTGCTCTCCTGGAGTTTGCATTCTCCTGGGAGAAGACAAAAAATAAATGTGTCAGGTAATAATAGGTGCTTTTTAAAAAAATGAGGCAAGGTAAGTGACTAGAGAGTGGTTGTGGAATAAATGCTAATTAAAATGGTCAGCATATTCTACGAACATGAAAGAACTCCCTATGGCAGGAGCTGAATAACAAGGGAGTGTGTCATAAGTTCAAAGAGCCTAGAACAAAAATTGTACTGAGCTTACAATTCTCTGTGAAGAACTCTGGGTTTTATTTAGAATAAAATAAGTCCGTCTAGAGTTTTGAGCAGAAATGTAACACAATCTGACTTTCCTTTTTTTTTTTTTTGTGACCCTCAGTAGAGTTCTGTGGCGTCTTAGCTCACAGCAACCTCAAACTCCTGGGCTGAAGCGATTCTCTTGCCTCAGCCTCCCAAGTTGGGAGGCACTCGCCACAATGCCCAGCTATTCTTTTTAGAGATGAGGTCTTGTTCTGGATCAGTCTGGTCTTGAACCTGTGGAGCTCAGGCAATCCACCTACCTCAACCTCCCAGAGTGCTAGGATTACAGGTATGAGCCACCACGCCCAGCCCTTGACTTTCCTTTTTTTTTTTAGAGACAGAGTCTCACTTTATTGCCCTTGGTAGTGTGCTGTGGCATCACAGCTTACAGCGACCTCCAACTCCTGGGCTTAGGTGATTCTCCTGCCTCAGCCTCCCGAGTAGCTGGGACTACAGGCACCTGCCACAACACCAGGCTATTTTTTTGTTGCAATTAGACCAGGGCCGGATTTGAACCCGCCACCCTCGGTATATGGGGCTGGCGCTGTACTCACTGAGCCACAGGCGCAGCCCTTGACTTTCCTTTTTAAGTGATCGGGCTCATTTAGTACTTTACTTCTTGGTTCCTTTCTCCGGTTCGCCATTCTAATTGGCTCGTTTCATTTACCTTGCTGATATATATCACCTTTTTTTTTTTTTTCTGCAGTTTTTGGCCAGGGCTGGGTTTAAACCCACCACCTCCGGTATATGGGGCTAGCACCCTACTCCTTTGAGCCACAAGCACCACCTGTATCACCTTCTTTACCTATTGGGTCACTGCCTTTAGCTACTTAATGTTCTAAGGACACTGGATGCCTTTGTTGAGGGAGAAGTTAGTTGAGGAGGTGAGTTGGAAGGAGAAGACAGTGAATATATCCGATTGCACATTAACTGTTGTATAAAATACAGAAAATGAGTTTCAAATGTTAAAGAGGTGTGTGAACATGGATAGTAAGGGATAGCTAGGGAAATAAAGGACCAAAACAAAGCCAAGTGAGAATGGACAAGAAGGACTTCACTGAGAATGTGAACCTTCTGATGCAGAGAAGGGTACTTTTTCAAAGCATAAACTTTCCTTTTGAGATTAAAAGCAAAGGCTGGGGCTGGAAGAGGCAGCTGGGAAGCATTATGGATAAATGCCGAGGTAAAGGACATGTTGAAAGCCTTGAAGCAAATAGTTAGGAGTTCTAGGTAATTTGGGGATACCCTGAATAGGAGAGGAACACGATTAAAATGTGTAGTTTTAAGACAATGACTCTTTTTGTTATTGGAGGTAAATTATATGAAACACAAGAACATTATGGAAACTGAGAAGTCAGTTCTCAGTCATGCATGTATGAAAAGAAGATGATATACACAGATCTTCGACATTTTTAAAAGTCTAATATTCGCTCTAAAAGAAGTGAAATAAAACCACAAAAACTAGCTTCTACAAATCATGGAAGCGAAGAGTGATTATTACTATCCATTGTTACTAAATAGTCTTGTAAATCTCATGGCATCTCAGGGAAGGCTGAAGCACTTCATACACCTAAATTCTTAGCAGTCATCTCCGTTTGAGCAGCGACTTAGCTACACTATCTGTTAGTTTGTCTTGAAAGACAGACCTCGGAGGCACACACTTCCTTACTCATGGGACAGTCATTGACAGGACTCAAAACTAGATTCATCTGTTCTTGAATAAACTTAGTGGTTATTTTAATAAATGAAGGTCTTCTTTTTTTTTTTTTTTTTTTTTGAGACAGAGCCTCAAGCTTTCCCCTGGGTAGAGTGCCATGGCATTACAGCTCACAGCAACCTCCAACTCCTGGGCTCAAGCGAGTCTCTTGCCTCTGCCTCCCAAGTAGCTGGGACCACAGGCGCCCGCCACAACGCCCGGCTATTTTTTGGTTGCAGCCATCATCATTGTTTGGCGGGTCCGGGCTGGGGATTCGAACCCGCCACCTTAGGTGTACGTGGCTGGCGCCTTAGCCGGTTGAGCTATAGGCGCTGAGCCGGTCTTCTTTTTAAAACACAGATACAATATAATTTCAGAATCATACCAGAGGTTTAAGCTGACCAATTGCTGTATTTAAGAGCAATTTGCAAAGGACAGCTTTCTTTCCTTTCTCTTTTTTATTTCTTGATAGAGTCATTGTCACCCTGGGTAGAGTGCTGTGGCATCATCATAGCTCACAGCAACCTCAAACTCTTGGGTTCAAGAGATCCTCTTGCCTCAGCCTCCCAGGCACCTGCCATAATGCCCGGCTAGTTTTTTTTTCAATTTTTTAGTAGAAACGGTGTCTCCTTGCCCGGGCTGGTCTTGAACCCCTGAGCTCAAGAAATCCACCTGCCTTGGCCTCCTGGAGTGCTAGAATTACAGGTGTGAGCACCTCATCCAGCCCCTAGAAAAGCTTTAACGCAAGAATGAGTAATACTAGACCTGATGACATGTCAAAGGCATCTTATGGCTGATGACATTGTCTTGAACTCTGGAATAGTTTCCTCAAATGGGTAGGTCATGACCATTGTTTCTCTGTGTTGTGAGATTTCGGTTGTTCTCTTCATCTAAAAGCCCCTTGTAGGAGGCCTCCAAAGTGGGAGCATCAGCTGTTGCACTCCACTTTGAGCACAAACCTCACTCACACTATGACACTGCAATGTGATCCCTCAGAACCTTTTGATGAAGAATGTGCCTGTAAACCACGATTTTAAAAAGGAAAATCCTTCTGCTGTGTTCAAAATATTAGTTTAGGGAATTTTTTTTTTTTTTTTTGCAATTTTTGGCCGGGGCTGGGTTTGAACCCACCACCTCCAGTATATGGGCCTGGCGCCTTACTCCTTTGAGCCACAGGTGCCGCCCAGATTTTTGTGTTTTTATTTAGGACAGGGTATTGCTCTAGAATGCAATGAAACAGGGTATTGGACTAGAGTGCTACGGTGTTAAAACAGCTCACTGCAACCTCAAATTCAAGTGATTCTCCTGCCTCAGCCTCCTGAGTAACTGGGATTACAGGCATGTGCCAACATACTTGGCTAATTTCTTTTATCTTTTGTAGAGTTGGGATCTTATTATGTTCCCCAGGCTGGTCTTGAGCTCCTGGGCTCAAGTGTTCATCATCCTTCGTCATCTCCAAACGCTTTAATTACTGACCAGAATCATCGCGCCGGCCAAAGCAGTCTATTAAGCGATAAGCCAGTGTTTCCTTTGGGGAGGACCACAGCGTCCCCTAAAACTAGTACCCACACTTGTACTCCATACATGTCAGAGCTATATAGTAATTCCCCTCTATCCTTCCCAGAATTAAGGGATTTGTGTTCTGTTTCCGCGTCTGCCCTCCTCTGGAGCATGGCAGAAGCAACACAAAACTTGGAGGAACCTGGCTTTGGTCTTAGCCTGGGACCATGGGATTCGTTGGACCTCAGTAAGAACCAAATGGGGAGCAAAGAGATCACACAGAGCACACTTTACTTACAATTCACTTTTTATAAACATCTTATTTGACACAAATGTATATTGTGGCTACGACTTAGGTCCACGGAAACATCACGTTCCTGCTCAACCAGAATCTCACGCACTAAATTACCAGCAATTGTCCACCGCCGCGCGCCGCCGCGTTAGCCCCACCCACTAAAGCCCAGCGTCTTTGTGATTGGGTCCATGGCAAGCGCTCGGTTGCCGTGGAGACCAAAACTATGGCAACTAAGAGGAGCCAAACTTGGTCGATCGTCCGGCATCCCCCGCAGGGTCCCGGCGTTTCTGACTTCGCGCGGCGCCCATGGCGCTCTACGAGCTCTTCTCTCACCCGGTCGAGCGCGGCTACCGCGCCGGGCTCTGCTCCAAAGCCGCGCTCTTCCTGCTGCTGGCCGCCCTGCTCACCTACATCCCGCCGCTGCTGGTGGCCTTCCGGAGCCACGGTGAGCCTGCGCCGTCCCGGGCTCCCCACCGCTTCCCGCGGCCCGCTCGGCCCGCGCCGGCCCTGCTGACGGCGTGCCCACCGCCCTCTTTTACGCAGGGTTCTGGCTGAAGCGGAGCAGCTACGAGGAGCAGCCGACCGTGCGCTTCCAGCACCAGGCGCTGCTCGTGGCCCTGCTGGGACCCGAGCGCGGCGGGGTCCTCGCCTGGAGCACGTTCCCCGCCTTCAACCGGCTGCAGGGGGATCGCCTGCGCGTCCCGCTCGTGTCGGTGCGTGGTTCCCGCCCGGGCCTGGTGGTCCCCGGGGCTGAGCGGAGCTTGGGGGTGAGGGAGGGACGAGCGGTCCCCGGTCCCCAGGAGCCCGGCGTAGCCCCTAAGGACTCGGGACGCTCAGGCTGTATCCGCGGGCGCTCTGGCTTGCGCGTTGGATTTCCGAGGGAGCAAGATCTGTTGTTTTATTCCGCTTCTCCCGCACCCTTACAGCCCCGAGAAGTGAGCGATGGTGTCAGCGTGTGTGTCCTGACACAGAGGCCAGAAGTCTGGGGACAGCCTGCCTCGGGCCGGCATCCTATCCGTGGGCCTGGCCTAGAGGAAGGACGTTTGGGGAAAGTCCCTTTAGGAGCCTTGAAGGCCGAGCGCTGTTCACGTCAGTGGCCGCACGGTGTCGCTGCGTCTCCACATCCCAGCACTGTAGGAAAGGAAGGGGCAGGTGTTCCTTTGTGGACCTGAGTGTGCGACGCGCGCCTCGCTGGGCCATCCTGCAAGTTGTCTGGGACGAAGTTGAAGCGTTTCACTGCCTAAGATTTAGTTTAGGATAAGCGAATGCGTCCTTTACAGTCACCCCTCTGCACTCATTTCCTGAAAACATTTTATTTCAGAAGTACGAAACATCTGGTTTTCCTTTTTCCAGGGTTGAATTTCTTCACACATCTCTGAGATTGACCTACATGCCAAACTTGTGCAGCTTGGGGAGGAAATAAAAAACCAAAAACAGATTTTATTCCCCAGCAACTAAATAAAATAAACTTAAAAATCTGATCAGTCGGCTCAGCCCCTGTGGCTCAAGTGGCTAAGGCACCAGCCACATACACCTAAGGTGGCAGGTTTGAATCCAGCCTGGGCTCACCAAACAACAATGATGGCTGCAACCAAAAAAAATAGCCGGGCGTTGTGGCGGGCG